>NC_056744.1:227789306-227904306 GCF_019279795.1 Protopterus annectens
GATGCATGATATATTTATTTCAGCACCAACTTGCTGTATATCTACCGTGGCTTAGTGGCACTTCATGCAGTGCAGTGTGTACAAGGTCCTGGGTTCAAGACTGACCTAGGTGTTTTATTTTGCTGCTGAGCAGAACAAGGGCCCTCACATACAGAGTAACTAAGGCACTTTTAAGCAGTTGTGAGCTGGTTTGCACGGGTTTGTGTGCTGCTTAGCAATACTTAGCTAAGCGAACACTCGCGCAAACCCGCTGACTACTGCTTAAAAGTGTTTACTCCCACTAACCCCTGCACTCATTTCTTTGAAAGAAAAAAAATGGGGAGATAGGAAAGGGTGAAAAAGGGGCACAAAGAGGGACAGATAGTAGGGAAAACAGCTCGGTATGTGCAGGATGGGTGTAGGGAAGGTCCATAGCTGCCCATTTCTTTAACAGCAACAGCTGTGCATATGCATTAAATTTGGAGAGAAATATGAAACCTTCCACCCCTGAGAGAGGGGTGAGGACAACAAAGTATGTTGTACTGCCAATTAAATTACATTTTATGTGTCCAGCGGACATGTGTGCAAAATGGGCAGCTATGTATGGGGCATATTTTTTTTTTTGGGAGCAGATTGCCCTTTTTTTATTTCAGGTGAGAGTGGAATGTGGGGTAGGGGAAGTAGATATATTTGGGAAGGTAGGTTGGGAAGGTAAATAGACAAGACAAACAAGACACATACAGGGGCGGAATATGACACATGTGGTGGGTGAACACCATTGACGGGGAAGGATGTTTGGAAATCGCAAGCCCATGAGCCCACAGATGGCGACAGTGGAACTGAGATCCCCACCCATGGACAGTCACCACTGCACCATCACAGCCCAGAGGGTAGCTGTTCTGGGGGCTGCGTAAGAGGGTCAGGCTCACCCGTGAGTCACGCCACTCTTGCCTCAAGCTGGCGTAGAGGATCAGCAACAGAACGCTCAATCTCTCTATGCACCACAGCCCGGACCATTTGGAGGGTGATAAATGGCCCTCCTCCATGCACGCTTGCATGGGGGGATGAGCCCCATCCCCTGCAGCGCTTCCACCCGAAGGTGTCGCAGGGCCAATGGAGGAGGAGATCCCAGGCTGGGCACCGGAGCTGCTAGTACCAGGTGCCATCGCCAGCTGAGGTGGGACAGGTGGGTCTGCTGGGACCGGCCTTCCCATACGTTCTATGTTTTGGAGGATTTAATGAAAATATGGGTTAGTAACAGTCAACAGCATTCCCAATTAGATACAGCATGCAGAAGTATTCCCATTAACCCAACACACCAGAGGTCCAACAGTTGAACAGCAAGCATAACACATGTATATATAGAACAACAGTGGACATTACAACAGCATGCAGGTTTAATTGATGGCAACAGGCCACCAATATTGCGGTATTTGAAGAGGGCACATGCATCAAAATAAATGCAGATATTTATAAACCAATAGGACATATGTCCCAACAAATGTTTTGAGATTAGACATACCCATTGAGGTGTGGAATTGCATTTTTTATGCACATACAGTAGGGTGGGAAAAGATAGCTCCATTAACAACTTATATATCCTTCTAATTTACACTACATTCCTATTAACTGCAGTTATATGTCCCCTACATATATTATTACAGTACGCAATTGTCCTTAAATTGTGAAATGGGTTTTGCTAGATCTTTATATACATGAGCTGTATCTGACATACAAACTGTCCAGAATGCAGATGTTACTGCTACATATTTTATGAGTTGCTCAGACACACTACTGCTGAGATGGTACACTGACAGCTCTACTTTCCTATAATTATCTAAATATGTTCAGCTGAAATTATCAGTTATATGTTAACAGCTCCCTACATTTCTGGCAGCACACTGACATTTCTGGGGAACACAATACCAAGCTACGCATGTGCCAGATTAACCTGTACATGCTGGGCATGAACCAACAGTTGAGGACTGTAAATATGCTTAAAAGCTACTGGCACTCCTTTCATCCACTTTATATGGGCCTACCCAAGTGTGGGTTAACAGCGCTTAATAAAAGAGTGCTATTTCTATAATGCAAGAGTACAACAACATATCAAAGAAAATGACACAGACACACTCCAGGAATTATACCTTTATTAAAGACTTAAAACACTTTCCAGAGGCTCTCTCATGTATTTTATATAACAATACATGCAGAATAATTATTAAAGAATTATCATACCTTTATTTATTGGGTCAAAACACTTTTTTTCAGGTTCTCTCATTTATTTTATATAACAGTACATGCAGAATAATTACTAACCTGCCTGGTGGCACAGCCTTAGCAGCCTATCTGCATAGGCTTGCTGGTTCGCAGCACAGGCACCTGCAGCTGTGAAGTAAATGAAGTGATATTGAGACATACCTATCCATAGTATAGACTAGAATAGCAATTCTTACATACTTAATTCCATGGCTAATTACTCAGTAGTGGGGCATTTTCCATCCCAAGGGTCTCCTGGATCCACTGGTCCAGTTGAACCTCCTTGCATCTCTTCAGGTCTGCATGGTGGTGTCTGACCTGCTCACCAGTCTGAGGGATGCCTGTGGCACTGGTGAGTTCATGAGCTAGATGGTTCCAGGCTTCCGCTTTGTATTGGGTGCCCTGGTACTGGCCCCACAGGAATCTATCCTCATGATTATGGACAAACTATTACTTTTGACTCCTCAATGCCCCAACGTTGCACTCGAAATCGAGAGCCCTCTCCAGCACCGGCCATGCTGCCTGCAGATGGGAGCTACAACCAGTTATGGCGAGTATTCTCACCTATGGAGCTTAAATATGCCTCATTTCCTGTACTTATTTGTGATTGGCCAGTTTTGAAAAAACTCAGCTGAAGGCACACCTGCTTAGCAATGGGTAAACTTCCATTGACATGCATGTGTGTGTTGAAAGTGCATGGTTGCAAAATGCTGTCACGGCTTAGTGGTTCAGTACTGTGATTATGGTGCACAGTATCCCAGATTTGAGCCCTGTCATTGTTTTTTATTTTACTACTGGCCAGACCGGCTAGGAGGTGTGGCTGTGTTTAGCTGACTTTGCTCAACTTTGCCCGACGTTGCTCTACGTTGCTCGACGTTGCCCGACGTTGCTCTACATTGCTCGACATTGCCCAACATTGCGCTGGTTAGCACAGAGTGCAACTCCGCGCAAACATATTCTGTTTGCGCTAGTTGGCGCGATGCGCAGCTACGCGAAAAGCCATTGCTCTAGTTAACGCAGTGCTCAGCTACGAGCAATTACATTTAAATATGCTTAATACTGGTAAACTTTGCTTAGCAGTGCTTCACATTGCTTAAGATATGTTACTTATGCATCCATCAATATGCATAACCATTTCACCTTCATATATATATATATATATATATATATATATATATATATATATATATATATAAATATATAATTCGTTCACTACTACATAGGCCATTTCAATGCTTTTTACAAAAATGTAAATGATAAATGTCAGGAATTATTTTTATCTACAGATTTCCAACAGAAAATAGAAGGGGGAGTGGTGGGACTCGAACCGGGAATGCCTTTTCTTTGGGCGAAGGCTGTACCACTATGTTATTGCTATTTTGCTTAATTTCATATAAGTTTCTTATTATCCTCTTCGGTATCTAAGCTGCTAACTGTAGCTAAGCAATGGGCAAACCCATGCAAACACATGCAAATATGGGTAGCTATATAGAAATAATAAAAAAATTTTTTTTTTACATTTTATAATTGTACAGGGGTTTAGAATGTGGGGGAGTGTAGTGTTGGGTATGTACACATTTGAGCAGACTCGCTCATGTAAGTAGACATTTCTCAAGTGTCAGACTTGCAGGGGTGTGGATTTTTGGACTGCTTGGCAGTCTGACACGTCCCCTGCACTCGTGCACGCTCCGTGTTAACCTTAGAGTTGAGGCAGCGTGCCCTCATTAATATGCATGGCGCGCTGCCGTCTTACTCTTAGACTGGCTCTTCCATGTAAGACTAATCTAGTCTTACACGGAGAATTAGTGAATCCTGGGGATGGTGTTTTATTTTTAAACAAGAAACATCTTTATTAAATTAGCATGCATGACATAGGCCATGTTACATTTATATAAGTGACAATAAACCATAGTGGTACAATCTCAGTTGAAAACATTATACATTCCAAACCGTGTGACACAACTGTAGCTGCACACATTATGCATCATTTTTAACATATCCAGTCATTGCTTGTCAACCATAGCTCATTCAAATCCTCCCTTCTTTTAAACCTTGTTCCTCCTCTGCATGTATTGATCCAACAGTTCCCATTTGTTCCTATGTCATTTGCTCCTACCCTATTCCAGTTGTTTTGACACTGTTATTCTCTTTACTACTTCTAGTAAAGTAGGTTTAGACTTTGATGTCCATTTTTTAGTAATTGCTTTTTGGGCAGCCAACATAATTAGACTCAGCAAGGCCTTACCATGTCTAGGCAATTCTGAGTTTGTATCATAGCTCTAAAAAATCAGTTCTCTAGTCACTCCAATTTGTTCACCCATCATCTCTGACAGAGCAATCTGCAGGGAATCTTTAAAATCTACCAACTCATTACAACTCCCAAAAAATATGTTCCCAGTTATATCTTTTTGCCCCATCACACCTCCGACATTTGCTGTCTACCTGAGGAAAACTTCTCTGAAGTCTGCTTGGGGTATTAAAATAACTATGTAAGCACTTCCAGGCAAAGATCCAAAATCTTCTAGATTTTGTTGCATATTTGGAGGACATACATATATCCCCCATTGTTTCTTTGCAAATTGCTTATCTAATCTCTGTTCCCAGTCCTTCCTAACATCCTCTGATTGATTCTTGCAGTTGTCATGCAATATTTTATATGTTGTACTAAGTATTCCTTTCTTAATGGCAACTTCTGTTCTAAATTCTACTAAAAACTCTACCAGTGCTGGTCTTTCATTTAGGACCCCCCCCTCCCCATTTCTTTCTCTTTACTTATAATCTGATATCTTTAGCTTGCAGTCAAAATAAGTTCTTGGCATCTTCCCATTCTATTACCTTACCCTCTCTAGTTATTTGCTACCAGTACCCTGGTTCCTTTCCCAGTTTTCTCCAATACATTCCTGTCCTCTCTTGCCTATTGTCTGTATCCCCAATTGTAGTCACCTCTATCAGCAGAATCTCCTTTCTCCAGTCCCATGTTGACTTAGTTCTTAGAAAACCTTCTGCTACTTTATGAATATAATATTCTGTATGATTATTTTTGTACTCCTTAAAGGTCTGCATCCAAAATCCCAGTCGCAACCTGTTAATTGAGTTTTCTCCCCATGTGGCAGTTATGGTGTTGCATAAAATTCCTTTTGGTGTTTTATATTAGTGACTTGCAACAAAAAATGTGTGTGTTTCTTAAAAGTGCTTTACTACCACTCTGATGGTATTTTGTGAAGCCAATAATTAGGTACGGTTCTACCTCTATAATGGCTACCATTCTGACAATTAAATGGAGATTTACTGTTGTATAATACAAGAAATAAAGTTATGTTCAAATGAGGTGAAAATCATTGTAAGGCTGCAAATTGCCTATATTGAAAACTGAGAGGTAAAAGATGTAATAATCAAAATAATACATGTGCTGATTTTCTAGAGGTTGAATAGATGTTAAGCATTGCTGAAGTATGAGGATTCACAAAGGAAGGTCTGGGTGTAGTCAGTGCTGTATGTGCTGCAGCAGAGTGAGAATGCTTTGTATCACAATATTTATGATGGGCAGGGACAAATAGATGTTTTACAGTCCAGAGTTACAACTCTAAAAAGTGAAACCATATTTGAGAGCACAGAAATGTCAAGACAGCCAGAGTGTGTTGTCTTTAAATGCAGACAGAGAGGGATGAGACAGAGAGTGTATTGATAATAAAAGTGAAACAGATAAGTTCTGATAATGAAAATAAAACAGCAGAGAGTTAAAAAAAATGTAAGCTGCCTTTGCTAGTAATTGATGATTGGATTAAGAGAATCTTTGAACTCTCTGTATGTTAGAACAGAGAAGCACTCTTTGAACTCTCTGTAGGTTAGAACAGAGAAGCATACCAGTAAACGTGTAAGTACTAAAAATAATATCACAAGACAAAAAGAAAAAGAGATTACTTCAAAGGATTAAAAAAATATATACATTGAAAAAAGAGTAAAGCATTCTTGTGATGGAATTGTAAGACAAAAGAGAAGTGACTGAAGCTAAGGCTGTCATTTAGACAGTTAGAAGGAAAAATGTGCAAAAGCTACAAACAGGGTAACAATGCTCTGGTTAGCTTAAAATAAAGGTCTGGATTCAATAAACCCTACGAAGCTCACTTAAACCATGTGCATGTCACAGTAGCACTCTGATTTGTATTCAGTAAGAAGATCTACAAAATGTGTAGAGCCATGCAAACATGATAAATATTGCAGCAATTTGTATGCTAATCCCCCAATCCAAAATGGCGGAGCTATTCACAAGTTATAAAGCAGTCATGTACACTTAGTGTAGCTTTTGCCTTGTATTCTGAAACCTTCTTGAATACAGCCATGGAAACCACACTGGAAGGAAAAAAAATGTCAGGGGTTGCTGCTGCTCTTCTTCATGTGTATGCACAACAGGCTTAAGTCATTCCTGCTGCTGCTGATAGACCTCAGCAATACTGTCTTTAAAGCCATGTTGTTAAGTTAATCTGTATTGTCTTTAAAAGCATATATGTTATATCTGTATATTCTAAGGATTACTTGTAACAATTCACAATTCTTTTTTGGATTGGGAAAGCTGTATAGCTAATATAATAATAAAAGTTTATTTATTGTAATAAACCATGAATGGGAGATATAATGGTTCTAATCATGTTTTTTTTTGTCTTACCCCACCCCTTATCTGACTTTTTTTATGGAAATACACCATTATGATATCATACTTTTTTGACAACAAACTAAATGATTTTCAGCACAGGGAGGTAGGCCAACCACTGTGGCTCAGCCTGCCAACCTTCCACTGGCTGCCTCATCAACACCTGGGATGCAACCTGGCAGTACTACCTCCACAGCCCCTGCACTATCTGGCCCATCTACATCAGTTAGTATTACCCAGGCTGTTGGTGCCTTGGTACCCTCTCAGTGTATTTTTGGAGGTAGTGATTACATCACCTGCCGGGGTCTGTCAAAGATGGTGTGTGATAGTATAGAAACTGGCTTTGTTACCTGCATCAGCCTGGAGAAGTTGATCATTAGAATGGAAAAGAGACTCCCATGTCAAGCAGTCTCACAGGAGAACAAGGAAGGGGGCAGTGATGACATTTATGAGGGTGAGGACTATATACTCATTATTCGCACACTTGATGGGCATGTGTCTCCGATGTTCTCTGCCTATTCTCAAAAATGGTGTTCCCAAACCTTTTCTATGACCATACCGCTAAACTGCCTGGAGAATGTATACATTTTTGCCTTATATTTTTGATCTTTTCCTCATAAAAAAATTCTAGTTTTCTGATAAATCCATGAAGATTGAATTCACTAAATACTGGCAGACATTTGAGTATTCTTCAGAAAATGAATAGAAACACAAAACCTTTTTACTCTAGCAACTTTCTAAGTTTATAAGAGCAATATTTAAAAATTGTCTCTATTTTTGGGCCTTTGTCCCCCATTATTTTTGGCTTTGTCCAGAGTTCTTGCGCTAAGATGGTAACAGCTATGTCTATCACCGTCCTTGTGTCTGTCTTGTTTGTCCTGTTTGTCTGCATCTGCTTATTCACCCAACCTACCTACCTGACCCTCACATTCCTATGTCCCTTCCCCAATGTTCCTCTCTTCTGAAATAAAAAAAAATGTCCCATACATAGCTATCCACTTTGCAGATCTGTGTTCTCAACAAACTTGATTTGGTGCAATTAGCTATACAACATTATTCCATTGTTGTCACCCATCTGTGTTGTGGTGACAGCCAAGATTCATCCCGTTTTCTCTACATGTTCACATTATGGTGTTGATGAACTGGATATCTGTGGTTCTTTCCTAATTCCCTCCTGCAAATTCTTTTATTACTTCATCTTTGTTCTTCTCTCTGCTTGCCCCCCCCCCCCATTTCACCTATTTCCTATCTACCCCATTTTCACACCTTTAATTTGGTCAAAAAATAGAATTACACACCACATACATGGCCAGAAATGGCCCTTAAAAAAAACTTCACTTTTTGTCCTCTGCGTTTGCATGGAGTTTGGCATTGCACACCAATACTGAGTGGTGGTGAATGGCTTTATACGTCCTGTGTTAAAACGTGGTGAGTTTTTGCCATTTCCTGCACTAGTCCAGTTATCTCCATGCAATGTTGCTTAAGCTCACTGTGCTAAAGGAACACAGAGTTAAAGCAGAGTAAAGGCAGCACTTGGAAACATTTACTCTGACAACTCTTTAGACTGCTGAATATAACAAAATGCAACTTCTTATGTGGAGTGTTGACATAAATTACTTGATTTTTTTTTATTTTGCCAAAAGAATCAAGAGTTTACTTCCAGATGCATCTCACATCATTTCTTAGTGTGATGCTTTATGTGTATGATATGTTTAATCACCCACATCATAACATTTGCCACACGTATGAGTTCTTATGGAGATATATCGAATACTGACCAGGAATAAGCATTTGAAGTTACATCAAACCCTACAACTAGTACATATTTATCCTACATTGTTTTGCTTGTCATAAGTGTGTTGTCCTCTCCTAGCCATTCTTTATCCTTATGTCACTCACTTAATGCTACACAACAAGGCCGTTAATAATGAGAGCAGACCAAGAACATGTCCATCAATGTTCTATTAAAGAAAACAATCGTTACCCCTTCACTCTGTTTTACAGGTCATGTCATGGTTTCTGCATACTGACATGACTCTTCTGATGAATAATGCAAACATGTTTAACTTGATTAAATAATTTATCAGTGCTCCTGTAGTGCGCAATGTTTAACAATCTTCTGTAGGATTCTGTTTGTCTCATGTTCAGGTGATGATGGATGAAATGTTCATCTAATGTGATGCTGAAACTGTCCTTACTGTGAAGAAGCATACAGAACACACTTTTCAGGAACTACAGCCATACACAACTAGTTAGGACACATGCTGAGTTATAAATTAATTTAAAAGATGTACCACCCCTTAAAATTTCTAGAAAGTTGTACACACAATTAACTTGTGATTTGTAGTGAGGTCTGCAAAATGACTACTAGTTGTACAACTGTATCAATACTGACAACATTTAGAGAAGACACATATACTTCAGCGTAATTGTAATCACCGATAGTCACATCTGCAGTCTTGATCACATTTACCTAGCTAATGTCATCCTGACATCCTTTGTAAAAATAGAGAATAATCTGGATTTGAACCCTAGCTCACCTGTGGTTTGACTAGGAGCTCACTGCTCTTACACAGTGTGCTTCATAGCAAGCTAAACAGCAGGTATATTTCCACACTCAGTACTGTCCAGATCGCTGATGGATGCACCTTGACTCTAAGCCTATTTGCATGAAAGAATGCAAACCAAATTACTACATTTTGCACTTCTTGCCTTAAACATGGAGCCATGTTTGCTTAGTGCTTAACACTGGGCAAAGGAGGAAGGAAATGGCAACACTTATTAATGTAATAAAACTTCGACTACAATACTTCAAATACAAACTACACCATGAACATCACAGTATCTGTCAGCAAATTATCCTATAACATACCTTGCAAACTGTTTCACAAGGTCAAGTTTAATTCATGAAATGTGAATCACACATGTGCTAACACTTCTCCATTGTCCATGCTAATAAGTTTCTCAGTGATGTGGCATGTAAAAAGGTATTCAGCATGCCTTACTATGGTACTGGGCTGTTATTTTCCATTACATGTCAAGGCATTCATAAACACAAGAGAAGGGCAGGGACACATGTACTTGGCTGAACACATACTTTCTAAGAGCCATGTGTACACTGCAGCAATTGACTTGCAAATGATATATCAGTACCTGGATCATAGTAAAGGACAATAACTGCATTGTTATATTTGTTATGGGTTTATACTGACACTGGACATTGGTCATCCATGATTACATCACATTGACATTGTCATTACATTTTATTAATGTGGACATCACTTCATTTGAATATGAAGGCACATACCTCCACCCAAGCAGAAGTGGTGTTACCAGTGTGTGTGTGTGTGTGTGTGTGTGTGTGTGTGTGTGTGTGTGTGTGTGTGTGTGTGTGTGTGTGTGTGTGTGTGTCTATGTGTGGGTTTTCTAAACAAAAACCAGAGAAACAGATGCATGTATGGCTAAGTTCTGCAAGATGCATTTATGACAACTTCTTTCAAACAGGTTACCACGATGCATTTTATTTTTAATTTTTGCAAATTGCAATCACATATTTATATACCAAGTCCTGCCTTTGCACACAATTCTCATAAGAGTATATGTTACCTGGAATACTATGATGATGTCATCCTCTATAAAGATCATTATGACAGTGATAAAATCAGACATCTGCGATAGTTAAGTACTGTGTTCTCCAGCTTGCATAATTAGTTAGGTAGGGGATAAAATCACACAACCGTCAACTTGTGTGTGTCTGTATGTCTGGGTGTTTGTATGCATAGTCAGAAAAGCTTGACTCCAGGTCCTACTGCCCTCACTCACCTATCATTCAGAAAATATTTTTCCACTGGTACATGACTCTAAAGCAATTTCATACAACCCTCCCCACATTGTCTTTTCCCCATACACTGATGATGTAATCCTCTATAAAGTGTACTCTGATACTGCTAATGTCAGATTTGTGCTGTGGTGCTAGTGATAAGTGCTCTTTTGTCTAGCTTTTGTAACTAGGTAGGTAGAGGATCAAATCTCATAACAGTCAATGTGTGTGTGTGTGTGTGTGTGTGTGTGTGTGTGTGTGTGTGTGTGTGTGTGTGTGTGTGTGTGTCTGTGTGTGTGCATGCATAATCAGAAGAGCTTTACTCCAGATACTGCTGCCCTCTCTCAAGTATCATTCAGAAAATACTTTTACACTGGTACATGACTCCACAGCAATTTTATACAGCCCTCCAAACATCACCTTCTCACCATACACCGATGATGTCATCCTCTGTAAAGTGCACTCTGATAATGTTAAAGTCAAACTTGTGCCATGGCACTGTGTGTCCTCTGGCTTGTGTAACTAGTTACTTAGAGGTTCTAATCTCACAACAGACAATGTGTGTGTGTGTGTGTGTGTGTGTGTGTGTGTGTGTGTGTGTGTGTGTGTGTGTGTGTGTGTGTATGATTATTCAACTCTCATTCTGGAGACAATTTCACATCATGATGTGAGTCCACATCTATTTCACACAATCCTCCAGCATAATTTTCTCAGCATACACTAATGATGTCATCCCCTATAAAGTACACTCTGATAATGTTAAAGTTAGATGTGTGTTGTGGTACTAGCTTTAAGTACTGGTATTTTAGCTTGTGTAAAACAATGATGATATCATCATCTTTAATGACATCTTCACTAAATAATATACTCCCTCTCTCTCTCTCTTCACTCTTCAGTCACTATGCTAATATACCTTCCTTTTTCCACACCACATTTCCTTTTTTATTTTACCTTCTATTATCTTTAACATCCATTACATGTAGTCTTAGTATCCCCTTACTGTTCATTTCCTATTTCCTGTTGCACTACTACCTCCCTCCTCCTTCTCTCAAACCTTTACAATTTAGCTGTTTCTATCTACACTATCTATTCAAAACTTCTTTTAAACATACCTTGTTAAATCATGACAATTTTGGCACCTTGTGCCTAGTATATGTATTATATGTATATAACAACTCTGTCAGTTGTTGAGCTATGTGTATGTATACAATAAATATGTCAATTTTATCAACTTACTTTGTTAAAATTGTTTAATGCCTTAACTATGTATTTCTTATAGTAGTGGATCTTTTCTCCCCAGGCCTCCACTGAAAATGGGTTCCTGACCCAGTGGACTTTCCGGTCAATAAATGCCAACAAATAAATAAATAAATAAATAAATAAATGAATAATGTACACTCTGACACTTTTAAAGTCAGACATCTGTGGTGGTGGTAGTCTTACGTTGTATGAAATCCAGCTTATATACCTACACAAGTGTTGTGTTTCAATCTGTGGTTAGTGGTGTACTGAATTTATTATATGCAGTTTTGAATCTCTTTTCATTTAACTCCCACTAAGGAGAATATTTTACATGGCTCCACTAATCCAACATCTCCTGTGCCCTCTGTACAGATAACATTGTTGCTGCAGAACACCAAGGATGTCATCGTCTCAAAGATGCATACACACATTGTGAAGCAGAGCCCCTACATTACCCTGTGCAATGCATCCTCATACCACTGGATGTGTGGTTCCTAACATAACAGCTGTAGTAATATGCCTCCTGAGGACTGTTGACATGGGGTGATGCTATGAATATTGCTGCCTTACTAAGGCACCTGTTCTTGTAGTGGAGTATATCAACATTCTACACAGTTCTCATTCAACCATCACAGTGACAGCTGCAGTAAGGCACAGGTGGGCATGTGTATACCTAACATCTTGAAAAGTTATCTGACATATAGCAATATTATATCATACTGGTTACATGGACACACACACCTGGGTTCATTCACATGTTGTAATACTGTTATTAATGTTAGAAATTTACTGTATGCACAATTGTGTTGCTTTTCATGAGGATTATTCAGGTGTTACACTGCAGCATTGTGGGACTGTCAGTGTTTGTGTCATTAAATGTTCTGCATGAATCACATCCACCTCAACCCCACATTTTCACAGATAAATATATGGGCACATGATATACAGCTGATGTAATGTCATGAAACAGGTTGAGTTGTATGACTGTGTTAACAGTTCCACTGTGTTGCATGTTATTCATACCCACTGTTGTATTTGTGGATGATGTTACAAAGCTCTTTGTAACTACATCTGAAAGCTTAAGGGGAATACACAACTATGCACACAGCTGCATGTGGATGGCACCACTCACACTCAACCAGAGGAAACAGACAACCTGGTAACTGACAGATTTGGATCAAACTTCAGTTATCTGTCCCCAGCAGTCATCATCCAAAGTATAACTGCTATCACTCCACAGCCTATTATCTCAATAGAGTAGGTCATGTCTGCACTCTCTAAGACTAAAAACATGGCATCAATGGGCCCTGACAACATCTTAAGTTGCCTTTGAAATAACTTCAAACCTGATCTAGTAGACCCACTTGGATCCTATTTAAATATTGCCTCCAGACAGGCTATGTTCTGGCAGAATGGTGGACAGCAACAGTCATCCCTCTGCACAAGAGCAAACCATCAACATACACAGGGATTTATAAACACATAAGCCTGAATATATAGTCATTAAGGTCATGGAAATGTTCATGGTGGACTTTATCAACAAGGGCATAGGTAATCCCCATCTCTGTAACCAGCCCATTTTGGATTTGTTAAGCATAGCTCATACCTGTTAAATGTGGTCACCAAGGAAATGGATGAGGGAAATACTGTGCATCCTGCCTAATTTGACCTGGCCAGTATATTTGACACACTTCCCACTCAGATATTACTAGAGAAACTCTATCAACTTGCATAAACAACTACATCACTAAGTGGCAGCCAAATGGCTCACAGATAGGATGCATACTGTCAAAGTAGTTGAATTCACCTCCAGCAAGAAGCCAGTTACCAGAGGTATACCACAGGGTTCTGTACTAGGCTCTTTTCTGCTCAGTATTTATTTCTCAGAAGTCAATGTAAACGTAGACAGTCTTTGTCTTACCAAGTGTGCTGATGACTGCAAATTGGGGACAATCACTGATTACAAGAATGATACAGATATACTATAGAAAGGAGTAATGCACACAGATGACTGTTACCATAGCCATGGAGAGAAACTAAATGGAAAAAAATCATAATTATTCCCTTTTGTAAAACATACACCCCACCTAATTAAAATATAGAGCACATTCCCTAAGAGTAGACCCAGTGGCATGTAATCTGGGTAGTCAGGTTGATACTAATCTGAACTTCAACCACCCTGTGTCCACAACAGAAAGAAAATCCTTCTATGTGGCACAACTCATAAGTAAGACCATGGCATACAAATCAAATGAGCTTATAATTCCATCGCTCTCAGCCCTAATCACACAAATAATTGAGGACAATGCACCCTTTGGCATCTACCTCACCAGACATCTGCAATAGCTGGAGCAAGCACAGAGTTTTCACATAGGAAGATATAGTTTATAAAAAACAAGTCCTGCAGAGAAAGTCCTATCTCTCTAGTCTGTTACCTACAGAATACTGAGGGACGATATGTGTCTGGCCTACAGGGCAGTGTCTGATCTGGCACTGATAGAAATGTTACACATTTGTAAATCAAACAGCACAGGGATCACTCATTCCAAGGATCTTAACCTAGAATCTGACATAAATAAATCATGTTGCAGAGATAGATACATCTCTCAGAGACTACACCTTCTCTGGAACAAGCTTCCTATACATGTAAAGAAAAGGTCATCCCTGACCCTATTCAAGCACAACCTAGATTGATGGATGTGTAAGTTAACTCCTGGTATGGTGTCCATGACCCACATGGACAGATGCAGCTGGCATTACAAACCATAGCAAAGACTCACACCCCTGTGAACTTCATTCACCTAGCTATTGAAAATTATTACACTTGGGTTAAATCTGGCTAAGATTGTATGGGCTATTGGGTCGTTAAAGTAGTACTGTTCTATGAACATATGAACCTACAAAATGCAATTGTACCCAATGTACAGCTATAATGTTAGTGTACTTCATCATGGACATACCACTACATCACATATTATCTTCTGTGCATCTCCTAGTGTTCTCTGTCCTTTCCTTTCCTTTCTCCTTTTCCTTTCAAGTCATCATACAATTCCTCCCTGTAACCTTGTAAATATCTGGCATATTTCTTCCAATGAAATTTTTCACATGCATATATTTTTTAATTCTGCTGTAAGATATTTGTAGAAATCATTTACTTTGGAGCTTTTCTCCCCATGCCTCTCCTAAAAATGAGATCCTAGGACCCCCAATCAGACTTTCCTGGTAAACAAATGTCAAATAAATAAAGAAATAAAGAAATCAGAATTACTACTTGATAGTTTGCATGAACACATATGGATGTATGTCAGGGTTTCATGGCAGTATAGCATTTTGACTGACAATATCAGGAGGACAGTGATCATGTGTCACGTCTTGAATTTTGACATGTGCTTATAGAGTGTGCTCCATGTATTGTTTGATATGTGTACAATATTGCAGTGACAGCTTCCTCAGTCATTGACACTTGACTTTACTTTGCTGTACTTTCTGTATACATGGACATAGTTGATGCATTGCCATCATTCTCACATACTGTTGTTCCATTTATTATAACAGATTAC
Organism: Protopterus annectens; assembly: GCF_019279795.1. Taxonomy (NCBI): domain Eukaryota; kingdom Metazoa; phylum Chordata; order Ceratodontiformes; family Protopteridae; genus Protopterus; species Protopterus annectens. The sequence continues at coordinate 227,804,815 of NC_056744.1, forward strand.
TTTTTAATTCACACATCAATTCCAGATGCTGCTGATAATATCCTTTGATATTACATGTGTCAGATGCATACAATATCCAGCTGTGTGTAAGGAATCCACTCATAATAGTGTAGTGGTTGTATGTGTTGTTATCCATACGGCTGATACCTTCATCAGCCAGGGATGCTTTACTTAATTAAATCATATCTGGCACACTAAGCTCCCACACATCTAGTAGGCTATACAGAACTATTCTTTGGGATTTATACCCATTAGGATTTGACAGTGCAGACTTCCATTCAAGGTGTTCTACTAGTGGCCTGTGTGGTATGTTTTTCTATGTTGCACCCAGTAAATGCACAGTTCATTGACAACATTGATTGCATGGGTTTGATTCTTGCAGCTGGTAATTGTGGCTTATGTGTCATGAAAACCTATCAATTGGGCAGCGCAGTGGTGCAGCGGTTAACGTTGTCGCCTCACAACAAGAGGTTCTCCGGTTTGATTCTCGGTTGGGGTGCCTTCTGTGTGGTGTTTGCATGTTCTCCCTGTGTTCGCGTGGGTTTCCTCCGGGTACTCCGGTTTCCTCCCACATTCCAAAGACATGCATCTGGAGCATTTCTCCCCGGACCTCCGCTGAAAACAGGCTCTGTGGAACCTAGTCGGACTTTCCCAGTCAACAAATGTTAAATAAAAAAAAAAAATAAAAATTGGCCATGACTGGCTCTAATTTCACCTCCACTTTTAATACTGTCCCTTTTAAACCATCCAACATGGTCAATTTTGGTGAAGGTGTGGTGAATTCCACTTATAAAACCCTTACAGTTGTAGAGACATGTTCCTGAAGAATATGTATAAGTTACACTCACATATTCTGTCAGTGCCACGGATTAACAGTCATAATAGTGCATCAGTGTCCGTGATTGTGCCTGTTTATGTCTCCATTTGTCTAGGAGTTTGTTGATAATGTTTCACTGATTGGTTGAGAGTTATAGTGACATGTCAATCATATTCAAGCAAGTAATTTTTCAGATCTTCAGAGTATGCACATACCTCTAATTTATATATTGTCCTTGCTAAATGCCCTCTCCAATGACCATGCCAGTGATGTTTATATCACAAAAATTCACCTCCATTGTCACGTAACCTTGTGTGACCGTCACATATATACTATAATGTGTGTTGATATCATAATATACTTATTCAGGAGGCGTAAACAGTGGCACGTACTGTGCTATCTATATATGTACTTAATGTTATGCTACTGACTTGTGCTGGAAGTGTACATAAATTTACATATCCTATTTTGGGGACATTGACAAATTTACCATGCCCTCTTACTCTTTATTCATTCCTATCATACATGTCTGTGCCCATTTTTATGAGCACACTTACCCTGCCCAGTGTACATTTCCTTGTATTTGCCGTTCATGCTTAAGCAAACTTGAATGCATCCTCCTTCTGTGCTTGTGCTGCTCTGCACAGTTTCCTGGCCAGTGACATTGCTGGTGGCCATGAAACTGTGCTTGTATTCATGTAAACACAATGAGCAGTATGAATATATATATAGCAACTGTACACATACTAGTGTCCACAAGAATGAAAATGCCAAACGTGTGGAAGAAAAGAAGTTAGAAAGTATAAATGAAAATAAACAGATAGCAATTACCAATAAGGAACTCCAAAAGGCTATATGTAAAGAAAAACAGGGATACAAATAATACATTTCTTAAGTACCACATCTATGAACAGGAGCAAAAAATTGCATACAGAGTAAAAACGTGTTAAACTACTGTAGGAAGAAAGGTAGTTGTGTTACAAGAGAGTCAAACAGTATGCTATTATTCTCAATCTAACCTGTAAATGCAAAGATCCAAGGGTTAAAAATAAAATCAAAAGCAAAATTTCGGAGGAAGCAAATGGTAAACAAAAAAATGTTTTCAAGCCTTGCTTATGCTAATCTGACCAAGAAGTTACACATCTTAAAGCTACAGAGACAAACCTTAATTGAAAGAGGAAGTACTGAGTATGCGTCATATATACCTACTACTGAATATATTTCAGTTATGCCTCAGATATACCTAATATTGAGTCTATTCCAGTCATGAGGTCTGAAAAACAAGACTCTCTGCCTGTGTCTGATGTAACATCTCAGAAAGAACTACAGATCTCAAAGTCACAATATAAAAAGTGTGAAAAGAACAAAAAATGGTAAACAGTACAGAATGACCTGTGGTTACCCTACCCTTCTGTTAAAAGAAAGTCATAATTGAAAAGAAAACTCAATAAATTAGCCAGCAGTTGAAATAAAGCTTCAATAATGAAATAGTAATGATATCAAACTGCCACGTGTTTTGGAATTTGAGCTTATGTGGAAGAAAGTCAAAAATTCAATGAAGCACACAGCTGCTTTAGAAGTCATGTGTTGATGAAGAAAATTGGAGCTGATATATCAGTGCCAACAAAAAAAAAACTAGAAAGAGGTCAAGGGGACTCTAACAACACATTAAAACCTATAGTCGTAGGTGTACAGCATAAGAGTGTTGGAGCTCCTAGCATAATGGATGTGAATAAAATTGTTTTATATCATACTGTGGGGGGGGGGGGCAAAAAAAGACTAGAACCAGAGTTCTGAATATGCGGGTGAATCTGTAGTGGGATCTGGCTGGATGATGAGGCTCATACCCATTAGGCAGGGATAGTCATGCTCCCTAGTGTACCTGTTCTGTTAGATCATTTTGGGAGGATGATTTTTCTTCCTGTACAATGCAAAATTTCTGTTGTCTTACTTTATGTATGCATGTACTATATTCTCTGTACTTTATATCAGTAATAACTGTAGAACTTTTTTCCTCAGGCCACTGCTGAAAATGGGATCAACCCCAGTCAGACTTTCCCAGTAAACACATAAATAAATAAATAAATGATAACACACACACACACACACACACACACACACACACACACACACACACACACACACACACACACACACATCTCCAGAGTGGAGGGGGTTATGTCCCTCTTCTTTTGAAAAACAAGAGCCATAAACAGTGGCCTTTCTTGTAGGAGGCATTTACAAACCAAGAGTGGAGACTCATGGAGGAGATAAAAAAAAGCTGTGGAGACACATGTGGACTTCCAAAATCTGTATATTTTAGCTTTGCAATCATAGCTGGCTTCAGGCACCAGTGAACCCTGTGGTCTCTGGGTCTCCCTAATCCTGAGGGGCCCCCACCACAGTAAGTTATCTTATTTTAATATTTTTTAACATGGTTGTCAAACCAACAAAGTCTAGTATGTCACTCTTGTGTGTTTGATAAATGAGGTAAGTATTAATATCTCTTATTTCTATCATCTTTAAAATTCAAAGACACCTCTGGTTAGAATAACAGTGTTTTGTGAAGCAACAGGTTTCACAATATCATTAAATATTTTACCACTGACGTAGTGCTGTTGACTTAGTCAAATCCTGCTGGTGGTCATTCTCTCCACTAAAACTAACATCATTGCCAGATTTGGACACCTGCAATATTCGTGGCTATGGGGAGGGGGTGTCTGTAATCATACATGACTGTGTGGGAGATTCACTAAAGCTGCTGCTGGTTGTAGAAAAATGAGGAGAAAAATTTGTATTCACTTTCCAGTTATGCTCTTTAACTGAAACAGAGTTGTGATATTACCCTGTTAGGATAAAGCTGATAATCAGAAGATGAACATGAGCAAGGAAAGCAGTAGAGATCAGCAGACCAGAGTGACTGATCTCAGTGCAAACCTTGGATTTTAGGAAGAGCAGATGCTTCCAATCTTTAGGGATGTTTTCTTTTTCAGGGAGTTTTATAAATACTGGCAGAATACCAGATACTAGAACTCTCAACTTTGTTGCTCAAGAATTTGGGGCAAATCCAAATATTATAACAGAATAAAGGGTCACAAACACACACATGATAAGTGGTTTGGCAAGAAGCGGATTTGTAAAAACAACTGTTCTTTCCCCCATGGTGCAATGAGTAGCACTGCCATCTCACAGTGTTTTGATCTTGTTGAATTCTTAGCTGAATGTGTGTGTGTGTGTGTGTGTGTGTGTGTGTGTGTGTGTGTGTGTGTGTGTGTGTGTGTGTGTGTGTGTGTGTGTGTGTGTGTGTGTGTGTGTGTGTGTGTCTGGTTAAAATATCACTGATTTTTATCTGTGTACACACAATAATGCCAGCACGTGTGCATTGCACTTCTGGGTAGCAGTGAAAACTGCAGTTAACAAGTAATTATATTTCAAAAGTAAAGCAAAAAAATACACCACAGAGCATTCATTCACTCAGATCCTCTATGGGTCTGGTGGCCCCCACTCACCAGACTGTATAAATGGATTTTCACCTGGACTAACTGTTGGCTTCTGCCATCAACTGGAACCCATTCTAAAACCATCCCAGGTCAGATATGTGTGTGTACCAAAGGCTATTGAAAGTTGTGTGTATGTGTGTGAGTGTGTGTGTGTGTGTGTGTGTGTGTGTGTGTGTGTGTGTGTGTGTGTGTGTGTGTGTGTGGGTGAGGGGGGGACTGTGTATACATTATTCTTTAGTTTTTATCACAGTTAAACCTTAGAGGTGTGCACAGGAAGTAATTACAGATTATGTTTGTGCTGGGAAGAGTGTGATCATTGCTTCTGTCACTTTTGCTAAGTACCTCAGAGGTGTACAAAGAAGGTTACTATAGCCTGTGTAGGGGGACTGTACTGATTAGGAGCAGCAAAGTGGAATACATTACTATAATCATTATTTTTTCACTTTTTTCACAATCAACATAGCACACTGTCAGACTAGCTATTGGGAATTTTAAAAATAATTCTATGTCATTTGTGAAAAATGACATGATTTATACAGAAGTCTGTGTAAAGTACTGAGCTAAAATGTAACCACAGCATGGCCTATTGGAATAGAACAGGAATGTACCTGCACTATTGTGACTGTTTAGATGTATATGTTTAATGGAAACTGGAATACAGGAGATTAACTTGAAAATATTTCAGAGAAAATAGTTAAATTAAATTGTTTTAATATTGCATCATAAATTTTAGTTTAAAATGCAGCAAGAAGGCAGGATGTCTACAACTAGGGTGCCTTCTGCATTGTTATGTAAGTATTTCATTGTTTTATGTCTCCTAGCAGTTGCAAACATCTGAAGGCTATGTATTTTCACAGAGAGACGCTACATTCTGGCAGTCTCTGTCAAAGGGGCTTTAACTTGGGAACTGAAGTCAGGTGTCAATAAGTGATGTCATCCAAGCTAACCCAGCAGTAAAATTTGATATTAATTTTGTATCTGTCTTTTGATCTGGCAACAGCATCCACTCACCTTCTGCACTTGCCTTGCTGTAAGTAAGTTTTTGGATATAGTAACTCTTTTAGACTCAGATATGAATATAATATGGTGTAGCTTAGATATTTTCTTTATTTATCCGAGACTGTTCTGCAATGATGTTTTAAATATTTCCTGTGATTTTGAACTCTGATGTAAGTGATTACTTACTAGGTATTGTCTTGTTCTTTTATTATTTATTATTTAATATATTTAAACCTTTTAATTGTGGCTGGTCTGTTTAGAGATATGTAAGCTCTTAGAGTACTTGCATATCTATCTGATGATACTGTACAGGCCACTCCTAAATAGAATTGCTCTTGGTCAGTCTACCATTTGGATTAATAGTAACATTACACAGTAGGATTGTATACCCTTTGTTAATGGCCTTAAAGTAGCTGATAAGAGTTGGCTGGAGGCAGTCAGAACTACCTTAAAGTCTGAGCAGAAGGGGGCATGGCTCCTAAACCTGTGCCAGCCTTCCCCAGCGTGTGCGTATGCTTTTATATAAATCAAATCTCAAAATGTGTGTGTGCCAGATACTAGGGCAGGGACACAAAGCTGGAGGTCTTAGCTTGGCCACTCAGCTGAGATCTCAACCCTATAGCTGTGCCAGTGGGGAGTCTTATTGGGGATCTGGATAAAGAGGGAGAAACCACCCCCAGACTGACTGTGATCTCTGTGTGCTCTGAAGTAAAATTGCACTCACCCGGCCAGTGTGTACATTCCCTACTTTTGCTAGTAGTGAAGATTGAGGCCCCTTGATTACTGGCCTTGTGCAGGGGCATCACATATTAATTGGTTGGCAGTGGTGGGATATCCACATCACATATTTATTGGCTTGTAGTGGTGATCTGCATATTAGGATTTGGTAGTGTTGATATTGAATCCCTGTAGCCTGTAAACAGTGGTCACTGAAGGTGTTTGTACTCTCACTCAGTCACACAGTGGACATTCAGAGTGTCATATCACAATTATTTTATTTTTTTATTTTGGTAGCTTAGTTAGTCAGGGAGAGCAGGCAAGCATATCAGCAGAGGAGTATGGCAAGCTGACAAGGAGACAGTTGGCTGAGATGTGCCAGGCTAAAGGACTGGTGCATGCTAACCTGACTAAAGCAGAAATTATTGCAGCCTTGGGCAAAGCTGCATCATAGAATAGCAACCAGGAGGACACTCAGACGGGCCTTGAGAATGTACAACTGTCAGAAAATGGATAGTTCTACCTTTCCACAGAGGACTTAAAAATCCAACTGGAGGCCAAACATTTGGAAATAGAATCAGCAAAGAGACTGCAGCAGGAGAAACAAATGGAATTAGAAGCAGTAGAGAAACTGAGACACCTGGAAGATGAGGAGAATGAGAGGCAGAGACAACAAGATGAGATGCTGACTCTTCAGCAGACTCATGGAGGTAATATAGAAGGGAGTAACTGAACCCCAAGAAGCAACAAAGGTTGGTAAATTTCTTACAAAATTTACATGGGGATAATTTTGATAGTTTCATTCATATGTTAGAAATGGTGTCTAAACAGTATAATGTTGATCAAGGGCTCTGGGTACAGTTTCTGACCTTCTTACCTCATGCTCTTACTTCATGATAAAGCTATAACTGCTATTTCTTAATTGTCTGATACTGAGTGCTTAAACTATAATACTGTAAAAAAGTGTCTTTTAGAATGTTTTAAGTTAACTCCTGAAGCTTATAGGGAAAGGTTTTGTGGGCATTGACACAAGGCAGATGAAAGTGTGTGTGAATAAGTTGCTGAACTAAGCACTAATTTTCATAGGTGGGTGAGTGAATGTCAGGTCACCACTTTTGAAAGGCTGACAGACCCTTTGGTTAGGGAACAAGCCCTTAGCACTTTGCCTGAGGACATTAGAATCTGGTTAGCTGATAGGCAATGCAGTTCTGCAGATGATATGGGAAAGAAGGGAGACCTATAACTAGCAAGCAGGGCATCACAGGAAAGGGACACCCAGTGCTGCTCATGGATCTAAGGGAACCCATGGTGGACAGCCCAGACTGCCTCAACAGAGTCCGCAAGTAGGAGGGGAAGCAACTAGTCCAGTTGCACATCTAGGACCAAGGGATACATATTTTAAATGCAACAAGTGGGGCCATGTAGCATATAGATGCCCACAGAGGCAAGGTGGGGAAAATATGATGGCAAAGCCATTAAGTGGGAATGACAAAATGCCAACAGTAAGTTGTCTCGAGACAAAAAGGGTACCAAATGAATGCAAGAGGTAATATCCTATCTTAGTGAATGGTAAAGAGGCCACTGCTAAGAGAGACACAGCCTCTGACCTAACCATTGTGAAGTTTGCAATGGTTAAAAAGAAGCACTGCTTGCTTGTGCAGTCTACTCTGGTCAGTGCTTTAGGAGGGAAGCCATTCCAAATACCTTTGGCTAGGGTTCATCTTGACTGTGGGGGTGGAAAAGGAAGCCAGGAAGTAGATGTTTTTGAGGATATCCTTGCAGATGTCCTGATAGGGAATGATGTTGAATATGCAGTACCTTGTATACATGCAGTTACATGCAACCAGGCTTGGAGACAAGCATGTGGGTCTGGTAGACTAGGGGAGACCCAGACAGGCCACACACTTGCAGCCAGGATTGGTGAGGTGGTTACTTAAGGGAGGGAGTGACCCTGTAGCAGTGAGACTGAAGGTGAGCCGCAGCTGCTTGTGAATACTCATGTTCACTTGGACAGATTGACTGCAAGGCCAGAGGTGAGTAGTAGTACCCAGGCTGACAGTGAGAGACTGCTGTCAGAGAATACTAAACTTCCTGTGGAAGGGGAGATGGGAAGAGTTAAAAAGAGAGAGTTGAGACAGGCTCAGCTCTCAGACCCTGCATTACAAGGCCAGAGAGAGGTAGCTAGTAAGGCACCTGATTGTTCAAGAGAAGGAGGAATCTGTATAGTGAGACAAAGGGTTACTCTATAGAGAGTGGACCACAGAGGGAGGGCTAGAGGGTGAGAGAATACAGCAGTTGGTAGTGCCCAGACCTTACCATCTGCACTTCTAGTCATAGCCCATGATATGCCCTTTGCAGGTCATATGGGCATAAAATATACAAATAGACATATTATGCACAACTTTTATTGGCCTGGGATTTCCAGAGATGTAACAGGGTACTGCAGGTCCTGTGAACAGTGCCAAAAGCTAGACAAGGCAGGAGGCAAGGTGAAAGCTCCTTTGATGACTTTGCCTGTAATTGAGGAGGCATTTCAGTGGGTAGCTATGGATATTGTGGGGCCTCAGAGTATCCCATGTTCCACAGGGAAAAAGTATATCCTAGTAGTAGTAGATTATACTACCAGATACCCTGAGCCAGTGGCTCTGTTCTGCATTCAGGCAGGAAAAATGACAAATGCCTTGTTAGAGATTATCATCAGGGTAGCTTTCCCAAAAGAAATACTGACTGACAGACATGCCAATTTCATGTCAGACATGCTGGCTTGTCTGTAGAAGCACTGTGGCTGAAGCACCTAAAGACCACCCCCTACCATTCCCAGACTAATGGTCTTGTTCAGAGGTTAAACTACACTCATAATGATGCTACAGGCACTTGCAGACAGGTTTAAGAGAGAGTGGGTCAAATATAGCCCCATGTATTGTTTGCTTATAGATGTACCTCAGGAATCCACAGGGTTTTCACCATTCGAGTTTTTATATAGGCACAGGGTAAGGGGGCCTCTAGACATGAGTCTGAACCTCACGACAAAGCTCAGTGAACTCATGGGCTTTGCCCAGGAGAACCTGGCAGAAGCCCAACAGCAGAAAATGGTTGGGAACAAACAAAATGCTTGAGCTAGAGAGTATGCTCTGGGGCAGCAGGTAATGGTTCTGATTCCTGTCAGGCACAACAAGCTGAAGGCAGTTTGGGAGGGACCCTTCAAGGTGGTAAGGAAGGTCAATGATGTTAACTACATGGTAGAACTTCTAGGCAGGAGGCAGGGGCATAATTTGTACCATGTTAATATGATGGATCCTTACCATAATAGCAAGAACCTTGTGCTGAGTATTTGCAATGGAAGGCAGGGGAGTCTGAGGGGGATCTGGTGACTGATCTCAGTGAGGCTCGGACTGACACCTCAGTGGAAGGGGTAGCAATGTCCCAGCAGCTATCCCCTAACCAAGTTCGAGAAATCCGAGCAGTGTTACAGGAGTTTGGGGACATGTTTATTGGGAAGCTAGGATGCACCCACCTGGTGCAGCACCATGTGGATACAGGACCCCAAAGGCCTATTAAGCAGGCCCCTTATAGGGTGCCTGAGAAAGTCAAACAGACTCTGAGGGAAGAGATACAGGAAATGTTGGAACTAGGGGTAATCCAGGAGTCCATAAGTTCCTGGGACTCCCCAGTGCTGCTGGTACCAAAGAAGGATGGCAGAACCAGGTTATGTGTGGACTACAGGAAATTAAATAGTCATACAGAGTCAGATGCTTACCCCATGCCTAGGACAGAGGAAGCCCTAGAGCAGCTGGGTGGGGCTAAGTATCTTACCACAATTGATCTTACCGAGTGTTATTGGCAGGTGAACTTGACTACTAGTGTTAAAGAGAGGTCAGCCTTTGTGACTCCTTTTGGCTTGTATGAGTTCACAAAGATGCCCTTTGTGATGAAAAATGCCCCAGCAACTTTCCAGAGTCTGGCAGATCATATCATAGCAGGAGCAGGAGATTTTACCCTTGCTTACATAGATGATATTGCCATCTATAGCCATTCCTGGCAACAGCACCTTCAGCATGTCAGGGAGGTGCTGAGCAGACGACAGAGACCAGGGATGACCATTAAGCCCAGTAAGTGTCTCCTACCTGGGACATAGAGTGGGGAGTGGTAAGATCAGGCCAGAAGCTGCCAAAGTGGAAGCTATTAAGGCATGGCCTGCCCTTGTTACCAAAAAGCAGGTGAGGGCATTCTTAGCGACAGCAGGTACTGAAGAAAGTTTATCACCAATTATAGTACCATAACTGCTCCCATCACTGATCTGAAAAGGGAAAACAAGCCAGATAAGGTAATGTGGACCTCAGCATGTGAGCAAGCATTCCAGAAGCTTAAGGGAGCTTTGGGAGGACCCCCCTGTGCTAGCCAGTCCAGATTAAAAGTAAGAATTTCTTGTGCAGGTAGATGCTTCAAATCATGGGGCGGAGGCTGTTCTCAGCCAGATCTCCTCAGAGAGAGAAGAGCAACCAGTGGAATATTTCAATCATAGGTTCCAACCCAGGGAGGAATGTTATGCAGCTGTAGAAAAGGAATGTTTATCCATAGTGTGGGCATTGCAGAAACTTCATTCTTATCTATATGGAAGGACATTCACTGTAGTTACAGATCACAATTCCTTACTATGGCTCCATTGAGCCAGCCATCAAAATGCCAAGTTACTAAGGTGGCGCCTAAGGTTGCAGGCATAGGATATGGCAGTGCAGCACCACAGTGGCATTAGCAATGCCAATGCAGTTGATCTGTGAAGACAGGGACATGGGTAAGGTATTGCCAGATAGACTCATCCTCTCAAGCAACATTTCTCGAGGTTCACTTGAAGAACTAGTGTGAGTTTTTTGGGGGGAAGAAATGTCACACTGCCAGCCCAGCTATCAGGAATTTTGTAAATAATTATATGTTATTTGTGAATATTGATATGATTTATACAGAAGTGTATGTAAATTACTGAGCTAAAATGTAACCACAGCATGCCCTGTTGGAATAGAACAAGAATGTACCTGCACTATTGTGACTGCTTAGATGTATATGTTTAATGGAAACTGAAACATAGGTAGTTAACTTGAAAAAAAAGAGAAAATAGTTGAAATTGTGTTTTTTTTTATTATTGTATCATAAAAGTTAGTTTCAATGCAGCAAGAGGACAGGATGTCTAGAACTAGGGTGCTTCTGCATTGTTTTGTAAGTGTTTTATTGTTTTATGTCTCCTAGCAGTTACAAATATCTGAAGGCTGTGTATTTTCACAGAGAGATGCTAAATTCTGTTAGTTTCTGCCAAAGGGGTTTAGCTTGGAAACTGATGTCAGGTGTCAAAAAGTGATGCCATCCAAGGAAACCGAGCAGTAATATTTGATATTAATTTAAGAACTCTCTCAGAGAGAGACTGTGCATTTTGTATCTGTTGTTTGACCTGACAACAGCATCCACTCACCACCTTCTGCACTTGCCTTGCTGTAAGTAAGTTTTTAGGGCACAGTAACTCTTCTAGATTCAGATAAGACTATAGTAAAGTGAGCTTAGATTTTTTTATTTATTTGAGATGGTCTTGCAATTGTTTTAAATATTTCCTGTGATTTTGAACTCTGATGTAACTGATTACTTACTAAGTATTGTCTTGTTCTTTTATTATTTATTATTAATTATATTTAAAACTTTTATTTGTGGCTGGTCTGTTTATATATATTAAAGCTCTTAGAGTACTTGCATATCTAGTTGGTGACATTGCACAGCCACTCCTAAATAGCCTTGCTCTTGTTCAGACTACCATTTGGATTAATAGTAACATTACTCAGTAGGACTGGGCATCCTTTGTTAAAGGCCTTAAAGTGACTGATAAGAGTTGGCTGGTGGCATTTGGAACTACCTTATAGTCTGGGCAGAAGAGGACATAGCTAATAAACTGTGCCACCCTTCCCCAGGTGTGTGTGTGTGTGTGTGTGTGTGTGTGTGTGTGTGTGTGTGTGTGTGTGTGTGTGTGTGTGTGTGTGTGTGTGTGTGTGTGTGTGTGTGTGTGTGTCTGTTTGTATACAAATCAGATTTCAAAGTGTGTGTGTGTGTCAACTACTTTGGTAGGGACACGAAGCACTGATTGCACAGACGGATGGAGGTCTTAGCTTGGCCACTCAGCTGAGATCTCAGCCCTAGAGCTGTGCCAGTGAGGAGTCTTATTGGGCATTTAGAGAAAGAGGGAGAAACCAGCCCCAGACTGACTGTGATCTCTATGTGCTCTTAAGGGAAATTGCACTTTACTGTGTGTGTACTTGTTATCCTCCCAGTGTGTACATTCTCCACTTTGCCAGTAGTGAGAATTGAGACTCCTTGATTACTGGGCCAGTGCATGGGCATCACAACACATCAGGACTGTATATAGGTGGCTGCCTTGTGGGTAGGGCTGAGGAGAAAGGACATATGCTATGCATATAAATGATAGTAGTCACTTGAAATAAGTGACAGTGGCCATTTAAACTGTCTTTTTAGGGTAGTTAGGAAAGGAAGGCAGTATTCATAAATATGAATTGTGTACCTCACAATTGTTTTGTTAATTCATTATGAGCTACTATTTTGTCAGCTTTGAACATCATGCTTTGGATACAACTTAAGTCTCCCTTGTAAAAAACAAATAAGACTGAAATTATTTTCTTACTCATGTCTTTTGTACATGCCACCATTGGATTAAAAGGTTGGGAAATGCTCTAAAATGTGTCCTATGGCATCTATAACACTATGGCTTCTGGGGGACCCTGCTTAATTCAGTTATTTCCTAAGTGGTTACTACTATGCTGTCTTGGTCAGGAAAGCTATTGAAAGGATATTAAGAAAACTAAAGTAAAGCACTGAATTTCTTTCCTTAATCATAATTTCCGTTCAAGCCATCAATGGATGAAAAGGTTGTGTAAAAAGAGAACAAAAACTAAAATGCACATTGGAGCATATAGAACATTATGGCTTCTTGAAAAAGCCAGTCAGTAAGGCAAAATGTGAGAAAAGGAATCGAAAAGTGATGTGCATGGTGTGAGGAGCCCAAGGTAGGAGGGAAAACAGAGGGAGCACAGGAGGATGTGTATGCCTATGGGGAGGGTGAAGGCAGTTGGTAATGCCAAGGGTACCATTTTACCTAAGTCCAGCCCTGTAGACAGAGTTGTAATGTATCCTTCTTGTAACTAAATGCCAGCAACTGTGAATGTCTCTGTGAGTTAGGTCAACACATTGTAGTACACAGACCTGTCATCATTTAAGAGCATTGTCAGTCAAGTCTGTGCATACTACTACTAACATTTTCCAATATGAACTAAAAGGCTGTTTTAGGAACAGAGGCAGTGACAGGGCAATACTAAGACTGGAAGTGCCAAGGTGACCCCCAACTTGAAATGTGCTAGGGGCCCCCAAATTGCTAACACTGGCCCTGTTTGTAATAACAGGACATTACCAGAATATGTTCCAGTGGAGTCTAAGATGTGAGTGGTACAGACAATGTATTCAAAGTTGCAATATCATAGGCTGTTTTTTTTTTTGAGATACTTTAGAGTAACTTGAACTGTATGTGCCCTGCATAGTATGTTTCTGGATGTGATACTACAGCATTATTACTTGAAACATCAAATGACCCTATAAGATCATCATGTTTTACAACTGCAAATCAGAGGCTTTTACGGCTTTTACTATTTGTTTTTCCGAGAAGTAAAGTTCAGAAGCTTTAGTTACTTATCTGCTAATTGTCATAATGGCTACATTTCACATATCCAGAAGGACTGCTTTCATGAATAGTAAAGGCTTGCATTGGCAAATTAACTTGACTTCAAGACAAATCACAAAACACATATGTACAAATGTAGAGAAAGCCATTATTTTACACACTTTTAGAACCATGTAAGTGCAAGGAAACTATAAGCTTTCATTTGTAAATTACAGCTAGAACTGTAGCATGGAAAATCCTGACTCAGAACGAGCTATATAAGCTTTGGTTCCTCTTGATTACATCTTAACCCAAACTCTGCTGGGGCAGTTGCAGCACACTGATACCCCACTCTAAATCCTCCAGGGACTACTCAGTTAAATCAGAGTCTTTGCCTGTTCATAATGCCTCTCCTAACAAACCTGGGGATTCAGTAACAGTTAGGCTGCAGTGAGGCAAAACCGGCACTATTTACCTTCCTAGCATGACAAGCAGCATTGCTAATTACATATGCATGCAGCCAAGGCACTTTGCAAGATAAGGAGCATCTCCCAGTGGCATCACTACAGGCTTGCAGCTAGATTGTGGTAATCCACCTTCTGTCTATATCTAACTACATTAAGAAAACCATGAGTATGCCCAAAAAGCCACAGTAACTGACACAATTACACTCAGCAGTTGTTTAATAATGATATACTCAGTAGCAACAGCAACAGATACATAAATAAATATGTGAGTAATGGAAGGGCAAGCAGTACAGACACTGAGTTTGGAGAAGAGGTCACTAACAGAAGTCAAGTAGAGGGTGAACATTAAAGTGTGATGTGAGTTACATAACAAACCATTACTTGGAAAGGCAGACCATGATGCCCATGGCAATAGAGCCAGTTTATGAAATTAAGTACTAGCAGTAGATACGGTTTATAAATGTAAAGTAACAACCTGTACCATACTTAACAGCAGGAAGTGTTAGTCATTCATTCATACTATACCATCAAGGTAATTAAAAATAAAAATAGGGTAATACTGAGGTGTATCAGATCACCAGTTCAGTGTACATGGCATTAAATCTGCATCATAATGTTAAAGTGAGACACTGCTGACATCAGAGTGCAAGGAGTCATAAAAAAGCAGACCTCCAAAGTGCATAATATGTGCAAGTACATTGCAAAGATAAAAATAAATGAAAGTCCTCAAAGGAACAGAACCCAGAGCTCCCACACTGTAATGTGTCATAGAACTGAATTAGCAAGAGGAGCCAATGAAGCTATAATGGTGCAAGTACCTCACAACACATTAAATATGAATGTATAAGTATGTGGATCAATCAAACATGCCATCATAGCCATTAGTAGCTTATAATTATGTTAGACAATGCCAACATCCCCTGCAGAATGTATACACTCATTACAGGATGGATAGCATTCATAGGAATGTAACACATGACAGTACTAAAAGACGAACTCTAAGGAATGAATTTGAACCCCTGCCTATGCCACCGCTATGCTCTACAACTCTGTATAATCAAGGCATGCCACAGAAGCAATGATAGCAAAAGTTATTGGAAAAAACACATTTCAGGAGAATGAAACACTTGATAACATGAAAACAAAATGCACATATAATCAACTATATATTCACCAGTTAAGTGGATTACCAAGGAATGCCACAGAAGCACTTGTCAAAGAGGTAATTTAAAAATTAATTTAAGGGGATTGGAATACTTTTATTCATCAAATCTGAGCATTATCCAGGGTTGCAAGTATATCTACCTGCATGGGATCATCAGTCACCCATATCAGGTAAATCTATAACGTTTCCATAATGATATGAACCAAAACTTGCCACACATTTCCATATGTCATGTCTTGATATCAGTCTGCAAATGTTAGTGTATGTGTTGAACAGGAGACAGGATCAGAGCAGAGTTAACAGACAATTGTATTCTTAATGGGGGAAAAAAGCTAACTGCTTAGTTTGCTATGAAAAATAAATAAATAATAATTAAAAATAAACAACCCACAGCCTTGGTGGAAGGGCTTTGATTCCCACACCCCTATACTTAGAGGTATTATGACAGTAAGTCCCAGTTTATACTGCCTCACAGAAAAGAGGAATACCCCCTTTGTTAATAAACCAAGTATTTCCATACCTGTTTTACTGTGCATCTCAGTCGATAAATCTCTGCTCATAGATCTGCCAATTCAAAATATTTAATCTTATAAACCAGTACATTTACATAAAGTTGTTTGGAAAATTAGATTCCAACAACTGGCTGAACAATATTCTGATCATTCCTCTCCCTTGCTTTTTTAACCATACTCTTTAAATTTAGTAGAGGGTTGTGTTTAATCTAAATCTAATATTTAACAATACTGCCTTACAATACAACATTTAAGACTGTGTGCATGTGATCTAAAATTAACTTAGGTTTATTGCTTCATATGTCATTATTAGTCTGCTGATCAGATAAATTGTTTGTAGCCCAACCTCAAGATCCCATTTTGTCAGTACCCAGTAAAAAAAAAAATAACTACTACCCAATTTATTTCCTTTTCAAAGATGTCTTCAAGTGCCAGATCAGGAGTGAATTTATGATTTCTCCTTCATTCATTCATTCATTCATTCATTCATTCATTCATTCATTCATTCATCCAGACTGCATTTGAAAAGGATCAAGTAGTCTTCTTTGTTTTACATTTATGGAAAGCCTATTTCATAAAAGAGTGATTCTTTGAAAGAAAAATCTGTCTCACCAGCAGGTACTGTTTATACCTCAGCTGAATTTTAGTTTCTTCAATTGGATACTTAAATGTTATGTGTTTTGCTGATACTGATTTGTGGGAGGTCACATAGGAGCTGGATCATTCATGGATTTGTAGGTCAGGCAAATGTCTCACCTCAAAAGTCTGTAAGAAACAGAGTAGAGAGAAAGTGCTTTACAGCAGTCTAGGTAGCACATGGAAAACATGCTCTTCATTTTCTTTGGGAGGAAACATTGCAGTATTCCGAGTTGAGCCACACATTTTGACAAGTATTGCCAAAAGAGGCATTATACGAGTTTGATAAGGAGAACTTGATAAGGTTAATAACTTTCCTTGACCTAGACAATATACCCAGTAATCAGTCTGGCTAGATAAAATGATTTCCTAATCACAGTAGTTACATGGTGTCCAAAGTAAAGTTTATTGTCAATGAGGGAGCCCAGGTTGGTAATAACTGTGACAGTTTTCAAAAGGTGGTCATCTTTGTGGTAGATGCATAGGTACCCATCTTTAGCAAAGAACATTATACTGCATTTCTTGGCATTTAACTTAAGGCCATGGTAATAACACCATTTGTTTATATCTCTTAGACCATCCTGGAGAATCTAGGGGTCATTTGGAGAGTTTATGTTAGCTCCATGTTAGCAGTCATGTGTAAACTTGATCAGCTGCAGGCCCTTAAAATCAGAACTTGCATGAAAGATGTTAATACTGAAAGGAAGTGGCCCAATGTCCAGTCTCTGCAGGACATCTCTAGCAATCACCCTTTATTATACTGCAGTACCACCTTTATCATTCTTATAAGAAAAGCGCAGTCCAGGTCTGAACTGTCTGCAGACAGCTAAAGTTAACTTTGAACCTAACACCACTCTAAAGTATTCAACTGCGGTACCACCTTTATCATTCTTATAAGAAAAGCGCAGTCCAAGTCTGAACTGTCTGCAAACAGCTAAAGTTAACTTTGAGTATGTGTCTAACTGTTTGAGCCAATATTCATTTTCCCCTGGAGAGCACTCTACTTTGGCTTGTAAGCAGCCCCCCACCCACCCCACCCCACCTCACACACAGACACACACACACACACACACAAACACACACACACACACACACACACACACACACACACACACACACACACACACACACACACACACACACACACACACACACACACACACTCATCTTCCACTTTCTCTCTTATTCACTTCTGTTAGCAAATAGTATCCATAACTGATCAATACTGTGTGTTTGTTAATTTAAACTGAGACCACAGTAGCTTACTGATACAAGGTTATCCTGTTTTTCCACCTGAGAAATGGTTAAGAAATGACTTACAGTTTCAGAGCAGTCCTTGGTCAATTGTGATTGTTTCTTAAACACAAACTTGTCTTTGCTTTGGCTCATTAGCAGCAGTACAAAGAACTGCCTGCTCACACCCTTGTTCTCCCCTTCCCCTTCCCTGTTTATTACCTTAAGACAATCCCAAAGTTAATAAATATTACCTGTGGCAGGCACCATTTTTAAAACTACAATCCACTCTGCTAAAGGCCCCATGAGGCGATCAGTGTCTCTCCAGTAAGTGTTTTACAACTGTAAATGCTTATGTATGTTGAATTGTGTTAGACATCTAATATGATTTATGCTTTATTATTGGAAGTTACTATGCCATGCTAGTATTTTGTCTGCACCAAGTTGTTTTTAGTATAATAGTATGGTCTATTTGCATAGCTGCACCTTGTTCAATGTTACTCATGTAATTGTGTTGTGTGAGACAACTCATACTGGTGTCTAATTATTTCTATATAACTGTGCTGTTACTGGTGGATAGAATCACATTAGACAACCTTGACTGAGTGCTGCTCGCTATATTTTTATCTGTGACTGCATAACTGTCTGATGAGCTTTCTTCTAACAGACGTTTTTCCAGTTGGCTCAGTATCTGCATGTACTAGTAGTTACAGTAGCTATTTGCTCAGTTTGTTTTTTGGAATCTTTATAATATATATTTACCATCTCAAAAGTGCGTACTCCTCTCTGTACTCTTCTTTTCTAGACCTAACACCACTCTTAAGTATTCAACTGCGGTACCACCTTTATCATTCTTATAAGAAAAGCGCAGTCCGGGTCTGAACTGTCTGCAAACAGCTACAGTTAACTTTGAGTATGTAACTGTTTGAGCCAATATTCATTTTGCCCTGGAGAGCACTCTACTTTGGCTTGTAAGCAGCCCCCACCCACCCCACCCACACACACACACACACACACACACACACACACACACACACACACACACACACACACACACACACACACACACACACATCTTCCACTTTCTTATTCACTTCTGTTAGCAAATAGTATCCATAACTGATCAATACTGTGTGTTTGTTAATTTAAACTAAGACCACAGTAGCCTACTGATACAAGGTTATCCTGTTTTCCCACCTGAGAAATGGTTAAGAAATTACTTACAGTTTCAGAGCAGTCCTTGGTCAATTGTGATTGTTTCTTAAACACAAACTTATCTTTGCTTTGGCTCATTAGCAGCAATACAAAGAACTGCCTGCTCACACCCTTGTTCTCTCTTCCCCCTTCAGTGTTTATTACCTTAAGACAATCCCAAAGTTAATAAATATTACCTGTGGCAGGCACCATTTTTAAAACTACAACCACCCTTGTCACTATCATATGTTCATTTATCAGTTAACTCTGTTACCTGATTTCCAGCCTCCTAAGAGCAAATAACAGGGTCTCTACCCACTTCGCTCCCCACCCTGCCCCCTATTCCCTCCCGCCCCTAGTGGTCCCACGTTTATTACACTCACAAACCCCTCCCATCTTTCCAATAGCCAACCACAGCGCTAACCCAACACTACCTTCTCCATCTTCCCACTACTATCACACCTCCTCAACTAAGATGTACAAGCATACATTACTAATGCTCACTGCATGCACTCTCCTTGCATATCTTACATCATACCAAAGCTCCATCATTCCCACACTCAACCACTACCACTGTACTACTACTACTTACACCACCACTCATGTCTCACCCTCACTCAGCTCCCCTCCCACCAACTCAAGAACCATCCCTATGCACCCCCCACATATTCTACCAACTATATTACTCAAACATAAAGCAACCTTACAACTTAAGATAGTAACCCTCCCACCATACCTATTACCCACAGAGCACAATCATAAAGTTTCCCTTATAAACAAACACATTCAAAAACTGAGAAAACTAATAACCTCATGCAAATCAAAACTAGCCCTAAGTGGAGACATCCACCCCAACCCTGGCCCTACCATCTCCAACCCCAATCCTCATAATCAGACTAGAAACCACAACTTCTCCCATATTACAGCCAATAGAAAGCCAAGTGACTTCCTTCTACTAAGCCTAAATATTAGACGTATATCCAATAAAGTCCATGAACTCCATGCCACCATAGACTTGTACTCCCCAGATATAGTCATCCTGACAGAAACCTGGCTAAAATCTCACATTACCAGTGAGCAAATACTCCCTACAGGTTATGGCATACTAAGAGCAGACCGGCTAAAGAAGAAAGGAGGTGGTGTAGCTATAATATTTAAAAAGCATCTAAACATCCAGATCTTAAAATCATCAGCTTCACAAATAGGCAATGAAGAAATAATATATACCAACCTCAAAATAAACCAAAACAAAACCATCAACATAATTGGATACTACTTCCCACCTGGCCAAAACATTCCTCCACTAGAAAACCTCCTCAGCTGGTCTACCCACCATCTCCCCCAAGAAACTATCATTTTAGGTGATTCCAATAGTGACTGGCAATCCTGTTCTGGCAACCATCCAACTCATCATGTAAACCTTCATGGCTTCACCCAACTAGTCCAGTCGCCAACCAGGATAAATAAAAACTCCAGCAAGCACACTACCCTGGATTGGATACAAGTCAGTAAGATCCCCCAGTCATATATAACAGGCTGCTTATCAGATAGCCTCAGTGATCACTCCCCAACATTCCTACTCAAAAAATACCTATACTAAGCTAAACCTGTCATCTACCGTCAAATACGTAAAAAACTAAACTTTAACCCACTCACATTCATCTCATCCCTCAAGGAATGTAACTGGCATCCTCTAAAGTACCTCAGTCTTGATGACGCAGTTGAATTTTTTAATACTACCTTCCTGAGCATCCTTAATTAGCATGCGCCCATAAGACTTTCCAGAATCAAAGCACAACCCTCCCCATGGCTACAGAAAACCACAAAGTCAGAAATGGGAGCACTGGCGCAAAACCAAGACCCCCTCAACTAGACAGAACTTCCTAGAACTACGCAATAGAGTCAAAAAGCTAATAAAACAGGACAAATTCCAATACTACCAGTCTGCCCTAAACTCCTCTGAACACAGCCCCAAACAATTCTGGTCCTCCATAAACTCCATCCTCCACCCAGGTAAAGTCAGTACTCCTCCTCCTAACATCCCTCACTCCTCAGAAAATATTGCTACATCATTCAACACACACTTCACACAAACCATACTATCACTAGCTAAACAACATAACCCCCCTCCCCTCCAACCCACACCTTCAACTAGTAATCTCCCCACTGCACTCTCCTTTTCTCCTGTACCTACCTCCAACATAAAAAAACTCTTAACTAAACTTAAACCCACCAAACTAGCAGCAGACAACCTCCCAAGTGAATACCTACAAATCGCAGCTGATGCTCTGGCCTACCCAGTATCCATCTTGATTAACCAATCTCTGTCAGAAAGTTACGTTCCCACACTGTGGAAAGTATCACATATAATTCCCCTCCACAAAGGTGGACCCTCCACAGAACTAACCAATTACCACCCCATAGCTATTCTCTCTCCACTCTCCAAAATACTAGAGAGATGCATACACTCTCAGGTCTCAGACTATCTCCTTACTAACAACCTCCTTTCCAAAACTCAGCATGGTTTCTGACCAAACCATAGCACCACCACTGCCTTACTCTCCTTTACTAACACTATCCTTCAGCATAAAAACAATGGCTATCTCTCCTCTGCTACTTTCCTAGACCTATCTAAAGCATTTTTACATGGTCCCACACAAACAACTTATTTCTGTCCTCAATAACCTATCCTTCTCACAGTCAGTCACCAACTGGTTTCAGAGTTACCTGTCTGACCACCAACAATCCATTGTATGGCAGAATGACATATCTCCCCAACTACCTGTCTCCATAGGGGTTCCCCAAGGATCCATCCTTGGACCCCTACTCTTCTCTGTTTTCACCAATAATCTAGCCTCTGCCACCAAACATGGCACACTCATACAATACGCAGATGACTCAACCATCATCTGCTCAGCCCAGTCCCTACCCAAACTGCAAAAAGTCACACAGGAAGCCTTTTCCTCTGTTGAAACTTGGTTATGCAATACCCAATTAATACTCAACCCAAACAAAACTAAACTACTCATCTTCCAACCCACCAAACATACTCAAAACAGCTCTCACTTTAACATCACAGCAAAAGACAACACCACCATATACCCAACTGAACACACCAAATTGCTAGGAGTGGAAATAGACAATAAACTAAAAATTGACATTCACATATCCATGATCATAAAAAGTCCACAAAAAAACTAGGAGCATTATACAGAAATAAGCAACTTCTCACCAAAGCAGCAAAGATTTCAATAGCAAATTGCCACCTTATCTCCACCCTACTTTATGCCTCTCCAATATATACCAACCTAAGGCAATGCAATCTAAACAAGCCAGAAATCTGCTACAACAAAATCGCCAAATTCACCACAGGGGCATCCTACCATAGTCACCACTGTCTCTCACTTGCTGAACTGGGCTGGCTTGAACTCCCTCACCTCCTTCAATGGTATCAACTCTCACTCACCCACAAACTAGTAAACCATCCACTAAATGTCCCATCCCTCCAGAATCTACTCCAACCCTATCGCACCACCAGACCACTAAGATCCAGAAACAAAAATCACTTGCAGATCACTAAAGCCAATAACTCTGCTGGTGAAGCACTATTCTCTTGCGCCATAGCCAAATTATGGAACTCCCTCCTACCCACAATTACCTCCATACCATCATGGACCCACTTCAAAATTTTACTAAAAGCGCACCTAAAAACATGCTGGCTATGCCCTTGCAATTCCCACTCTAATATCACCGACCCCATCCAACCACTACCTTTCTTTCCACTCCACTAACTACCTTGATTATAGCAAGCTCAGATGCTCATAAGCCTAGTACTTATTATACAGCAGGAACTTCTTATTGTAACATTTGTTAATGTCTGTTATGTACTTCACAGATAAAGATTCTAGTTTTCTACTGATGTACTATGTTCTTCATCTGTAAATATGTTGTAAGTAATTGCTATGTAAATTGTTAATCGCTATGTAATCCAATGTAACTACTGTCTGTTTATTTTAACTGTGGAGCTTATCTCCCCGGGTCTCCACTGAAAATGGACCTACGTCCAGTCGGACACTCCCGGTCAACAAATATAAATAAATAAATAAATAAATAAATAAATAAATAAATAAATACAATAAATTATGAGACACCTATTCTTCACTAATTGTCTGTGTTCTGTCAGTGAGCCAATTTGCTATCCAAGGGTTAAATAGAGGTTTACATTTAGTTTGATTAACTTGTATATATTGTCATTGTTGGGTAAATGTCAAAAGCCTTCACCAGGTTGAGGTAAGCAGTATACAAAAATGTTGCTTTCATTCAGTGCATCAGCAATTTGTTTAAAGACAACTACTAAGTTTCAGAGGTAGGATGCACCTTTAATAAACACTGACTGGTTTAGGTAAAGGGATTGTAGATCACCAATGTTCTTGTTAATAACTTTGATAAGGATGATGTACATTGCCTTACAGGTAAGGCTGGTTAGGCTCAGAGATGTATAGCTATTGGGGACAGTGGTGGGCCATCTTTTGTGAAGTGTGATGACTACAGCAGTTCTCCACATCTCAGGCATAAATCCATTGGATAGGCTGAGATTCTAAAGTGTTCATAATGAGTCTATAAGGCTGTGCTTGGCAATGACAAGAAAGCAAACTGGCACAGTATCTAGACCCATGGACACAGCATTCTTAACCTTGGAACATGCCCAATGTGATATGAGGGAGTAGACATGCTCATATGTGGGGGAAAGCTAGGGGAGATGAGAGCTTAATGTTAGAGCTAAATGTATCAGCTAATAGGTTAGTGATGCACACCGGGGAAGGGTATATGCTGTTGTTGTTATGTTGTTATGCATTAGCTCAGTGCATTATGGGTATTGTTTCGAAGGTTTCTGGGACAGTAATAAAAGGTCTTGTGGCTATCTTTTGCATAAATGGCAATTTTCATTTCATACTTTTCTTTGTATGATTTGATTTTGCTTCTATGTTCTTTGTTTATCTTTTTGAGTTCACTTTTAGATGATGAAATATTTAATGTATTCTTACAGACAGTACATTTCTTCATGTTACTGTACAGTTTGTTTATACTAAGATTCCATCATGGAGTTTATTCTGATTCTTCAAGAGAAACTGTCCATGAATGGGGCAATGTGTAAGGTAGGGTCATCTCATGGAAGGGGGTTGCTAAAATTTCTTCAGGTCATCAGCTAAGTGTAATAAATTTGCCCTTGAATAATCTATAAAGACAAAAGGGTTTCATGGTAGGTCAGGTTTAGCTTTCACAGTAAATATCACTAACCAGTGGTCAGTTTTAACCAATGATGGAGCAACTTCAGGTACAGAGCATACTTAGGTTATACTGGTGAGGACTACAGCCAATATTTTTATGCCCCTAGTTGAGACATGAACTAGTTGATCTAAGGAGCTAGAGTTTATGAGTGCAGGTTACCCATTTAGTGGAAGGATAATTAAAATCCCCCCATGAGAACAGTGCTTGATTCAGTAGATAGAGACTCCAGTTTGTTTATACATGCCTTGTGTGCTGAGGATGACATGGAGGGGATTTGATCATTGGGTTATGATATGGTATGGATTTTTATTAATTGGAATTAGAATACTGAGAAGCTGAAGGTCATTGTCTTACCTTATGAATTTTGATGTGATTTGGCTTCTGAGGGATACAGATATGTCATTACCAATAATATAGTCATTTTTGGAGGAGGGTTGGAATAAGTAATAAGTACTGAAACCTGGCACTGAGGGGGTGTTTTTTTACAACACTGAAACCATATCTCAGTAACAATGCAGCTATCTGCATTTCTGTGTTCAGGAAGGCCTGTAAAGTATCCGGCTTTGCAGTGCTACTTTTATACAGTCTTTATTTTGTTTGACTATGTTAGTAGTTTGAGGAGATTAAACTTGCCTAAAAAAGCACTGTGGTGGTGCAGAAAGTTATCCATGGGAAGAGAAATGCAGGTTATTCCTAGAAAACAAGTAGGGTTGTTAATAATATCCTATTAGACTGATACATACTGGACCCCGTTAGAATGACACCAGTAATTATACCCATAATTAAAGCCAATTACTTTTTTGTTTGTGTTGTGCCATCAGTCTCGGTAATAACAGAATCCTGCTCATGACTAGTTTCATGCCAACCTCAGACACATACTCCAAGAGCTCCTTTATGTCTGTCTTCATATAATCCAAGGAGGTGTGTTTCGTGTCATTCACTGTCACATGCACAATGACCATCTCATATGTGTACCTGGGGTAAAAGGACTTGAGGTCTCTAGTGACATGACAAATCCTAGAGCCTGAAAGATAGCTTACCATCACCCTTTCCTTACTCAGCCTGGTGAGTGGTGCAGCTGTGTGTCTCACTCCTATGACTAGCATGCTGCTAGATGTGTCATCTCAGTCTTTTTGACTTAAGGGCATTGGTTTGCCGGCTGTGTGACCCTTTTTTTTTCTCTTCTACTGTTTATTTATATAGATGTTGTTGTTTGCAAGTAAGCATGTTGCTGAATATCCTGTTTACTCGACCTACACTGTGGAGGCCTTTGAGGGCTGGGTAGGGTTTTCATAACTACCTTGGTGTGTGATGCTGATTTAGGACAAGATGGACATGGCTGTGTGGGGTTGGTGTCAGTACTGACAGCCTATTGGATACTGCCAATAAGTTTAGGTGAGGGATTGGTCTCCAGGGCTAGTAAATGCTTGCATTTCTCATGCATTTATTCATCTAGTTGAAGACACAAATGGATGTTAGTAAGCATGACGTTTTTTGTACACTGTCTCAGGGTGCCTAGTTCTAGAGGCTGGCAGCGGTTGGTACAGGAGACTGCAGTCTCATGGTCTGCATTATCTGCTGTATTTTTTTGTGTTAAGCTGGAGAGGAAATGAGGTTTGCTAGTGAAGAAAGACAGGAGGATAATCATAAAACCCAAGAACTGAAATAGGAGTCTAGCCACAGCTGACAGGTTCACAAAAAGCAACGGACTATTATCTGTTTTCATTAACTGTATTTCACTCTTTGCTCCTGTAAATGGACTTGCTATTTAAAAATCTTTCCTCTCATGCTAAAGTAACTCTGGTTATAACATGAGCAGAACAGATCAAAGTACTAGTAAGTGATGTGACACTGTATTAAAAGCAGGAACACAAATGCACTAAAATTTCATCTCTTGCTTTTGCAGGAGAAACCACAGATGGAGGAAGTCACCAACAAAGCAAATTTAGATGTTTATCAATAAGGTCACACCACCTCTAGGATGGGGAAATAATAGAACAACTGGCTTATATATAAAGATGCAAGATAGATGGTGTCATGGTGCTCACCTTGCCTTCACTTTTATTACTATTATTTTATTATTGTTATTATTAGTACTGTTATTTTTGTCATCATTATTATTACATTCATACATTCAAGAAAATCATTGTGATTCAGAAATATATACTGAGATGTTAAAGCTACAACCCTGAAGAACTCTGCATTTAAGAAGCTTTTCTGATGCAGAAACTGCTCTCCCACAATGCATTTCCCCTTGTGGAGGCCGCAGCATAGACAGAAGTTTCACTGGGGAAGCTGCTAGCTAATGCAGCAGTCACGAGGAATGGATACTTCTAATTAAACAAGTTATGATTTTTTTTTCTTTAGGAGGAAAAAGGAAATACAATCATTTGACAACATCCACCCTGTCACAAAAGGAAATACTGCCAGCCCAGCTATCTGAAATTTTGTAGGTCAGTAAATTTTTTCACAATTTACAGAGGGGGTAATTTTGATAGTTTATTTCATATGTTTGAAAGGGTATGTAAACAGTATAATTTTGACTAAGGGCTCTTGGTATGGTTCTTGACCCCCTTACTCAATGGTAAAGCTGCAACTGCTGTTTCTAAACTGTCTGATACTGATTGCTTAAATTATAATGCTGTGAAGAATTGTCTTTTAGAATGTTTTACGTTAACACCTGAAGATTATAGAAAAAAGTTTTGTGAGCATAAACACAAGGCAGATGAAAGTGTGTGTGAATGTATTGCTGAACTAAGCACTTATTTCCATTCATGGGTGAGTGGATGTCAGGTCACCACTTTTGAAGGGCTAGTAGACATTTTGGTGAGGCAACAAGCCCTTTGCACTTTGCCTGAAGACATGAGAATCTGGTTATTAGATAGACAATGCAATACTGCAATGAGTTGGGGGAGAAGTGAGCCCTGTACCTAGTAAGCAGGGCATCACTGCACATGAAAGGGATACCCAGTACTGCTCATGTGTCTAAGGAAACCATGGTGGGCATCCTAAGTCACCCCGACAGAGCCCACCAGTAGCAGAGGAAGCCACTAGTCCAGGTGCACGTCCAGGACCAAGGGTTACATTTTTTAAATGCAACTAGTGGGGCCTTGTAGCATATAGAGATGTCCACCGAGGCAAGGTGGGGAACAAAAGGTTTGAGAGCCAGTACGTGGGAATGACAAAATGCCAGCAGTAAGTTTTCTCGAGACAACAAGAGTACCAAACTACCACAACAGGTTATATCCTATCTTAGTGGATGGGAAAGAGGCCACTGCTAAGAGAGAGAAAGAGAGAGACAGCCACTGACCTAACCATTATGAAAACAGCAATTGTTAAAGAGGAGCACTACTTGCTTAGGCAATCTACTTCAGTCAGAGCTTTAGGAGGGACCCAATTCCAAATACCTTTGGCTAGGATTCACCTTGACTGGGAGGGTGGAAAAGGAAGCCTGCACCTAGGTGTGTTTGAGGATATCCCTGCAGATGTCCTGATAAGGAATGATTTTGATAATGCAGTACCTTGCGTGCATGCAGTTACATGCAGTCAGGCTTGGAGACAAGCATGTGGGTCTGGTAGCCTGGGGGAGACCCAGATAGACTGCACACTTGCAGCCAGGACTGGTAAGGTGGTTACTTCACAGAGGGAGCTACCCTGTAGCAGTGAGACTGAAGGTGAGCCACAGCTGCTTGTGGGTACTGATGTTCCCTTGGACAGAGTGACTGCAAGGGCAGAGGTGAGTAGTAGTAGTACCCAGGCTAACAGTGAGACACTGCTGTCAGAGGATACCCCTGCAGAAGGGGAGCTGGGAAGGGCCACAAAGAGACAGTTGAGACAGGCTCAGCTCTCAGACTCTACATTACAAGGCCTGAGGGAGGAAGCTAGTGAGTCATCTGATTCTCAAGGGAAGGAGAATCTGTATACTGGGACAAAGGGTTACTGCACAGAGAGTGGACCCCTGAGGGAGGGCTAGAGAGTGAGAAAATATAGCAGTTAGTAGTGCCCAGAGCCTACCATCTGACACTTCTAGCCAGAGCCCATGACATTCCCTTTAAAGGTCATATGGGCATAAAATGTATAAAGAGTAATATTATGCAGAACTTCCATTGGCCTGGGATTTCCATAGATGTAAAAAGGGTACTGCAGGACCTGTGAGAAGTGCCAAGAGGCAGGCAAGACAGGAGGCAAGGTGAAAGCTCCTTTGATGCCTTTGCCTGTGATTGATGAGCTATTTCGGACGGTAGCTATGGATATTGTGGAGCCTCTGAGTACCCCACATTCCACAGGGAAAAAGTATATCCTAGGGGTAGTAGATTATGCTACCGGATACCCTGAGGCAGTGGCTCTGTCCTCTATTGTGGCAGAAAAGGTGGCAAATGCTTTGTTAGAGATTTCCAGTAGGGTAGATTTCCTGAAAGAAATACTGACTGACAGGAGTTCCAATTTCATATCACATCTGCTGGCTTTTCTGTGGAAGCACTGTGGGGAGAAGCACCTAAAGACCACCCTTGCCATCCCCAGACTAATGGTCTTGTTGAGAGGTTAAACTCTACACTCAAGATGATGCTATGGGCATTTGCAAACCATTTCAAGAGGGAGTAGGACAGATATTTCCCCATCTGTTGTTTGCTTACAGACAGATTCCCCAGAAATCCACAGGGTTTTCACCCTTTGAGTTGTTGTGTGATTCCCACAAGGTGCCTGTTGTGGCATATGTCCTAAACCTCAGGACAAGGCTCAGGGAACTCATGAGCTTGGCCCAGGAGAACCTGGCAGAAGTCCAACAGCAGAAAACGGTCTGGTATGACAGGAATGTTCGAGCTAGAGAGGATGCTGTAGGGCAGCAAGTAATGGTTCTCATTTGTTGTCAAACAAAACAAGCTGCAGGCAGCTTGGGAGGGACCCCACAAAGTGGCAAGGAAGGTCAGTGATGTTAACTACATAGTAGAACTCAATAAAACCAAAAGTGGGAAATGCAACCAAACTGAAACTGAGTCAAAAGTCAACCACGAAACGAAACAATCACCAACAGGAAGTCAGCCAAAGCTCTTTATTCCAAAACCAAGCAGACAAGGCTGTCACCAGCCATGAAAAAACATGTTTTTTCATGGCTGGTGACAGCCTTGTCTGCTTAGTTTTGGAATAAAGAGCTTTGGCTGACTTCCTGGTGGCGATTGTTTCGTTTCGTGGTTGCCTTTTGACTCAGTACATAGTAGAACTGCTAGACAAGTGGCAGGGGAACAAACTGTACCATGTTAACATGATGAAGCCTTACCATGACAGGGAGGCACCCTTGCACTAAGTATTTGCAGTACAAGGCAGGAGGAGTCTGAGGGAGATCTATGGCTACAGGGAGTCAGCCAACCAAATCATAAATGACTGTGGTGGAGCATAGGGTTGCAGGCATGTGATGGGACAGTGCAGCACTGTACTGAGGTCAGCAATGCCAAGGCAGCTGTAATCTCAAGATAGGGAATGGGTTAAGGTATCCCCAGATAGTCAACCCTTATCAAGGGTCATTTGGAAAACTAGCTTGAGTTTTCGGGGGGGGGGTTCACAAAAGGAAATACTGCAGCCCAGCTATCTGGAAGTTTGTAAATAATTCTATGTCATTTGTGAATATCAATATGATTTATACAGAACTGTATGTTATGTACTGAGCTAAAATGTATCCACAGCATGCCCTGCTGGCTTAGAATAGAAATGTATGTAAACTATTGTAATTGTATAAATGTATATGTTTTAACAGTATAAACTAGAACATAGAGGGTTAACTTGCAAAACTTCAAGAAAATAAGTTGAAATTAAATTGTTTTATGATTGTGTTATAAAAGTTCTCTCTCAGTTTCAGTTCAGTAGCAGGTACAATGTCTAGAGCTAGAAGTTTTTGTATTGTCTTGAAAAAGAAGTAATTACTAGGTGAGATGCAGAAGTGTTTTATTGTTTTATGACCTCCAGGGTCTTCAAACATCTGAGAGATATGTGTTTTTCATACAGAGATGTTAAATTCTGTTAGTTTCTGGCAAAGGGGTTTTAGCTTGGGAACTAAAAGTTGAGTGACAAAAAATGATGTCATCCAAGCTAACCCAGCAGTAATATTTGATATTAATTAAAGAACTCTCTCAGAGAGAGACACTGCATTTTGTATTTTGTCTTTGACCAGTAAACATCCATTCATCTGCACTTGCCTTGGCATAAGTAAGTTTTTAAGGCATAGTAACTCTTTTAGATTCAGAAAGGAATATAATAAAGTGTAGCTTAGATGTTTTCTTTATTTATTTGAAACTGTCCTGCAATGTTGTTTTTAATATTTCCGTGATTTTGAATGTAACTGATTACTTATTTTGTATTGTCTTGTTCTTTATTATTTATTAGCCTTGCTCTTCGTCAGACTACCATTCAGATTAATAGCAACATTACACAGTAGGATTGGACACCATTTGTTAAGGGCCTTAAGTAGCTGATAAAGAGTTGGCTGGTGGCAGTCGGAACTGCCTTATAGTCTGGGCATATGGGGGCATAGCTAGTAAATTTGTGCTAGCCTTTCCCAGGAGAGCATGTGTGTGTGTGTGTGTGTGTGTGTGTGTGTGTGTGTGTGTGTGTGTGTGTGGAGCCTCTGAGTACCCCACATTCCACAGGGAAAAAGTATATCCTAGGGGTAGTAGATTATTCTACCAGATACCCTGAGGCAGTGGCTCTGTCCTCTATTGTACAGAAAAGGTGGCAAATGCTTTGTTAGAGATTTCCAGTAGGGTAGATTTCCCGAAAGAAATACTGACTGACAGGAGTTCCAATTTCATATCAGATCTGCTAGCTTTTCTGTGGAAGTACTGTGGGGAGAAGCACCTAAAGACCACCCTTGCCATCCCCAGACTAATGGTCTTGTTGAGAGGTTAAACTCTACACTCAAGATGATGCTATGGGCATTTGCAAACCATTTCAAGAGGGAGTGGGACAGATATTTCCCCATCTGTTGTTTGCTTACAGACAGATTCCCCAGAAATCCACAGGGGTTTCACCCTTTGAGTTGTTGTGTGAATCCCACAAGGTGCCTGTTGTGGCATATGTCCTAAACCTCAGGACAAGGCTCAGGGAACTCATGAGCTTGGCCCAGGAGAACCTGGCAGAAGTCCAACAGCAGAAAAAGGTCTGGTATGACAGGAATGTTCGAGCTAGGAAGTATGCTATAGGGCAGCAGGTAATGGTTCTCATTCCTGTCAAACACAACAAGCTGCAGGCAGCTTGGGAGGGACCCCACAAGGTGGCAAGGAAGGTCAGTGATGTTAACTACATAGTAGAACTGCTAGACAAGTGGCAGGGGAACAAACTGTACCATGTTAACATGATGAAGCCTTACCATGACAGGGAGGCACCCTTGAGCTAAGCATTTGCAGTACAAGGCAGGAGGAGTCTGAGGGAGATCTATGGCTACAAGGAGTCAGCAAACCAAATCATAAATGACTGTGGTGGAGCATAGGGTTGCAGGCATGTGATGGGACAGTGCAGCACTGTACTGGGGTCAGCAATGCCAAGGCAGCTGTAATCTCAAGATAAGGAATGGGTTAAGGTATCCCCAGATAGTCAACCCTTATCAAGGGTCATTTGAAAAACTAGCTTGAGTTTTCGGGGGGGGGGGTCACAAAAGGAAATACTGCAGCACAGCTATCTGGAATTTTGTAAATAATTCTATGTCATTTGTGAATATCAATATGATTTATACAGAACTGTATGTTATGTACTGAGCTAAAATGTATCCACAGCATGCCCTGCTGGCTTAGAATAGAAATGTATGTAAACTATTGTAATTGTATAAATGTATATGTTTTAACAGTAGAAACTAGAACATAGAGGGTTAACTTGGAAAACTTCAAGAAAATAAGTTGAAATTAAATTGTTTTATGATTGTGTTATAAAAGTTATCTCTCAATTTCAATTCAGTAGCAGGTACAATGTCTAGAGCTAGAAGTTTTTGTATTGTCTTGAAAAAGAAGTAATTACTAGGTGAGATGCAGAAGTGTTTTATTGTTTTATGACCTCCAGGGTGCTCAAACATCTGAGAGATATGTGTTTTTCACACAGAGATGTTAAATTCTGTTAGTTTCTGGCAAAGGGGTTTTAGCTTGGGAACTAAACGTTGAGTGACAAAAAATGATGTCATCCAAGCTAACCCAGCAGTAATATTTGATATTAATTAAAGAACTCTCTCAGAGAGAGACACTGCATTTTGTATTTTGTCTTTGACCAGTAAACATCCATTCATCTGCACTTGCCTTGGTGTAAGTAAGTTTTTAAGGCATAGTAACTCTTTTAGATTCAGAAAGGAATATAGTAAAGTGTAGCGTAGATGTTTTCTTTATTTATTTGAGACTGTCCTGCAATGTTGTTTTTAATATTTCCGTGATTTTGAATGTAACTGATTACTTCTTTCATATTGTCTTTTTCTTTATTATTTATTAGCCTTGCTCTTCGTCAGACTACCATTCAGATTAATAGCAACATTACACAGTAGGATTGGACACCATTTGTTAAGGGCCTTAAGTAGCTGATAAAGAGTTGGCTGGTGGCAGTCGGAACTGCCTTATAGTCTGGGCATATGGTGGGCATAGCTAGTAAATCTGTGCTGGCCTTTCCCAGAAGTGCATGTGTGTGTGTGTGTGTGTGTGTGTGTGTGTGTGTGTGTGCATGTGTGTGCGTGTGTGTGTGTGTGTGTGTGTGTGTGTGCGTGTGTGTGTGTGTGTGTGTGTGTGTGTGTGTGTGTGTGTGTGTGTGTGTGTGTGTGTGTGTGTGTGTGTGTGTGTGTGTTTGTATATAAATTAAATTTCAGAGTGTGTGTATCAGCTACTTAGGAAGGGACATGAAGCAATGGGTGGACAGAGAGGGTACTGGAGATCTTGGTTTGGCCACTTAGCTGAGATCTGAACCCTATAGCTGTGCCAGTGGGGAGTCTTATTGGTGGATCTGGAGAAAAAGGGAGAAACCAACCCCAGACTGACTATGATCTCTGTGTGCTCTTAAGGGAAATTGCAATTTACTGTGTGTGTACCTGTCATACTCCCAGTGTGTCCATCCCCCACTGTTGCCAGGGATGAGGATTGAGTCTCCTTAACTACTGGGCCAGTGCTGGGGCATCTCACACCTGTTCACATCTATGGGAGTAATCATGATAGAGGTAGGCATATTGAAACCATATAAATGTGTGTGTCTTGATATGGACATGTGTGAGGCATTATTGCAGAAGAAAGATTGTGTTGTTTATGTTGCCATGTGTTTCTACACAGGTGTGTGTTGGAATGTGCATATAAATTTGTTGATTAAAGTTTCTGTGAGTGTGTGCATTAGTGTCATGGCTTAAATGTGGATGTTTGACAGAGTGTGTGTGTGTGTGTGTGTGTGTGTGTGTGTGTGTGTGTGTGTGTGTGTGTGTGTGTGTGTGTGTGTGTGTGTGTGTGTGTGTGTGTGTGTGTGTGTGTGTGTGCACGCGTGTGTGTGCGTGTGTGTGTGTTTGTGTGTGTGTGTGTCTAAATATGTGTGATTGAGTGAGTGAGTGAGTGAGTGAGTGAGTGTGAGTGAGTGAGTGTGTGTGTGTGTGTGTGTGTGTGTGTGTGTGTGTGTGTGTGTGTGTGTGTGTGTGTCTGATGGAGCCTATGCAGCCCTTTATTTGATTCAGAGACTTAATAATGGGTTACTAATGAGGTGCTTCTTTTTTTTTCTTAATTTCCCTAAGTCTTTTGGGTTTCTAATACCATGATAGGAATGGATTGATGATTAAAGTTCATGACATTAGTATTGTTTCTTTTATCTTAGCCAGCAGTGCTCTTTGCAGCATCCACAATGTGCCCAGCAATGACTACTTTGGAAATTCATGTGGAGTTACATGTATTGGTAACAAATCTAAGTATGACTGTAAATTCTTTTTTATAAGGCCCATTGCTCCTATTACTATTGGAACTGCCTGGGTATCCTTTTTCCACATTGCCTCATTTCTGCCTGCAAATCCTGTTATTTTATGACTTTGTGTCTCTCTGCATCTAAGACACTGTAGTCAATGGCTATAGCAATTTCAGTGATCAATGCTACTTTTGTCTTTTTTTCATGGACAAGTATAGCTAATTTTCTCGTATCTGTTTTTTTGAACTTCTGGTGATGGGTGATCCCTTGTGGTATAAACTTCATTTTCCATAATGCTTTGTGGCTCATGTTTCCAGTGTTTTTCAGCTACTTTAATATTATAATGTTTGCACAATCTCCAGTACAATAGTCTTGCCACATTGTTATGCCTTTCAGTATACAGTCCTTCTGCCATCAGTATATCACAACCAGCAACACGATGTGCAATTGTTTCCAATTCTGTTTTACAAAACCTACTTTTGTTTGCTTCTCCCACATGTTCAACGGACTTTGTTAACCAACGGGTACATAGTTAACTATCTTGGCCACCAATATTAACTTTCCTTCTTATAATTTTAATTCACCTCTCCTTAACCATTCCTGCATTCAGTCCTGATCAACATGAGGTTATTCCAAGAGTTTTCTGTACTTGCAACTGTATTTATGCATTTTCCACATTTCTTGCCTTCTCATCTGATCCTTCACCTTATATTCTTTCTTTTGTTTTTTCGTAGATTCAGTTGCTGTCTGAATTTTTTATATACTATGCTTTTGATAAACTAAGCAGGGAAGTCATCTTAGATTTGTTCTCCTCATGTTTCAAAACTTTCATTACATTTGAGTCTTGTGAGGTCAGCAGATGTGTATGCAATCCCACCATCGCAGATCGATACATGTAATCAGTTTTGAGGAGGCCCACATCTCCTTCAGAACGGGGAATATATAGTCTTGGTATGCACTGTTTTTTATAAATCATTTGGTGAGCATTTAGCAACCTTCATGTTTTCCTCTCCAACCTATCCAACATGTTTTAGGGCCAGTCAATCACTCCAAAACTGTAACTTAGGACAGGAAGAGCAAATCAGTTTATAGCTTGGACTTTGTTTCTAGATGTCAATCCTGTTTTTAGTATTAATTTAAGCCTTCTAAATTATTCCTTACTGCGTTTTATTCATATTTATTCATGTTTTATTGTTGATCTTTCATCAGTTCCCAAATATTTATACACTGCTTCTTGCTCAAGTTATTTTATAACACATTCCTGTCCCAAACTAAAGTTTTCTTGGTGCTGCAGCTTTCCTGTTTTAAAGGTTGCTTTTGCAAATTTATCAAGACCAAATAACATAAGTGTATCATCTGAAAAAGTTTTGACTACTTGCAGTTGTGCTTTCAGTTCTTCATCTGATGAACTGTACAGTTTTAAATCACATTCAAGAAGATGAGAAGTGTTGTTGTTTTCTGGGAGCCAATTTATAGCCATGACCTAATCTCTTAAGTAGACAGCTTAAAATTGTAAGGGCAGGACAAAAGGGCAGCAGTGACAGAGTCACCCTGGAATATACCCCTTTGAATTTTTATCACTGGAATAATAATTTGTCCTTTACCATGGCTTAACTGCAGAGTGATTTGCTACTGTTTCATGGTATCTGTAATGTAATCGATCAGTGTAGGGTATATCTTATACATTTTTAAGCACTCTTTTATCCATAAATGTGGGATACTGCCAAATGCTTTTTTATAGTCTGTCCATGCCATACTTGAATTATTCCTCTTTTTACAGTTCTCCATAATGACATTGTTTAACATCAAATGATAATTTGTTCCATACAACTTTCCTTTATTACTCTTTTGTTCTATTGCTATGATTGAGTTGTCTTCTAAATGGCTATAAACTCTGTCGACATCAATTGCAGTATATAGTTTATATGTCATCAGGGTTTTTTTTTTATTTAATGGCTTACCCATGATTTCCCTGTCCTCCTCCCCTGTGTTCACTGATTCCTTCCAAAGACTACTCCCTTCTATAGGTTACACCTCCCTTCAGGAAGTACCATCATGTGCCTTCAGCCTTGAGATAGGTACACCCCACACTCCTTGCCAGTCTCAGATTTCCAAACCGTTAATCAAAGCTGGGCCACCTGTGCCATAGTTACAGCTTTATCCTTCTAAGCCTCGATGTTGGCAAGTAAGAATAATTGTTTGAATAATGTGCAGAATTTTTTTTTTATGTATATTATCCTATAACCTTACATGCATGTGCATGTTTGTATGCATATATGCAAGTATTCTCCTGTTATCCACATTGCCCTAGATATTACTGAAATGTATTATGTTATGCCATTTGCTTGATTGCTTTTAGAAAATTTGATTAGTTTGTAATTGTCACAAGGTAGCTGTTATTAACCAACTAATTAATTAATTGTCATGGAGTGCTCTGCAAGTTTTTGCTTCTGTCATTGAATTTGCATATGCTGGACCTGAATGAAAAAATAAATTACTGAATAAGTCT
The DNA here is from genome assembly GCF_019279795.1 of Protopterus annectens. Classification (NCBI taxonomy): domain Eukaryota; kingdom Metazoa; phylum Chordata; order Ceratodontiformes; family Protopteridae; genus Protopterus; species Protopterus annectens. Next base: position 227,841,443 of record NC_056744.1, read on the forward strand.
TTACTCAGTGTCTGAATGATAATCACTTAACAGATAAAACTCTATCGTGCTTTGAATAAATTGTAATTGAATGAGGACAGTGAATTAAGTAGGATTTATAAAGGCTTTCTGTTTGTTCTCAGCTACATTTTGGAGCTGTTATTGTTCAGTGCAATGTCTATATTATTTTAGCATTTAATGGCAGGAGGTAACTTTTTGAAATTATCTTTAACTGTCATTTAGAAAGCTGTACAGCAAAAAAAAGTTTTGAATAAGTAGTAAAAGTTATACAAAACTTCCAGACAATGCTAGGTCCAAAGGAAACTGCTGAATATTTCAGTCAGTCAGTCATAATCATAATTAAAAGTATATAATGTCTTTTAACCTACCTTATACTGGATAATTGTACTATTCAGATAACAACATGAAGATTACCTTAAGACATATATGTTGACAATGCATTCAGAGAAGACTCACTTTAATAGCCATATCAACAGCAAGGCTGTTAACACTAACAAGGCCACTGTATATTTGCATTTATGCAAGGGAAAGTGGTAAAAGTAGCAAGTTCAGTGATTTTGCTTGGATAACACTCAGATGCATATTACCCTTCTATTTTGTATACCTGATCCAAAAGTGGAGATTAGGCACACTTCCTGTCCAAATCAATCCTCTTCTGTATATTCAGGTCAAAGTCCATAACAGTATTCAAAAAGAGATTAATCTTAAAGCTGTTTTGTTGAGCTTTGCTGCTGATATGATATCAGTATAAAAAAATACAAGCCAGGCCAGGTGCACATAGCAACAAAGCTAAGTTGATAAGACTCAGAAAGAACGTTATTGATCATCAACCCTTAGTGGTAAATCACTGAAAGTTCCACAAGATAAGCTGCTGTGTCCCCTCTATTACACAGCAAAGAGAGAGTATCTTGTGGATGTTAAAAACTCTGCATTTCTGCTTTTCCCACAGTGAAAATAAAGCTTTCCTAGGAAAGGAAAAAATGCCTTTTTAAGCTCAATTCTGCTGGAATATGTAACAACTTGGCATCCAGATTACAATTTGAAAAGGAATAGAAGCGTTAACCTGGCACCTTGCATTTGGTTAACAAAACACGCATAACAACATGCAACATTTTAATACAAAATATTTCAGAAGAACATTTCTGTGAAATTCTTGACTCAGCAAAGGAGGCTAGCAGAGTGGAATATATGTAATAATCACCTGCAATGATTTATTTCATATTGATTCCTACATTTATTAGTTAATTAATTCTCTTATTATCCACTTAAGTCATTTTTGAGACATGAAGAAGTCAGAACTTATTCATACACTCTTTGATTACAATGTAGAAAAAAGTAATCTGGGCAGTGTGCCATCCTATTACATAATGCAGACACACACACACACACACACACACACACACACACACACACACACACACACACGCACACACGCACACACGCACACATGCACACATGCACACACTCGCAGATGCATACACACACACACACACACACACACACACACACACACACACACACACACACACACACATTTGCGCGCGTACCCACATGTGCTCACACACACACATATACATACAATCAGACATGACTCACAGCTCTGGGCAATGTATAGGATCACCATTTCACATACTGCATGTCTTTGGGATGTTGAAAGAAACTTTAATACTCAATGAAAACCAAGTAGATGTGGGGAGGGGGTTCAGGCAGCTAGGCAGTGAGACATTTCCCTGTGGTACATTTGACAGTGGACACATGGCTGAAGTGACATTCAGCTGCAGAGAAATATGGCTATTTGCAAATTCCCTGTAGGCAAAGAGAAGAAAGTGTTGCCATGCCCACAACTTCAATAACCAAATACACAGGGAGAAAACAATGTCCACGGTCCCCAAGGGAACATGAAACAGCAGGCAGTATGGCAGACATCAACAGCAAGCTGGCCAGAGGGCATGCCAGTGGCAGTAAAAATGCAGTGCTCAATGGGCACTGCCTTTATAATCAGAGTATGTGGACCACTACCCCCTTCACAGTGTCTAGGAAACATTACCTAAAACACATACTGGAGCATAATTGTGACTACAGTAGCCAGCAGGATTTCCTCCATGCTGTAGCACATGTCTACATGTTGTACTTATGTATGTATGTACTGCACACTGAGCACAACACTCATTGTTTCTTCTGTCCCTATGCATTTGGTTATTACAGCTGTAGGCATGGCAGTGTGTGCTTCTCTTTGCCTGCAGGGAATTTGGAAACAGCTATATTTCGCTGCAGCTAAATGTCACTTCAGCCATGTGTCCCCATTCAAATGTACCACAGGGAAATGTCTCGCTGCCCAGGTGCCTGAACCCTTTTTTATGACATCAACAGACATGTGAAGTTAATAAAAATTTAAACAGTATTCAAGAGATAGACATTTAAATAAATCATTACAATCATTTTTATCTTTTGTTAAAACCTGCTTGCTCGGAGTAACTTTTAATGTGATTTCAGAAAATAGTTTCTTTCTGTGCTAGATTATCAAGGAAGTTTCTAACAAAATGCACCCATTTGAAAATTTTTAAGTTGTAACACTTACTCAAGATAGGTCTTCCAGCTGTGAGTGACCTGGATTTTAAATCACCTTCTCTTGCTTCCATTTTTGCTGCCTGCTTCTGCTGTGTCACATGTCATCACAGTGAAAATGTTAAAAAAGTCTGATTTGTTCATATTTAAGAAATACATGATTACATGTAGCACTCTATCTCACACTATTAGAATAAGAAATGACTGTACCATCTAAATAAAAAACACTCCTTTTTTAACCTGTACATGTGATTTGCAACAGCAAAGTATGTAGGGTTCTACATGCAGTATAAAGTTTTCCCATACATGCAAGATAAGTGTTTTTAACATTCTCATCACAGTCTTTCTCAGTGGCCATGAATATTATCAAAGTCTTTAAGGTAGTTTTCAATCTAATATAATAAATCTTTTGTGTTGATCACCCTGTGAAAATATCGCAATCAAGTTACATCAGTTTTATATAAATTAAAAGAGGTAGTATGTACCTTGCCAATTTAAGTACTGTCTCTTCCATGAAAGTTTTACATCAACACTTTAAATATGCAAGGTATGTTTAACTGTCCAAGGGGAAAAAATTCAGATGCAAATGCAAATAAACTATTAATTCAACATGTCATTTGGAAGGTGTCAAAGATGAGATAAAATCTGTTTAAACTTTAACAAAGACTAAATAATGTGTGTCAACAACAGTCCTTACCCAACCTCAATTCTCTGATCAGCCCAGGCAAACATCCAATCAGAAAACATAAATCATTCTCTGTGTGTGAGATGGGAATGTTTAACCCTCACATTCCCACAGACTATCCAGATGTTACATCTCTGTTAACAAGAGGGTGTCAAATGGAAGTAGAAGAAAGTCAAGCAATTATCATTCAGCATTTGGAGTTAAGTAATCCTACATTTAACTGTGCTTTACAAGATACAGAGATTCAGTGATGCAGTCTATTTCATTTTCCAACCCTTACAACCTCTATGAAAAATTAATGAACATCAGTTCACACCAGTTGTGATTACATTCCTCTCCAACTGCCCAAAAGAGGTGGATGCACCAGTTCTGAAATGCAAAGTGATGCCTTTGAACAGAACTCATTTTTAGTTCACCTTTAGCTTTACTATAAATATTCTTGTGCATTTATTCAGGTTTATGTACACAACATCTGTCATACTATTTTCAGTTCACAATGTATGTGCTGACATAAATAAATACTTTAATATTTCTTGAATTTGACCTCAGGAACAATATTTTTCTTGTTAATTTGTCTGAAGATAGATGGTAGTTTGGTTCTCTGTCACACTTCCCTTGAAATCATTGTTGGGAGTTTAAGCACAAACAAATATCTTCTTCTTGTGGCTTTTCCCAGTTAGGAGTCACCACAGCAGATCACCTGTCTACTCATGAATGGCAGTGGAGTTTTACGGTGTCAAGCTGCCAGCCCAGCACCCAACCTTCCACAGAAGGCACACACACACTCCTAGGGCCAATTTAGAGTGTCCAATCCACCTACAGCATGTCTTTGGGATGTGGGAGGAAACCCACGCAACCACAGGGAAGACATGCAGACTCCACACAAAAGGCACCCCAGCCGAGGATCAAACCAGGAAACCTCTTGCTGTGAGGTGGCAACACTAATGCTGCACCACAATGGCCACCCAAGCACAAAATATCGAGTGCTAAATTTTGAAGTAGAAGTGTAACAGTAAAAAAAAAAAAAAGAAAATCAACATGGTAGTATTATACATGAATGGCAGAATTATGGTTAGTGTTGCTGTCTTACCAAATTCAATGTCTGGGGCTTGATTCTGATGTCAGAATTTTCTTTCCCTTTTTTTTTGTTTGTTATACAGTCTGTATATTCTCTTGAGTTTTTTTTCCATTAAATAAGCTGGTTGATTGCACAGTATGGGGCTGCAACGGTTAGACTTGCTGTGTCACGGAGCCAGCATCGGAGAGGTGGCATAGTGGTGCACTGGATAACATCGTCTCCTCACAGCAAGAAGCTCCTTGGTTTGATTCTTGGCTGAGGTGCCTTCTGGGTGCTCTGGTTTCCTCCAACATTCCAAAGACATGCAGTAGGTGGATTGGACTCTCCAAATTGGCCTGAGTGTATAGTATGGAAGAATGACTGCAGCAGGGCTAGCCACCCGCTGGTGTAAACCTTGGCTCTAGCTTATTCTCATTGTTGAAGTGGCACCCCAAAACCATTGGGAAAAAGGGGTTGTGGATGGATGGAGATGGCATCAAGGGCTCATTACTGAGCTCCCATTCTTGTCTGTGGAGTTTGCCAACCTACACGTATCTGAATTATTTATTTTTTTCTGTGTACTCTGGCTTATTTCTAAAACATACTGATCCGATGTAGAGCTTGACACTAACATGGAGTGAAGTTCAACAGTGTTTGGTGGAAGGCCGTATTTAATTTTCATAATTTGTTCATGGCGAATTAAGCTTTCTTTTCCTGTAACAATATGTACATAATTGAAGAACAAAATTCCCATTTAGTACTATTGCCTTCACAAGAAAATCAATACCAGAGATGAGCAACTTAGCAGCGGTCCTCATATTATAACTAATTCTTTGGATCACTGAGAAAACTCCACTTTTAACCACATGCTTTGAATTTAAACTGGGTGATATCACTCAAGTGCTGTCCAGCACTGCTGAATGTTATTCAGTGGAGCAAACACTGAGACATGCTTGCCTAAATTAACAGTTTTAAAATCCGGTGTCACTGTCCAGTCAACAAATATGAGAGAAACAAAGGCAGCTGTCAGCAAGTGCCACTTAGAGGTAGAAATAAATGATTTATGAAACTGCGGCTCTGGTCAATAGCTGAAGGGTAGAAAGATAAGTGATACTAATTTTTGAGCTTCAGAACCCTTTAGTATATTGCCCATTGCAGAAAGGCTTCCTGCAGACTATTGAAAGGCATGTACTTGTCTCTCTGTGCTATCTTTGTCAAGGGGATGTTTATCATTAGCTGTTTGTTAATAAACAAGCACCTTTTTGATACTGAAATTGTTTTATGCTTGAGTTGACTGAGGTATCAACTGACTGTAAGACACTTTTTTTGAAAGAGGTAATAGCTTTTTTAGGAGTGGTTACAGACACAGAAAACTACCCCATGGGTTCCAGTGTCTGTTACTAAGTGGCACAGTCTTTTTGAGCTACCTCTACATTTCCTGCTAAAGTCTGTCATTTAGTAGTCTGCCATACAGAGTTTAAGGCACATGGAAAGGCTCCACTGGACATTGTTTACTTACTGCGCTACATCAGTTTTGCTGCTGCAGTAGCTCTCCAGCACTTCTACGTGTATGTATGTATGTATGTATGCATGTGCAAAGCGATGGTCTCCTGCTAATATGCCAGCTGCCGCCTGCTTATCTCCCTTCCCAACCCCAGTTCTGAAGCCACTCTCCTGCCTCTGCTTTATTTTCTCTCCCTCCCACCCTATTTACATAATGCTGTGTCCTCATCTTAAAAAGACAGTGCAATATTGTTATTTTCCCCCAGGGCAGTACTTCTTCTAACTAGCTCCCCTGCCCAAACAATCCCAATTACTGTAATCATTTCTGTTTTCAACTACATGACCCATTCTCATCCTCCTCAAACATAATGTATTGTATTTCCATACTAATCTTGACCATAGCTCTCTAACCATCATAAAACCTTTCTTTTCTCTTCCACTTTCTGCTATACCCCCATCTTTCTTTTCACTCACAACTTCAACATGATACACCTCACCATCCTGCTACATTTCACATTTATTTCCTCAGTACCAACCTCCTTCACCTTTCAGATTCTCCCCTTCTGACATCAAACCTTTTCTTCAGTCTGTATATTGCACAACACATCATGCCACAGCCTCACCCTCATTATTAAACCTACAACCCAAACTACCTGAATTACAGGCTCACAATACATCACACCAAGCACCAGCAAAATATGTTACTATGTAAAACCACACAGCACCAAAACTCTTTGTAAATTAATACCCAAGCATTTCATACACCTTCTAATCTGAAACATAGCCCTGGACACTGAACAGAGCCACCACATCATGCCACATTTTGTTAAGCAATGTTATTGTCCCCTCATAAAAGCACACTGCATTGGGGAATAAGTTAGATCAAACCAGTACAATTACTGGCTGACTGCCACAACACAGACATGATTGTATTAACTGACTCACAGCTAAATAAGTACTTGACCAACTTTCAACAACTAGTACCATGCTACAACTACCTTCACAACTACATTTGGAGGAAAAGAACAGGAAAGGGACACTGTTGTTTTTTAAATCTCACCATACTCCACAAACAATTGCCCAAAACAATGCATCCTCAGACACAGAACCAAACTGGATACTACTAAAATTTGACACAACCAATACAAATCCTCTTCTAATAGCCACTGCCTACCAAACACCTCCTGCCTCAGTTAATAAATTAGATCCCTGATTCAGCAACAGTATTATTCTAGGGTACTTTAATCTCAAGTATCTACAGCCCTTTTCCAATGACATGAAAGAGTTCCTGGCCAATCTTTACCTTCTCCAGCTAGTCTTCTAGCTAGCCCTTCTTAACCCCCCCACCCATTCAGGCAGCCACTCCCTCCATGACTTAGTTATCTAAGATAATACAGCTATGACACCCGACCTTACAAGCAGTCTACTAGCAGTCATTGTTCACCACCCCTTCATCTTTAAAATTAATAACAGATCACTCACCCCCCAATTAATTATATTCAAGTAAAAAACAACAGTAATATTACCAAGGACCCCAGTGAAGCAGCCAGAAACTTCTCTAAAGTACTTCAACAACTCCAGGAGAAATTCTTCCCCCAACTAAAGTAGTTACCTAGACCAAACAAAAATGAATGGATGAGAAAAAAAAATACATCTCCTGTAGATAAGAAAGAGTGACATAACTGGAAGCAAAGCCCCAATAATAAAAACAGAACCATGTTCACTTGACTTTGTTACTTGGCCAAGTGATGCATACACAGATGCATAATCAGTTATTATAAAACTCCTAATAAGCCAAACAAGCCAAAATGCTAATGGAATGAAATTAAACTCCTTAGTAGGTGCACATTCATGACACCACCTCCCATTAATATCTTTCAATGCTCGAAATCCAAAGTCACCTGTGCAGACTTCCTAAAGGAATTTAGCAGCCTACCCCAATTTCAAACTAGCATTCGCATGATGCTCTCTCAGCCTCCATCCCTAACTCTATCCATGCCTCCTTTCTATTAAAAAAAATGTGAACTAAGGATGTCAAAACATAACTTAAGAAAATGCTGAATGATAGCTCAACAGGTTTGGATAATCTTATTTCATAGTTCATTCATATATCCAAATATTTTCCTCCCATCCCCTTCATTCACATCTGTAATGCCTATCTAACTAAAAACACCATGCTTCACAGTTGGAAATCTTTCTTAATTAAACTTTCCCTAATTAATAGAATCAAGAAAATCCCTCACATTTTAACCTACTTATATTATGTCTGCTTTAGGAAAAGTCCTTGAAAATGTATCTAAGCCAGATTTCAGAATATATACAACAATACCATACCTGTCCAAATAACACCATTGTTTCTTGACAGGATGTGGTACTATGACAGCCCTATGGACTCCCAAGAGTTGAAATTCTAATTAACATGAATTAAGGCAACCTTACCATGATTCTTTATAGACCTTACATAGGCCTTTTATGTCTCAGAATATACACTACTGTTTCGCAAACTAACAGAAATTGAAACAGGTGAGGATGCTCTTTTTTAGTTCAAATATTTTCCTTCATACAGATTATACAGTATGAAAAAAAGATTATCTATCTCATGACTAGCCCAACTACAAAAAGGAATCCCACAAAGGTCCAGTTATAAACTCTTACTGTTTTCCATTGTTATCAATAAACTTTCATGTGACCTCTTCTACATACCATTTATTCTATATGCTGATTGCACTGTCATCTTCAGTCTAAATGGCTTTCCATGCTCAAATTCAGTCTGACTGCACTCCCTTAATCATTGACTTCTCCAGCACAAACATCTAATGGACCCATCTAGAACTAAATAACTGCCATTTGGTACTCATCAAAAACTAGCCAAAGCACCAAAGTCCTTGGAGGTTGCAGACCTAAATAATCCCCCAACAGAAACAAATATTACCTTCAGATTCCTGGACATTTGGATACACCAGACTCTTAACTTCTACCTCCATGTAGACAAAGCATGTGACATAATTAACCTCCTTACATTCTGGTCCAGAAAGTATCATCATACCTAAAGTTCAGAGCAAGAGCTGCCAGAATACAGCCTGTCTATAATCATCATTACCTCAAAGAAGAACTCAAATATTTTGTAGATGGTCTCCAATAAAATATGCTGCTTCATTTGTAAGTGACCCTCAAGAATATCGCTTCCTGACACTCTCCAAAGCCAAATGCCTGAACTTTTGCTTAGGTCACTGCTGTACAAAATCCTAACCCCTCAATTGTTCTCACCACTAACCGACAACTAGCTATTAGAACTTCCTCCTTCTAAGCCCTTTGAAGTCAGTCTCCAGCAGTGCCTTGCCTGCTACCAACAAACATTAAACTGCATTGCACCAACAATGCATTCTCCACAGTTGCTCCTAAATTGTAGGAATCCCTACCAAAGACAATAAATGACCTCCCCAGCTATAAAGAATTTGGACCTCAACTCAAACAGCACCTCCACAATCAAGACAAATGTAGATGTTCTGAGGCAGGCCATATCACCTAAACCTAACTAATCCATATACATGTGTATTACCTTCTCTTTGACCTCCAAGTCCTCACTTGTTACAGAGAATTTGTGTAAATACTTCTACCTTATCCCTGAATTTCTTTTCTTTTCTTTCCTTTCTTCTTTTCTTGTTCTTATGTAGGTAGTTTCTGATGTATTAAACTTCTCAAATGTATAATAGTTGTTATGGCATTAACATTTTTACTTAGCTCCATAACTCTCAACCTCTTAGAGCAAGAAATATGGACAAAGCCATCAATGATTGGGGTCTATATCAGAACACTGAAGTATTAAAACTTTGAATGTTCTGATATCGAACACTATTCAGCGAATGCTAAGAATAGCGAAGCTGCAGAACAGCGAATTCTTTCCTCGGGAAAGAATTTGGTTGGCCGTTTCTGTGGCTTCGCTATTCTTAGCGCTGTTGTCGAAAGTTACGGCTTGGGTTCAGGTAAGTGTGTGATTGTTTGTACGTTAGGGTTAGGGGCGGGTTAAGTGAGTTAGGGTTAGGGCGCGGGTTAGGTGAGTGTGCGATAGTGATGGACCTTAGGGTTAGGGTTTGGGTTAGGGTAAGTGGGTAGATAGTAGTGTATGTTTAGTTTAGTGTAGCTTTAGATGAAGGAATTTAAGTGTATGTGTGTGGTTGCTGTTTGTTTGATGTGCTTATGTTGTGTGTATGTGTTTCGGAGCAGCAAATATTTTCCATGGGAAAAAATTCATTGTTCTGAATGTTCAATATTTTCATGTTTAGATGTTTTGGGGCCAATGAAATAGCGTTCACTATTTTCATCTTTCGATAACGTGATATAAATGCAATGATTGGGGGGGGCAAAGGTCCAAAAATGGGACACTTTTTAAATATTGCTCTTACAAACTTAGAAAACTGATAGAAAACATGTTTTTGCATTAGTATGAATTTTCTGAAGGGTATGAAGTCTGAAACTCAAATGTCTGTCATTATTTTCTGATTTTTAACCTTCAATGATTTGCCAGAAAAACACAATTTTATGGAAAATAGATCAAATATATGAGGCAAAATTTGGACATTCTGTGAAAATCTGTACAGTTGAGAGGCATGCTTAGCTCATATTGTGTTTTGTACTTTGCTATTACTGGAAAAAAATGGCACTGTAGAATCCTCAAGGCACGGAAACATTCCTACAATGCAGTTAGGCCAGGCCTGGGGGAGGAGGATGGCCCTCCTCTTGTAGAAGGAAATAGTAGTACACAAAACCACAAAAATTGACAGGCCAGAAATAGCCACAAAGATCACAGAATGGACTACTGAGGACTTGGAAGAAATTATGTATTGTAACTATTGTGAAAGAAGCCCAAAACTTCCAGATAGAAGATATTCAGAAAAATTAAGAGATAAATTAGAGAAAGAAGAACACTTGCTTAAGAAAAACTGTCAAAAGCTTCAAATGCAAATTTGCTCTTACTAATACAGCAGATCCATGAAAAGCATTCCACAGAAAAAGAAACTTTGGGCCACCCGAAAAAAGAAGTAGCAGAGGAAGAGGAAAAATATAAAGAACAAAATCCAGAAATTTCTGAAAGGTATAAAAAGAAACATGGACATGGAAAAAAAAGAGATCTGATGTGGGGCAATATTTATGCAAACTAATTAATACAGAAAAGTAGTTCCAATGATATTTGATGAGAAATATAGGCAAAGGTACCCAGGTATGAAAAATGTTACAATACAAAAAATAAGAAAACAAAGAGGGAATGTACACAGCAGATTAGTAAGGAAGATGTTAAACAAATAGAAACCAAAAGTTATGGATTACCCATTAAGTGAAAGATTTACTGTAGCAATTCCAGCACAGGTGATGTCACAGCATAAAGGAACAATGAGTCCTCAAATTAAGGAGAAACGGAGTGGGAGACAACTGAAAAAGAAATATGGACATGGGAAAGAAAAAGATCTGATGCGGTATAATAATTATGCAAAGGAGAAAAATAAAACTAACACAAAAAAGCAGCACCAAAGATATTTGCAGAAAGTACAGGCAAGGCACCTGGATATGGGAAACTTCACATTACAAAAATAAGAAAACAAAGGGGGAAGTAGGAAAGAACATTTAATGGAAAAGTTAAAAAAATGGAAACTGAAGTTATAGATTACCTGTCAAGTAAAGGATTTAATATATAAAATCCACCTCAGGTAATGTTGCATGATGGAACAATGAGTTGCTAAACCACGGAGAAACAGGTGGAGTGGGAGACATCTGAAGACTTGCCACTTGATGATGTTCTGGAGCCTTCTATAGGAAACCAGTACAGGAGTTTAGTTGGAGTTGCACACCAATAGAAGGAACAAGAACCAATTGCAACTCTAGTGCAAGTAATGTTCTAAAGTGATAGGCCAATCAGTTCCCATATGAAGGAGCAGCAAATGATGCAGGATGCAACTGAAGATGATATGTCACAGGAAGATGTTCTGAAACTTTCTGTACAATGCCCATAGGAAATGGAGAGCAAAGAATGTGCTCTCAGTTTTAAAGAAAATGATCTAATGGAAGAGCAGCTTGATTTAACAAAGAGGGGTAGAGATATTAATATTAATGAAAGAACTAGATTACAGAAAGTAAATAAAATTCAAAATGTTCGATGAACACATCAATCAAGATTATTAAGAGAAATGAATGTGATATAACAGAAGTAAACAGGATATATTAATGTGCAGCTATAGTAATACTCTTACCACAAAATAATGGAAAGGAAGGGAAGAAATAAAATGTCACCATGGAAACATTGAATAGAGAAAATTATAACTCCATAAAGACAAGAAGTGCCACTGTTTGAAGAGTATAGAAAACGGAAGAGATCAACAAAAATGCTTATACATGGTAAGAGCAAAGTACAGCATGAAAACACACCCAAATCTATCATACACTAAGGCAAATAAACTAAAGATGTCATTACAGGCAGAAAAACTTAGAAGATATGTAAATAAATATAAATGAAAAATAAAAAATAAGCAATTTATTGATGACCCAAAAACAAAGTAAAAGCAATAGAAGTACCACCAAAAAAGAAAAGAAAGAAATAGACACATTTGAGAAATATTTATTGCAACCCCAGGGAACATAACAACAATGCAGGATGGATAGAAAATTAAAAGAAAAGCCACAGCGCTACAGTGGTAGCATTGTTGCCTCACAGCAAGAGATTCTCCTGTTCGATTCTCAGCTGGAGTGCCTTCTGTGTGGAGTCTGCATGTCCTCCCCGTGGTCAAGTGGCCTCTGAAAGACATGTGTGAATGGGCGTGCCTTCACTGAAGGTTGGGTGTCGGGCTGGCAACTCAGCACCATAAAAATCGGCTTCCAATCATTAGTGGACTGGAGTTCTGCTGTGGCGACCCCTAACTGGGAAAAGCCAAACAGTAAGAAGTTCAAATGTAAAGGATATGAAATGGGATGAAGTAATGGCCAGAGAAATTTAAACAAAATTAAGAAAAGATCCTAAATGGAAAATCCCGGGCCCAGGTGCAGTACCTAACTTCTGCCTAAACGTATTCACATCTTTACATAAATATTTAGTTCTAAGTAAAGATTACTTATATGTGCATCCCAAACAGACACCAGGAATAATTAATACTTTTCCTTAAAAATTAATCTGTAAGCTGTCCTAAAAACTACAGACCAATAATTTGTCTCTCGGCAATATACAAACTATATACTGGAACTGATGCATATAGAGTTTATAGTCATTTAGAAACAAAACTCAGTCATGGCAACAGAACAAAAGGGTAATAAAAGAAAGTTATATGGGACAAAGGATCATTTGTTGCTAAATAAGGCCAAAATATAGAATTATAAAAAGAGAAAGAATCTAAGTATGGCATTGATAAATTGCAAAACAGCATTTGACAGCTTCCCACATTCATGGGTAAAGGAATGCTTATAGATTTCTAAGATACATCCTACTGTACATTGATCAATTACATTGCATAACCATGAACAGTGGTAAACCACCTTGCAATGGCAAAGGACAAATTATTATCCCAGGGCTAAAAATTCAAAGGAGTGTACTCCAGGATGATTCTTTGTAGGAACTGCTGTTTTGCCTTTCCTTTAACCAATTAAGCTTTTTATTTAACAGATTAAGTCATGGTTACAATTCAATTCCCTGAAAACAACCTTGCTTAAATGCCTTTCATTTACTTTGTGTGGATGATTTAAAACTGTATAGTTAAGGAGACAAGGAGCACCACTGTAAGTGGGTAAAACTTTCTCAGATGATATAAGAATGCCATTTGGTCTTGACAAATGTGCAAAAGCAGCATTTAAAACAGGAAAACTGCAGCACCAAGAAAATATCAGTCTGTGACAGGACTTAGATATAAAGAAACTTGAGAAGGATGGAGTATACAAATATTTGGGAATTAATGATATTAGGCAATAAAACATGAGCAAATGCAAATAAAACCCAGTAAGGAATATTTCAGTAGACTAAAACTAATATGGAAAACAGCCTTAACATCTAAGAATAAATTTCAAGCTATAAATTGATTTACTCTTCATATCAGAACATACAGTTTTGGGGTGACTGACTAGCCTCAACAGTTATTGGATTAATTGGACAGGAAAACAAGAAAAATGCTTCATGATTATCGAATGATATATAAAAATAAGTGGGTAACCTTTAGTTTGTTGAACGCCCACTTCACCGACACTAACTTTGCTGAGGGTTTATATTAGAACATAAAAGTTTCAAAACTTTGAATGTTTTAGTATTGAACCCTATTCAGCGAAAGCTGAAAATATCGAAGCAACAGAAAACTGAATTCTTTCCTAGGGAAAGAATTCGGTTGTCCGTTTCTGTTGCTTCAGTATTTTCAGTGCTGTGGTGGAAAGTTACTGGTCGGGTTCAGGTAAGTGTGCGACTGAGTGTGGGTTAGGTTAGTTAGGGTTAGGGTGCGGGTTACGTATGTGTGCGATTGTGTGGATGTGAGGGTTAGGGCGGGTTAGGTGAGTTAGGGTTAGGGAGCAGGTCAGGTAAGTGTGCTATTGTGTGGATGTGAGGGTTAGGGCTGGGTAGGTGAGTTAGGGTTAGGGCGCGGGTGAGGTGAGTGTGCGATAATGATGGACCTTAGGGTTAGGGTTTGGGGTAAGGTAAGTGGATAGTTAGTGGTGTGTGTATAGTAGTGTAGGGTTAGGTGTGAGATTTTAGGTGTTTGTGTGTGGATTGCTGTTTGTTTGGTGTGCTTGTGTTGTGTGTATGTGTTTTGGAACAGCAAATTTTTTCTCCAGGAAAAATTCGCTGTTCTGTATGTTCGATGTTCTCAGCTTTCGCTGAATAGGGTTTGATATTAGAACATTCGAAGTTTTGAAACTTCGATGTTCTAATATAGACCCCTTTGCTGACACGTCACATTACCGACAAATGGAAAGTTGACATTTCCCACACAGTAAGTAACTGTTTGGCCATCTACCTGAAATTTGCCTCTTACCCCTGCGGTAGTGCATTCTTGGAGTTGGTATATTTATTAAGGGGGGTATGGGGGCATAGCCCCCCACATCAGTGGCTTTGTTTTATTGGTAGTTCCTGAAGTCGGGATGGCCAAATGGTTACTTACCATGCGGGAAACCTCAGCTTTCCATTTGTTGGTAATGTGACATGCCGGCAAAATTAGTGTCGGTGAAGTGGCAGTTCAATAAACTAAAGGTAACTTGAATCAGTATATACCAAGATTATATATTCCTCACACTGAAGTTGCTATCCTCAAAACTGATTACATGTATAGATCTGCAGTACTGGGACACCATGCCCATCTGCTGACCTCATCTGATCCAAACATAATGATAGTTTTAAATCATGAGAAGAGGAAGTCTAAGATTTCCTCTCTCCTCATTGAAGCCAAAGCATTCCACTGTCAAGGGGGAATGGAAATAAGAACAGAAGTAGACAAGAATCAGGCAGCAACTGAATGTGTGAAAAAACAAATGGAAGAATGTAAGGAGAAGGAACAGATGAGAACTAACGAAATGCGGAAAGGCATAAATATTGTAGCAAGTCTAGAGATGTCCAGGAACAACCTCATGTTGATCAGGATTTGACACAGGTTAAGTAGAAATTAAATGATACCACAAAACCAAAAGATGACAGGTTAATAATGGCAGTCCAGGATAGTGGACTACATACATGTTGGTTTACAAAGTCAATTGAACATATAGGAGAAACAGACAAATGTCAGTTCAGTAACAAAAAAAAAATTGGAAACAGTCACACGTCTTGTTGCTGGGTGTGATGCAATCATGGCAGAGGACATGTACATTGAAAGGTACAATAATAGGACAAGATTGTTACACTGATGATTGTGCAAACACTAAAATACAAAAGAAGATAAAAAGCAGTGGAAACATGAAACACAAAGCATTTTAGAGAATTGTGAAATGTATATCACATGGGATCACCCATTGCCATCAGTTAAAAAAATTGATGTGTGAAAACCAGATATGTAGTCCATGAAGAATGACAAAGGTAGCAGTGATGTTTGGAATTGCTACACCTAGTGATTACAGTGTACAGAAATACATGGATTTGCAGGCAGAAACAAAAGCACTGGGGAAGAAAGATACTTTCAGTTCCAATAGTAGCAGTAGGAGCAATGAGTCTAATAAAAAGTATCGCCAGCCATACTTAGATATGATAGTGATATATGTAACTCCATATGAATTGCAGGAGTCAGTCCTGGGCACATTGCGATTACTGTAAAGAGCACTTTTGGCTAACATCTAAGACTGAAAAAATACTAATTTCATAAACTTTAATCATACCCTAACTTAGAAAGAGAGTCTATTCTCATCATAGTATTAGAAACCCACAAGACAGAGAGAGAGAGGAAGCGAGAGTGACAGAGTGAGTTACAAATAACTTACTCTCAGGGTAAAGTGGTCTCCAAAAGCTTTGAGATTCATGAAAAGAGTGGTCCCATGTACAGTTTTGCACAAAAGGTATTTAAGTGCCTAAGCCTTTACAACCACAGCAATGTCTGTTGTATTGTGAGAAGAACTGCAAGGTTTGAAAAAATCACTCTAAAGGTGGATGCACAAATTGGTACTACACACCAGCTCCTGGTGCATAGTGCCAGGTTACCAGTCTCTTGTGCATAGTGCCAGGTTACCAGTCTCTTGTGCATAGCACCAGGTTAGCAGTCTCTTGTGTATAGTACCAAGTTACTAGTCTCTTGATGCAGCAGGTATACAATTGTCACACAGTGCCACATTACCAGTCTCTTGATGCAGCAGGCATACAATAGGCCAGGGGACTGTTTAATAGACAGCTGCCTTGTTCCATTACTATCAGAGAAGCTAACATTTCTTGTGAGTGCAATGGCTAATTCCTGTGTCCACTAAATGAACATATGTAGCATAGCTGCGGTGGTGCAGCAGTAGCATTGTCGCCTCACAGCAAGAAGTTCTCCCATTCGATTCTCAGCTGAAGCACCTTCTGTGTGGAGTCTGCATGTCCTCCCCGTGGTTGAGTGGCATTTGAAAGATATGCGTGAATGAGCATGCCTTTGTTGAAGGTTGGGCGTTGGGCTGGCACCTTGGCACCATAAAAATAATCGACTGCCAATCATTAGCGGACCGGAGTTCCGCTGTGGCGACCCCTAACTGGGAAAAGCCAAAAGAAAAACAACAACAACTAAATGAACATATTGTATGTTTTATTATGTAATGCAATACACACAATAACACATGGATGGGGGCATCTGCCAATTTTTGTTTCTGTCTGGCAGTATAGCATTTTGTGTGTACATCTGTCATATTGCTCTCTTTTTTAATTTCTCTAAGTATTTTGGGTTTCTAATACTATGATGGGAATGGACCCCATTCCTAAGTCAAAGTACAATTAAAGTTCATGAAATTAGTATTGTTTTAATCTTTGATATCAGCCAGAAATGCTCTTTGCAGCACCCACAATGTGCCTCAATTCATATGGAGTTACATGTATTGGTAACATATCTAAATACGATTGTAGATTGTTTTTTTATATTTCTCTGGTGTGGACTAACACATGTTCCCAAATTCCCAGATACGAGTACAATAAACAGGTGAAGGGAGCTGTAGCTATGATTTACTAATGGTTTCAACTGTGTAAGCACTTACAAGGTTTGATGCTACCTGACATTCTGTGCAGAAAATGGTGGCAGTACTTTATAGAATGAATGGGTATTAAAATTACTGTAAGCACCATCAGTATTTTTTTTTTTTTGTGGATAGCAAGTACTACTGCATGTGATACTGGCTTACATAAGACTTGTTTTTTGCCACAAGTCATTTCTCTGTTTTCCTGATTGAGTGTGGAATGCCAACAATAGAAAATGTAATTATGTACAATAGAACAAGGGAGAATGGCGTTATATACCCAGAGACAGAAAGCATGCATGCATGTGAAGTAATGGCTATGTTTTAGAAATCTTTTAAACATTGATTTTGGCAGCTTGAAGCAGAATATTCTGGATGGCACCTTTGCTCAAGCCATATTAGAAAGTAAATTCAGCATTTAATTTTAATTTTAAATTTGCTATGCTTCAAAGCAACTTTCAAGCAAGTTTACATAATTTTTGTTTAAGTTGCATTTGACGCAGTCTTTTTGAAAGGAGCTAGTTTCCATTGGCCATGATGGTATACAAGCAAAATTAGGCGTAGGCAGTCGGAATCCCTGTCCGTACTTGTTTCTGCACACGTTAGCTATTCTCAGATCGGTTGGGCAGCTCACTGATGTCAGTGAAAGTATCAGACAGGTGTAAATCCAAAGCCCACCAATCATGCTTTCTTGTCATTTATCAGCTCAGTTAGGACTCTGAGGAATTTCTCCCTTTCTTCTTTAGAGAGATGTCAATGGCCTAAATCAAACAAGTTAATGATACTCTCAGAGGAGGCTTAAAAAGTCTGTCAAACAGTGGGAATTTTCTCACAGACTTTTTTTTTTCTTTTGGGTCATCAGTGTTACACTTGCAGTGTTTGTATGATTAGAGTTGATAGATGTTTTCTTTCACAACAAACAGTCATCTGGTAGTAGCTAAGAAGGAAAAACAGGATTAGACATCATAAATCCTATTTACTGATAATGTCAGAGAGCTTACAAACCTAGAAGTTAGATACATGACAAGTTAAGCCCTAATGGCACCATGAAAAGACATATAATTGTGACCTGGTAACCAGACAACTTACCCATTTTTTTTCCTTTTGCTCCACTAAGCCCTGAAAAAAAGTAGTAGTTCTAAGTATTTAGTTGCTAGCAACTGATTTCCTTGTATATTTTTTGTTTGTTTATCTCTGCTTTCACTTTTGGCTGCTTTAATAGACTTCTATTCAGCACAGGAAACAAACAGCCTCTCTGTTTATATATAATAATAATAATAATAATAATAATAATAATAATAATGACATCTTTGATATTGCAGTGCTTTGCAGTGTGAACTTCTGTGAATATTTAATGCAACAGACACCACCTTGGCTGCAAACACTGCCCTGTCTGCATCCATGTAAAGCCTTCTTTTACTTTTTTTGACTAACTTCATTCATTGTCATTGGCCTTCCCTCCTGCCTGCTTTATGGAACTCTACAACATCTTCCATGATTGATTTTCTCTGCATATATAGGCCTGCATTTGCAGCAATCTAACAACTCTGAGGTGTGCAATCAGTTAACATGGCAAAATTGCTAAGCATCACAATGTGTGCACAGCATTATGCTGTGTTTGCCTAGGACCATTAGTAACAAGTAACAAATCATACTGAATTAGATTGTCTGATTTTAAACTTGTATTTACAGCTGGACTACATTGTGTGCACATTCTCTAAATACTAATTCACTATATACTTTTTATTCTGTTGGCTGAAGATATTTTTGTATACTAAGACAGAAATAAAGCCACTGTTAATAAAAGCCAACCCCCGGATGTATGAAGCCCTTTATAGCATGCAGGATTAGTCTAAGAGCTATTTTCGGCAATATGGCTGATGTGCGTGCGATCCAGGAACAAGCTTCTGGGATGTGCACGTGAGCTCTTAGATTAATCCTGCAAGGACCAACCTCCTGTATGCAAATTGCCCTCATTTGCAGGTGAAAACCATGCAAATGAGGGTAATTTGCAATCCAGGAAGTCGGCAACTGTCAGTGCAGGATGAGTGTAGTCTGCAGAAATGTACTCAGTTAGTAATGGAGTACATTTCTGCAAACTACAAAATGGAGTTATGACAGCTCCAAATAAAGGCTGCATATTATTGAGGAAGCATGCCAATGGCCAAGTACAAGGCCATTGGCATTGCAAAATGTTAAAAAAAAAAAAAAAAACTTTTATTTTCTTTTCGCCGATCTCGCCTGTTTAAGAGTAGGTCAGCGGCGAGCAAATAGGATTGGGGAGAAAATAATAAAATAAACCTAAAATAAGCATTCTAACTAAAAGCAGTATTCTGCCATGCAAGTCAGTGGCAGGCAGAAGACAACCTGGCCAGTGAGTATAGGGTACTCAGGGGGGAGGCTCAGTGTGGGACATGTAACTATGCATTAGCAGGCAATCCTATCCTGTAGCATGTTCTATAAGTGCGTACTGCTATAGTGTGATAAAGTAATTAGATAGGTGTTCTACCCCAAACTTGGCAACTGTGAATGTGTGTGTCTGAGTAGAGAGCAATGCTTTTTAGGCTACTCACGCTCTGTACAAATCATATACTCAACTTTGGCAAGGCTGCTGATGTCACTCACCTAGAAATACATCTCTGTGGGGAAATCATCACCCAATAATGTCTGTAGCATGTTCTATAAGTGTGTACTGCTATAGTGTGACAAAGTAGTTAGGTAGGTGTTCTACCCCAGACTTGGCAACTGTGAATATGTGTGTCTGACTGAGTAGAGAGAAATGCTTTTTAGGCTACTCACACTCCGTACAATTCATATACTCAACTTTGGCAAGACTGCTGATGTCACTCACCTAGAAATACACCTCTGCTAAAGTTGTTTCCCAGTAATCTCCTTAGCATGTCCTGTAACTGTGCACTGTTGTAGTGTGATACTATAGTTAGGTAGATGTTCCAACCCCAGACTTGCCAACTGTGTGTGCGAATCTGTGTGTCTCTGACTGAGTAGAGAACAATGCTTTTTAAGGTACTCACACTCCTTAGAATTCATATACTCAACTTTGGCAAGGCTGCTGATGTCACCCACCTAGAAATACACCTCTGGGAAGGTTGTAGCTCAGTAATCTCTGTAGCGCGTGCTGTAACTGCGTACTGCTGTAATGTGATTTAGAACCATGGTAGGGTTCCATCCCCACCCATGGCAGTTATGGATGTTTTGTGTGTGTTTCAATGTTTGTGTATGGAGCAATACCTTATAGGCTACTCACTTGCATTACATTTCAAATGCCCTACTTTGGCAATCCTGCTTATGTCATTCATTGTGAAATAAAACTTTGGGGAGAAAGTTCTTTAGTAATCCCTGCGGTGCAACCTGTTACTGCTCCATGCTATAGTATGATATAGGCTTTGATCAGGGGTTGTATATCCACACATGTCAGTTGTGGATGTTTTGTGTGTGTCTCACTGTCTGTGTAGGAAGCAGTGCATTTTAGGCTAGTCACTTGCAGTGCAGTTAAAATGCCCTACTTTGGTAATCCTGATGATGTCATTCATTGTGAAATACACCTTTAGGGAAGAAAGTCTTTAATAATCCCAACGGTGCATTCTATAACAACTCCATGCTGTAGTGTGATATCGGTCAGGGGTTCTATATCCACACATGTGAGTTGTGGATGTTTTGTGTGTGTCTCACTGTCTGTGTAGGGAGCAATGCATTGTAGGCTAGTCACTCACAGTACAGTTGAAATGCCCTTCTTTGGTAATCCTGCTGATGTCATTCATTGTGAAATACACCTTTGAGGAAGGATTGCTATAGTAATCCCTGTGGTATGTCCTATAACTGCTCCATGCTGTCGTCTGATATAGACTGTGGTCAGGGGTTCTGTACACACACATGTCAGTTGTGAATGTTTTGTGTGTGTCTCACTGTCTGTGTAGGGAGCAATGCATTTTAGGCTAGTCACTCACAGTAAAGGTGAAATGCCCTAGTTTGGTAATCCTGCTAATGTCATTCATTGTGAAATACACCTTTGGGGAAGAAATACACCAGCAATGTCTGTGGTGCATATTATAACTGCGTAGTGTAATAAACTAGTTAGGTCGTGGTTCTACTCCTAGACATGACAGGTATGTGTTTGTAGCTCATATCCTGTGTGGGCAATGGGGAGGGGGTTTTGCTTATTTCTTTTATGGTGGCCCTACTATATATCATAATGTCAACCATAGAGGGATATCAGATGTAAATTAGCTGAGAGGCTGGGGCGCAAAGCCATACCCATACATTTGACATCAAGGCCAGCCAATCACAGTTAGCAACCCCACTATTACCCAGAGCACACACTCAACCCATGTGTCATATGCACACACATGCCTAGGCAACAGCCAATATGTGGGTAGTACACTGCATATTGGCCACTGATAGTACCTTTGCAGTGATAGAAGTGGGCTACAGAGGGCATGTCACCCTACCCATCTGTCCAATATGCACGTACATGCAGACAGTGCACCTCCATGTTCCCCAATGGACACCTGCACCACCTGTGTTGCCTTCACATGTGACTCACAATGGACATACCATGCCTGACAACATGCCCTGTATGGACAGATGACATTGACATCAGGGAATGCTGCTAGCATGCTATCAATGTAAGTGCAGGATAAACCTGTTGCCCATTACTAGTTCCTGCCACAGGTGGCCAAGACTGGCACATCTGATGATAATCTGTGTTCACAACATGGGCCAGACACCCCAGGTACAGTTCCACATGTCACTGTACATGCATGGGGAGGTGTGCACATCCCAGACACCATCCATGTCATGGACTAAGGAACACATACATGGCAAGTGATGCACAGCATTGGCCACACACAATAGTCACATAGGTGACTGAATGGGGGATGCAATACCCACCTGTGTGGGCAAATGCAGACACTACAGGCCTGAGCCACAATGCAGACCATTGTCATGTGGCCTGATGCCAAGGTATACCCATCACCTACCCCTGTACAGCCTGCTGGCACAGTTGACCACCACACACCCGTGCAGACATGCACCCATGCATGTCAGAACTGGCACCCTGTGTGTTCATGTGTGTGTGCGGTATGGTGCGTATGTCCACATCCACACTCACTACAACCCCCCAGTGCATACTGAAGCATGCTGTCTGATGTCTGGTACCTCCTCATACTCTGTGACCATATGACCTCCATGTGACCTGTGTGGTGCATGTGATACCTGAACATTGAAGTGTTGTGGCAATCCCAGTAGTGATGAGTTGCACTTCTGGCCCTGCCAAGAGTGTCAGTGTGTGTGCGTCCCTGTGTGAGTGTGCCTGTGTTGACACTGGCACCTGTTCATGCAGACAGGCATGTGTATGTTACCTACCATATATCTACTGTATCCCTGTTGCAGATGTCAGTCACCATCACATATATGTTCTGAGTGTTCCACAGCAAGTAACCCATGTGGTGCATCCAATGACTGCATCGACCTGTGATAGCACGACGTAGTCTTTGGGGGTTTGATACCCTGTGCTGGTAGGTGTGTGACACAAACATGCATCAGTTTTACTCTCCCACCCTTCCCTGACACGTATTTGCCTCTGTCTGCCTCCCCCACTCCCTCTCTGGTGGATGTGGAGACCCACACCTGCTTTGCTTATTCAGCAGCATGTGTATTTTAAGTGATGCTCATGATCAGCTGATGGCCTCTGCATGAATTGCAGCCCTCCCCTAGCTGATTGCATGTGGAACAGCTGTGGTAGCCTTCCCATAGCCAGTTGCATGGAAACACACTCCAATACCTTGGAACATCATGGTGGTGTTCGCACTTTTCAGTCACTGTGAGCAGGAACTAGATCTGTTGCTTGGCAAACAGCATCTCAGATGGATTGGGGATTTACCTCTAACAACATACACTGTGGAAAGAGGCCAACATACAGGAGGGGGACGTGCCTTTCCTGACTACAGACTGTAAGTGCTGCTATACTGCATTTGGAGTAATGTTGGTTTAACAGTGTTTGTCTGGATATGCCTGTCATACATGTTGCAATACCTGCCATGTCAGTTCCATGTATATGAGGAATCCCCATCTGCAGGGTCATCTGCAGAGTGGGCAGTGTTGTGCCTTTGGTTTCATGTGTTATCCACGGTGCATCTATATGTGGAATGCAGAAGGTAGTGTGAGGATTGCAGTCTATAGATGGTGAAGGCTGTGACAGTTACTGACTTCATATCCCTCCTAGGACATATGTTGCAACAAACCCCGTTACAATGGTACATTTATGAGGTTATCATAGCAACATGTCTATATTGGCTCTGTGTATGTGCTGTCAGGCACACCTCTGTCAACCTTTGTACATATGTCGTGCATGAAGTGGTGTATATGTGCTGTATACCATAAATAGTGTCATCATATCTGATAACAAGCGAGTAATAGATTGCTACACGTCATGTACAGTAGGGGTTATATTTCATGACATAACCTGGACATTCTGTGGATGTTTGTACAGTACTGAGGTCTGTGTAGTGATGGTGAATGTCGGCAGTGTGTGTATTGTTAATATGTACTTTAGCCTGTGTACAGACTGTGGTAGATGTCATTGTTCTAGCTCTCCTTCTATCTGATGTTACATGCTGCCCCACTGTATGGTATTGTTTTGCCGTACATGTTTGTAGGGCCATCCACACACATGTCCCATACCACAGACAGCCATCAGACCAAACTGTGTAGCAGCATTGTATATGTAGGGTCATTATGTGAGTGGCACATATGAGGATGGTGTAGAACAGATAGTCCATATACTGTAATATTATGCTAGCTTACCATATGTGGCTGTGGCTGTGTTCACAATGGTTGTGGTTATGTAATTTCACACAGGTGAATCTTACCTTGTGCTGTGACATGGCTGTTGAGCCTGCTACATATGCAGGTGCATGTGCATTCCCCCATAGGAGATGTAGGCCAGTGTTGAGCCAGTCTGCCTGTAGCCTGCACAGTGCATTGTTACATGCCTAGCAGCTTAGTGTACTTACCCAGTGAGATGTCATGTGCAGATACTTGCCAGATGTACCGCTGCCAGGCCTCCCTTAAAAGTCATGTATGTCAGACAGAGCAGTGAGATGCTGTACAGATGTATGTCAATATCTAGTGGGTAGCATGTGTCCATGGCACCCCTGTACCAGCAGTCATTATGTGTCAGGCCAGACAGGAGTGTGTGAATCCAAAACCTATGGTGGCATATGTATACCAGTCGTTATGTGTTATACCCATCTACATGTCTGCCTACATCCATATTGTCAGGCCTGGTACACATGTTGTGCACTAAGGGATTATGTGTATACCTCTGGACTGTACAGTGTGTGTACGATGCTCCACATATATTGGCCAATATCTCTGCTGCACTCCACAGAGGCATCACATGCTAGTGGCGGTACTTTCAAATAATTTCCTTAAGATGTCTGTCAGTTGCCAATGGCACACGTCATAAGCAGATGTGACCTTCCACATACACCATGTCTGTGAAGACAATCCCAATGACAGTAGCAATAGTCTTGTAATACACCTACTATACATACCTGATATCTTCTTGCACTATGACTTTGGGACTATAGGGGCTGGGGTAGGGCTACACTTCATGTCCAGGACATATGGTAGAAATATATGTACATATACTTATCCATATATATATATATATATATATATATATATATATATATATATATACATATATATATATATATATATATATATATATATATGACTACACATGTGTAGTACTTCCAATTACCACTGTCATGGCAACCACTCACTATGAATCCCTACATCCTGTGGGTGTGGTCCGTTTACATTTCCTGTGTGATGGACATCCTTCCTGTGTGTGGGCATCAGTGTTACAGACAGCAGGTAGCAATACCTCTTACAGGAGAACCTGCACAGTCAAGGTAGCCACATATTTGTAGGAGGATCAGGAACAACAGACACACTGTCAGTAGAGTTGTGAGATGCTTTGTATAGTAATGGTGTTACAGTGTGTGTGTGTGTGTGTGTGTGTGTGTGTGTGTGTGTGTGTGTGTGTGTGTGTGTGTGTGTGTGTGTGTGTTTCCTTGGAATGCTTTTGTCTGCATAGCTCACTACTGTGGGCCTATCCTCTTGCTGGACAGAGGTATGCCTATCATGTGTTGTCCGTCCATGACACAGGTCCTGTGTCAGATATTACACTGGCAGTGTGTGTGTTGCGTGCTATTAGTACATGGCTACATGCATTCCTGTTTCTAGCCTCAATTCCCTGACTAAGGGTACGTTGCAGACTATCGCGTAACACCAGCACCTTGCTTAGTGTATGGCAATACTGTTCCACATATGTGCCTGTGTTCCAGCCTTTGTTCTCCATCTACATACCAAGCTTTGTACATATGTCATGCTGTTGGGGGTTGTTCTGTAGTGGGCTGTAAGTATATCACACTGCCATTGCTGCTATTAGTCCACTGCTGTTGTATCCCCCACACATACCGTGAGGCTGGGGCCATATATGTGTGGGCATCACCTACACAATACATGTGTGCCCTTATGCACTGCAGAGGCCAGTGTATGTAACAGTGGTATATGGGCCTGTATTATTCAGTCTAGGTGGGGAGCACCATAAATGACGTAGGCTCTTACAAAATGTAGGGGTATCAGGGGTGAGCTGCCGCAAGGTATCTGGATGTGCAGTACCGTATATTTACCCTATATTTACATTACTTATATGAATTGAGGTACTGCAAACCTACTGCCTCCTGCCATACAGACTGTTCTGTTTGTCGGTATGCTCATGATGATGACAGTTATGCCTTGTGATGTGCCAGTTACAACCCATTTGAACACATAACATCTTTACCACCTACTGAGTTTGTACAGAGTGTAGACTGAGGCTGCTGAATTACACTCCTGCAGTACATACTGTTGATTTTTTGGTATACTGTGGCCCAGCCTGTCTTCACTAATGCAGAATTTTAAGGGCGTGGCCTGGACAGCAACAGTTGTGAACCTTTCCAGACTACTGTATTAGTGTAACTGTTTTACAGTTGCAGTACTCTGTTTATATGGTTGTCAGTGTCTGAACAGCTATATGACATGGCATATAGAACTGTAATAGTACACAATTAAAGGTTTCCCTTTTCTGCAAACCTGTGTGTGTCATCTTTCCTATGACCTTTCTATGGGTATATGTTGCAGGCAACAACTGACATTTGTATAGATGGCCCATACAGTGTCCAGTTGTTCAGGTGTTAACTGTAGGCATAGTGGCTGTTCCATATTGTGTGCACCTTCTACATATATATCATACTGTGTACCCAATCCTCATAATCAGACTAGAAACCATGACTTCTCCCATATTACAGCCAATAGAAAGCCAAGTGACTTCTTTATACTAAGCCTGAATATTAGAAGTATATCCAACAAAGTCCATGAACTCCATGCCACCGTAGATTTGTACAACCCGGATATAGTCATCCTGATAGAAACCTGGCTAAACCTCACATTACCAGTGAGCAAATACTCCCTACAGGTTATGGCATACTAAGAGTAGACCAGCTAAACAAGAAAGGAGGCAGTGTAGCTATAATATTTAAACAGCATCTAAACATCCAGATCTTAAAATCATCAGCTCCACAAATAGGCAATGAAGAAATAATATATACCAACCTCAAAATAAACCAAAACAAAACCATCAACATAATTGGATGCTACTTCCCACCTGGCCAAAACATCCCTCCACTAGAAAACCTCCTCAGCTGGTCTACCCACCATCTCCCCCAAGAAACTACAATTTTAGGTGATTTCAATATTGACTGGCAATCCTGTTCAGGCAACCATCCAACCCATCATGTAAACCTTCATGGCTTCACCCATCTAGTCCAGTCGCAAACCAGGATAAATAAAAACTCCAGCAAGCACACTATCCTGGACTGGATACTAGTCAGTAAGAGCCCCCAGTCATATATAACAAGCTGCTTATCAGATAGCCTCAGTGATCACTCCCCAACATTCCTACTCAAAAAATACCTTTACCAAGCTAAACCTGTCATCTACTGTCAAATACGTAAAAAACTAAACTTTAACCCACTCACATTCATCTCATCCCTCAAAGAATGTAACTGGCATCCTCTAAAGTACCTCAGTCTTGATGACACAGTTGAATTTTTTAATACTACCTTCCTGAGCATCGTTAATTAGCATGCACCCATAAGACTTTCCAGAATCAAAGCACAACCCTCCCCATGGCTACAGAAAACCACTAAGTCAGAAATGAAAAACAGGGATAAAGCCTGGGAGCACTGGCACAAAACCAAAACCCCCTCAACTAGACAGAAATTCCTAGAACTATGCAATAGAGTCAAAAAGCTAATAAAACAGGACAAATTCCAATGCTACCAGTCTGCCCTAAACTCCTCGCAACACAGCCCCAAAAAATTATGGTCCTCCATAAACTCCATTCTCCACCCAGGTAAAGTCAGTACCCCTCCTCCTAACATCCTTCACTCCTCAGAAAATATTGCTACCTCATTCAACACACACTTCACACAAACCATACTATCACTAGCTAAACAACACAACCACCCTCCCCTCCAACCCACACCTTCAACTAGTAATCTCCCCACTGCCTTCTCCTTTTCTCCTGTACCTACCTCCAACATAAAAAAAAATCTTAACTAAACTTAAGCCCACCAGATTAGCAGCAGACAACCTCCCAAGTGAATACCTACAAATCGCAGCTGATGCTCTGGCCTACCCAGTATCCATCTTGATTAACCGATCTCTGTCAGAAAGTTACGTTCCCACACTGTGGAAAGTATCACATATAATTCCTCTCCACAAAGGCGGCTCCTCCACAGAACTAACCAGTTACCACCCCATAGCTATTCTCTCTCCACTCTCCAAAATACTAGAGATATGCATACACTCTCAGGTCTCAGACTACCTCCTTACTAACAACCTCCTTTCCAATACTCAGCATGGTTTCCGACCAAACCATAGCACCACCACTGCCTTACTCTCCTTTACTAACACTATACTTCAGCATAAAAACAATGGCTATCTCTCCTCTGCTACTTTCCTAGACCTATCTAAAGCATTTGACATGGTCCCACACAAACAACTTATCTCTGTCCTCAGTAACCTATCCTTCTCACAATCAGTCACCAACTGGTTTCAAAAAACAAAAAGACAGCTTGGAAACACCAAAGCAAATTCTCTCAAAGTTTAATTCTCTTTCAGTTTAATGAAGCGCTTTTCGTCTTGCACATGTGGCAAGACTTCATCAGAAACTGAACAAACTTTAACACAAGCAATATATACACACCCTTTTTGTCACATGACACTTCTAATTAAAATCTTGTATCTTAAAGGCACATCCACATTATTGCTTTTAAAAACAAATATGACTGACAATATTTTAGAACATCTCAACCCTTCCCTTCCTTCAGAATCTTTACCTGTAATAATGATAGAAATATATATACAAACATACATATGCTAACAATACTATATCTCAAATTATTGTGTTGGCTCTCAAAATATGGTATTACTTAGTTAACTAAGAAGTCAGAAACTTACATATCCGAGTCAAATGAAGTCAGATATCACAAATATGAATGCATTTTATAAAAATGCATACACACATTAACGTTTAAGATTTTTCAACTTCAGTATACTGTTTAAAGATATTGTCTCGTTCAAACCAGGGTAAAACATTGCCCCAGTGCGTATTTGCCAACTTAACTCAAGTTGCTCAAGTAAAAGTGTAAGCGGGCCCCCCCATCTATCATCAACAACTGAATCAATTGCTTTGAACAAAAATGAATGTTGTGGATAGGAAATAATGTGTCTAGCCAGTGCATTTTCTCTGTTAAGGGTCTTTATTTTATACAGATGTTCGTATACTCATTCTTTTAACCTTCTATCCGTTTTACCTATGTAAAACGCTGCACAGCATTGACACTGAGCTACATAAACCACAAACTTAGACTGACAAGTGTACTTCAATTTGATTTTAAAACTAATATTTTTAATTTCAATGTCTTGTCCTGTACTCATGTATTTACAGTAGTTACACTTTTGGCATTTGTACATGCCACACTTCCACTATGGGGTGTTTTTTTTATGTTGTAATAATTCCTTTAAATTATTCCCCCTCTTGTATATAATCCGGGGTTTGTTTTTAACCTTGTAAGAAAGGTGAGGATCTCTCCTAATTATTTCCCAATTTTTGTTCAAAATTTACATTATTTCCCTTGCATTACTACTATAGGGTGTTATTAAACTTAAATTCCATACTTCTTTTTGTTGTAATTCTCTGTCACTTATTATAACACTTTGTAAACCGATGGACAAAATGGGTTTATACAACCCCTGTTCTCTCTTGTATTTTACTTCTTCCAGTAGACACTCAAAAAAGTCTACTGGGTAACCTCTCCTAACAAACATTGACCTCAAAATGATTACATTCATCCATGAAATCCTGGTCCAATGTGACCATACGGGCAGCTCTCACTAGTTGGCCCTTCACCACTGATTTCTTTTGGTGCCATGGATGGCAACTGCTAAAATGTAATAAAGAGTTTGAATATGTGGCCTTTCTATAAATTTTCGCTACATATGCGTTCCTTTCTATATCTTTACTAAGATCCACATCCAAGTATGAAATCCTGGTCATTTCAAATACATAAGTAAAGGAAAGGAAATCTGTAGTGTTGTTAAGATAATCTACTAGTTTACTAGCTGCTTCCTTATTTCCTTCAAAAATGATAAAAATATCGTCCAAAAACCGTGTGTAGAACTGGATGTACTGTTTCACTTCTTGTTTACCAAAGATAAATTCTTGCTCCCATGAGGCCATTACCAAATTGGCATAACTTGCCCCTGTGACCCCATAGCTACACTGGTCTTTTGAACATATAACTTATCATTACATAAAATTAAATTATTATACAAGATTATATCAAGCATTTCCTGTATTAAAGCCACCTCATCAGAGGCTACTGCTTTAGCTCTCAGGTAACTACTGACTTGTTCGATGCTATAAATATACCACATCCACTGTTAGGAAATTGAAGTCAGCATTGAATTCTAAATTCTTGATTTGTGACAAGAACGACCAAGAATCTTTACAGATATATTTCTCTTGAGTTACATACTTCTTCAACTTTTGGTCTACCCATTTTGCCCAAGGGTATACTTGCCCTAGCATCCACCAAAGGTCGCATAGGTGGATTATTCACATTTTTATGTAAGTTAGGGATACCAAACAAAGCAGGTATCCTTGGGGAAGGCATAGATAAATATCTAAACAAGTCAGTAGTAATCCTGGTTTCTAACAACATTTCATATAAATGAGACTTTATTTTACTATATGCTTGATTTAACTCATTACGTGAAACCAACTGATATGTGGGACTTCGGACTATTTGGTCCATTTTATTGACATAGTCCTCGACATTCATAACCACAAGCCCCCTCCCTTATCTGAGGCCATAATACGGACTGGGGCTTCTTGTATTAGTTGCAATAAATACAGTTGTTCACTGGTAACGTTTACAGATGAAACATTCTTCCTTTTATTCTGCTTATGATTACTGCCCACCCCTAAAACATTACATAAATCCAACTCACAGATGAGTTCAAAACATTGTAAAGTTGGGTGTAAAGGGGGACAAAAAGTACTTGAAGGATGTAATGCACTAGACTGAACCATAATATTGTCAACAAAAAGCATAGGCAAATTTAGTTTACACACAAATAATTTTAAATCAATTAAAGTTTTAATTAAGTCTGCTTTTCTTGTGGGGACGAAAGTGTACCCCTTGGCTAATAGTTCCACCAGTGGTTGATCTATAGTAACATCGGAAAAATTGTAAATTTTAAAATCTTTATCATTATTCATAAAGATGTTCCTTAGTCCAAAATCTGCAGCGTTAATTGTCGGGGAAGTTGGTGCAATAAGGGGTGGTATCAGCTCCTGTGTTTCCAATTCTTCCCTTTGTAGTTGTTGTTGGAATGAGATTTCTTGTTCTTTGATCTCAAATTGTATTGGTTGGCTTGATGCTGAAAATTTTGGGCGTTAGCTGATGTATTATTCACAATTGTCTGTAGGGGTAACATAGGTCCCTCACCTGATGGAAGTGCACTACTATCATTTGAGACAGATAGACCATGTGTTAATTCATTTCTGTTTGTTGTGTTACACAAAAATACATTCATAGCAGCATTGCTGGATTTTGCTACTTGTGAACTTGGGGGTGGGGGGTAAGCATTCCCCTCACCATATGCTAGCTAGTTTTTTTACTTTAATTTCTCTAAATTTCATCATTTATTGGTCTATACTGTCAAAAATTATGTTGTAATCAAAAGAATATCTTGAAAGGTTTACATGACCCTTAATAGCAGTATCTAAGCTAGTAGCTTCTTGTTGTAAAAGGTTAATTGAAGTCTCATAATGTTTGACCATCAGGTTCAACAGGGCAAGTCCCTGAATGTTAAACAACTCGATAAGTTTTTATGACACTGTGAAAGTAGCGGATTCCAAATCCGACATCAGACCAGTGACAAGTGGAGTACCACAGGGTTCAGTCCTGGGTCCTCTCCTGTTTGGTATCTACTTCTCTGAAGTGCAGGCCAACACAGAAGGTCTTTGGCTAACAAAGTTTGCAGATGACTGCAAACTAGGAGCCATAATCGAAACTCCTAACGATGTGGACAAACTACAAAAGGGCCTCAATGAGACAGATACCTGGTGTCAAAGCCATGGCCTGAAGCTCAATGCCAAAAGTGTATTGTCATCCCTTTTGGTAAAAACTCTGTACCCATGAACTACCACATAGCTGGTAGTCTACTTAATGCCGAAAATGTGATAAGAGACCTTGGGACACAGGTGGATAGTAGTCTCTCCTTTGATAATCACATCGCCACAGTGGTCAGGAAATCCTTCTACGTGGCTCATCTCATCACAAAAGGATTCTCATCCAGAAAAAAAGAGGTCATTGTTCCCCTCTACTCATCACTCATTAGACCCATTATAGAGTACAACGCCCCTTTTTGTATGTACCTCACAAGACATCTGCAACAACTGGAAAGACCACAGAAATACCTCACAAAGAGGATTACTGGCCTCAAACATATGCCTTATGCAGACCGTCTCAACAAACTACAGCTTTACTCCATCTCATATCGCCTACTCATGGGCGATCTCTGCCTAACATACAAAGCTATGTCAAACCCAGAGCTGTTGGACATGTTCCACTTAAAGAAATCCCAATCCCTCCAAGCTACACGCTCTAGGGACCTTAACCTTGTCACCACAATAAACAGAACATGCTGGAGGGATAGATTCCTGTCCAAGAGACTTCCCATACTCTGGAACAGACTACCTATCTATGTCAAACACAGCTCCTCATTAGCACTCTTCAAGAAAAATCTTGATGATTGGATGGGAAATGGGAAATTCACCCCAGGGATCACTTCTGTGGCTCTGCTCGACAGGGGCACAGGAAAATAATTTTCTTGGGTGGCGAAAGCCAGGGTACATTTTTGGCTAAGCTTGTATAGGCCCTAGGGCCAATAGCCTAGTACCTACCTATGAACCTATGAACCTATGGATGCCCCAGCACTGCACTCTAAATTGAGGGCCTTCACCCACAACATCCATTCTGCCTGCAGTAGGAAGCTACAACCAGCTATGAGAAGTATTCCCACCTGTTGGGTTTAAATACGGCCAATTTCACGCACTTTTCTGTGATTGGCCAGTTTTGAAAGGGCTAAGCTATGGGTACACCTGCTTACATATGGTTGGCACTGCTTAAAGAGGTATACCACTAGGCAGATTGAAATTGGCTCCCCTACACATTGCTTACACTTACTAACCTGAGCTGTGCTGCGGTTAGCTTTGCTTAATAGTTAATTAGCATTATATTTGCCATTTGGCAGTGATTTATTCTTCATTACAGGTTATATATGTGTCTGGTATCCGTGATTCATGTGTACACTTTATTACAATCACACCTCATATCTATGCTTACTGCAGTACTCCAGTTCACATATTTATGTTCTGTGGCAGGTTATACAACATCACACTGTACATAGATTCAGTTCACATGTTTGGTTTGAATTTCCTCTGGTGAAGATTAGTTTGCTGATACCTCATTTGTATGCATTGCTATGATGGCCTAGTGGTTAACTACTGTGACTGTTGTGCACAGGGTCCTGAGTTTGTGCAGTAGCTATTTATTTTGTTGCTAGGCAGAACACGTGCCATTGGGTACAGTGTGATTAAGGCACTTTAAAGTAGTTGTAAGCGGGTTTGTGCGGGTTTGCACAACAGTAAGCACTGCTAACCTCCGGGTACAGTTTCTTACACTCAGTTAGCTTCTACTTTGCTTAATCTGTATAGGCAATGCTTACCCTCGTGCAAATGCACTTACACATGGTTACTATTGCTTCTATATGCTTACTACTGCTTACTTGTGCTTAAACCTGCTTACTAGTGCCTTATTCATTATGACACTGACACTTCACATGTGCATTTCATGCAGTACCCCGGTTCACATTTAAATGTTATTTATTAGGTTATACAGCAAAAAATGTCAAAAAATGTTCATATACAGATTTCCCATAGAAAATGAAATGTGCTGTAGTGGGACTCAAACCGGAAATGCCTGCTCATTAGGTAGATGCTCTGACCACTACACTATTGCTGTGCTACTTAATTTGCATATATCTTCATTGTTATCCTCTTCAGCCTTTCAAACTGCTTTAACCATAGCTAAGTGATGGGCAAACTCTTGCACCTATGGTTAGCTGTACTCGGGGTTTTAAAAATATATAAAAGGGTTTCTTCATTTTATTTATATGTACTGTTCCTGTTGTACACATGGGGGGACTGTTGGTTGGGATATGCGGACACCTATGAGTGGTCTCGCTCATTTATGTACAGTTTCTGCTGTTCTACTTTGCAGGGGCATGTTTATTCTGCTCTCAGACATGCCCCCTGCACTCGTCCACGCTCCGTGTAGGATTAGGAGGTTAGGCAGTGCGCCTTCATTAATATTCATTGCGTGCTGCCATCCTCCTCCTAAACTGCCACTTCTGTGAAGGACTAGGTTAGCCCTGCATGGAAGATTAGTAAATCTGGGGGCAAGAACCTATCCAATCTTTTTAATTAGGTGTTTAGTTCACTCTGACAAGCCGACAATTTATGCAATAATCTTATTTTACGTAATGTTCAAAAAACAGAGTTAACCATCAACGTCAATGCTAACTTTGTTTGTCCTTATGTCTCAAACATCATCAAAGTAACATGTTTGTCAACAGCCCACTGGTTTAGCAGTCTTATCAACTCTTCTTAGCCTGTATGTTAGTGAATAAATAGGAATCATGTCAAATTGCTGAAAGTAGTTTTGATGACAGTAAAAAGTTTGAAATCTTCTTGCCAAATTTACCTTCAGTGCACATCAGAGAGCATTTTCTTTTCCTGAAAAGGTGGACAGTCCACTGCATCTCCAATGTAAGGTGCACCCCAATCCCTAAACTCCTATATACCAACTTCAAAGTCACACAGCAGGGAGAAAGAGGCAAACTATATTGTTGCCAAATTTAGCTTAGGTGAACAGGCTCAAACATTTTACCTTTGGCGGAACTAGCTTCACAAGTTTGACACATTGAAAGTAAAGTGATGTAGTAGAGCAGTCTGTCAGCCATCATGCTGGGGATGGGGTATACCAGTTATACCAGGAAAAAACTCACTTAGGTATGGACAGAACATGCAAACTTCACACAGTGTATTTTTAATATATTATTACGCAGTCATTGTTATGGCAAAGAGACAGCTACCTTGGGTACAAGGCGTTAGGGGTGTGTGGTAAGCATTGCCAATAGGGCAATGAGGAGTTCTGGAAATGCATGTTGATGTTCATTTAGTATTGCAGTTCATCTTAGCAATATTCAGTCATATAAACTGTTGAAGCTGTGCAAATGTGCAAATGAATGAATGTCCTTATGACTTTACTGTAATATTGCTGAACTCAAGAAAAAGGGTATCCTGAGGCAATGTTACAATTGCCTCATGTACACAGACAACCCTCTCCTCTTACCACAAAACATTAACATATGCGAGAGATGCAATTATATAGCTAATTTGGAGGCTAAGCTCTCTCCACCCAAGACTGAAACAGGCAGTCATGAGGAGAAGGTTAACAATTGCACCACACCTCTCACATAGACATACTAAACCAGCACCGGCAAAAGATACACATAAATACACAAAATCATACTCGGAGGCTCTAAATAAAAACCTGCAAAAGCATCAGAGAGCTCCAAAGCAGACACCCACAAAACCTGCACCTCCCATCACAAACCAGACAACACATAAAACACAAAATCAGTGTGCAGCACAATCACAGCCCTTAAGGTGAAATAACATACCTAACACACTAGTAATAGGTGACTCTACAGTCAGGCACACTGACGCCCCACTCACTAGGCTGGACAAGCAGAAGGTTACTGTTAGCAGCCTGTCAGGAGCCAGAATCTGCCACATAACACAAGCACTCAGGTCACTCCAGAACAAGTACAAATATGACTCTGTCATTGTTCATGTTGGTGTGAATGACCTGAGACATACCTCCCTGGACTACATGAAAAGAGACATGGAAGAGCTCTCTGATCATGTAGCCCAGGTGAGTATGACCCTGACCCTGATTAGCATCCTGCCCTCACCAAGAATGATACCGCAGTATAAAGAAAAAAATGATCAGTCTCAACAATTGGCTAAGCTTCTGGTGTCATTCAAAGGGATCCAGTGTCTGTCATCCTGAGACGACATGCTTGACAAGCCTCATTGCTTCACAAGAGATGGCTTGCACCTGCCACCCCTAGGCTTTCGAATACTGGCCAAGGCTCTTGCTGCCCCCATAGTGCCTTTTTTAGGCAAGGCTCAAAAGACAAACCCACCTCCGTAAACAGCACAAATAAAAAAAATGGGGGGTTATGCTACTCAACGCTAGGAGTTTAAATCTCAAAATGCATGGGCTCGAAGCACTCCTCAGTATGGAGAACGTCGACATCTGTGCAGTAACTGAAACCTGGTTCAAGGCTCCACAGAGCACCCCAGCACTACTGGGCTACAACTCATACCACACATTTCAGCCACAGAACATGGACCAAAACACAAAAGGAGGGGGTGTATTCATATTCATCAAGGATAGCTACACCTCCAGGTTAGTGGCGCAGCATGATATCTCTGAGATTATCCATGTGCAACTAACATCGGGCAAATCTGCAATGCAAATTATGGCCTGCAACAGATCACGCTCCATGACCCAGGACCACCACTCTGCCTTTCTGGAGACACTGAAAAACATGAAGGTCCTACCGAATACCCTGATATTGGGTGATTTCAATTACCCTACCATTAACTGGAAAAACTACTCAAGTACAAACTCCCAGGTCCAGCGCTTCCTGGAATTTATCGACTCAAATGCCCTGGATCAGCTGGTAAACTCCCCTACCAGAGATGAAAACATATTGGACCTGGTCATCACCAACATGGGCGACAGGTGTTCAGCACCGGAGGTCAACCCATCACTGGTTAGATCAGACCATAAACTAATCACTCTGGATGTCCACACCACACCACCACCCCCAACCAGGGAAACCACAGTGAAAAACTTTTCTATAGCAAACTTCTCACTTAAGACAGAGGTGGTAAGTTTCACAGCCCCCATGCTAAAGGATAACAGTGTCCAAAATGCAGGAACCTTTACAAATGCACTATATGAGCACCTACAAGAATGCATGGATCATGCCATCCCTAGCAAAACTAAGATTCACTCCCCTAAGAGAAGGAAACCAGTCTGGTGGACCCCTGCCATAAACAGGCTATAAAAGAGAAGGAGGAAACTAGTTCAGAAAAAAAAGCAAATCCCAAGAAGGAAAGACATCCCTGATCAGCATCAGTAAGAAACTAAGGTCCCTTATAAAATCATCAAAGGCTAGCTTCGAAAGAAAAATAGCCAAGGATTCGAAAGATAACCACAGAGCCTTCTTTAGCTATGTCGAGAATCTAAGTGGCAACTCGCAGATATGCTCTGAGCTAGTACAAAATAGCACAAAATATACTGAACTTACTGATATTGCCAACATCCTGGCAGATAGATACAGTGCAAACTTCACCCCCCCTTTCACCCCTAAAAGGGCCCACAACAATACCGGAAAAGTGTAGTGTCCTGGAAATCACAGACTCACAGGTGACAGCCCTTTCAAAAGCCAAAAGCACAGCGTCAGTGGGGCCAGATGGTGTCCCAGGCTGCATCTTGCATGAACTACAGAACGAACTAAACCCCCACCTAAACACACTGTTCATCCTAAGCCTCTCCACAGGCTACGTGCCCATAGAATGGCACACAGCAACGGTTATTCTGCTCCACAAAGGAGGGGCCACAACTGACCCTGGTAACTATCGCCCCATAAGCCTGACTAGCCTGGTCTGCAAGATTATGGAGCGCATCAACATGGAATGCATTAACAAAGACATTGGGAACCTCCAAACACTTAACCCGACCCAGTTTGGCTTTGTTAAGGGCAGATCATGCCTACTAAACCTGGTTGACTTCTTCGAGACAGTCACTAAGGCCATAGATGAGGGGAAGGTGATTCACACAGCCTACCTTGACCTTGCCAAGGCTTTTGACACCATTCCCCACTCGGGAATTATAGAAAAACTCACCAGCCTGAACATAAATCCCTACTTCACAAGATGGGTTGCAACTGGCTTACAGATAGAACTCACACGGTAAGAATAGCAGGCTCCAGGTCTGACTCTAAACCAGTCACTAGTGGTGTCCTACAAGGCTTGGTCCTGGGACCCCTACTGTTTGGCATATTCTTTTCAGAAGTACAGGTAAACACAGGAGGACTATGGCTAACCAAGTTCGCCGATGACTGCAAACTGGGAGCCATAAATGACTCTCCAGCTGACATGGACATTCTCCAAAAGGGCCTTACTGAGACGGACACCTGGTATCAAAGTCATGGTCTCAAGCTAAATGCCAAAAAATGCATAGTCATCCCATTTGGGAAAAACAAAACACCCATGAATTACCACATAGGTGGCAGCCCCCTTAATACAGAAAAGGTAATAAGAGATCTGAGGACCCAGGTAGATAGTAATCTCTCCTTTGACAATCTTATTGCCAAAGTAGTTAGGAAATCCTTCTATGTACCCCATCTAATTACTAAAGGGTTTTCATCTAGAAATAAAGAGGTTATAGTGCCCCCTCTACTCGTCACATATCAGACCCATCATAGAGTACAATGCCCCATTTGGGATGTACCTCACAAGATACTTCCAACAGTTGGAAAGACCACAAAATTACCTCACCAAGAGGATTTCTGGCCTCAAACATATGTCCTAAGCAGCCCGACTGGAAAAACTCCGGCTGTACTCAGTGGCATATCGCTTACTCAGAGGTGATCTCTGCCTGACTTACAAAGCCATGTCCAACTCAGAATTGATGGACATGCTCCACCGAAAGAATTCCAAGTCACTGAGAGCCACTCGTTCTAGTGAGCTAAACCTTGCCACAACAATAAATAGAACATGCTGGAGGGATAGATTCCTGTCACAGAGACTCCTCATGCTTTGGAACAAAATTCCTAACTACATTAGGCAGAGCCCCTCACTAACACTCTTCAAGAGAAACCTTGACGAGTGGATGGGTAACAGAAAATACACCTCTGGGATCACTTCATTGGCTCTACTCATCACATATCAGACCCATCATAGAGTACAATGCCCCATTTGGGATGTACCTCACAAGATACTTCCAACAGCTGGAAAGACCACAAAAGTACCTCACCAAGAGGATTTCTGGCCTCAAACATATGTCCTAAGCAGCCCGACTGGAAAAACTCCGGCTGTACTCAGTGGCATATAGCTTACTCAGAGGTGATCTCTGCCTGACTTACAAAGCCATGTCCAACTCAGAATTGATGGACATGCTCCACCTAAAGAATTCCAAGTCACTGCGAGCCACTCGTTCTAGTGAGCTAAACCTTGCCACAACAATAAATAGAACATGCTGGAGGGATAGATTCCTGTCACAGAGACTCCTCATGCTTTGGAACAAAATTCCTAACTACATTAGGCAGAGCCCCTCACTAACACTCTTCAAGAGAAACCTTGACGAGTGGATGGGTAACAGAAAATACACCCCTGGGATTACTTCATTGGCTCTTCTTGACAGAGGCTCAGTTAATTAATCAATGGGGCAGTGAAAGCTGACACACTCTGGCTAGGCTTATAAATGCCTTCGGGCAGATAGCCTAGTACCTACCTATGAACCTATAAAATGAAGAATGACTTTTTTTCCTGTTCCTCAGCTTTATTAAAGGGAGCACCAGTTTGTGCTATGCAAAGAGTGCCAGTTTACCCATCTACCTCCTTGGCTATCCATGCATTCATTCATTCATTCATTCATTCATTCATTCATTCATCCTTCAGTAGCCCAATGTATCCAGTTATTTGTCAGACAGAAGACAGACAAAGGGCAATCTGCTCCATCCAAGGAGGACCTCAAAGCCTAAGTGGATTATAGGGACTGGTGCCAGAGACAAGGCCACTGGAACTCACAAATGTTTAGCTAATGCAGCAGTTGGAGGCAGGAGACAAAACAAAGCAACATCAGCAGGAACAAAGATTATCTTTTGCAAAAGACAGAGGAGTTGGGGGAGGAGGAAGTCAAACTCTAGATGCCCAGGTCAGTACATAACTTTTCTGGCAGATAATGAGGACAAGTATTTAGAAAGCTTCATACAAATATTTGAAAGGGTGTAATAATCATCATCTAACTGACCAAGATCACTGGGCAAAGTTTTTCACTCAAGACGAGAACCAATGCATGCTGCTTCTGAGGTTAGTGGTGTTGATCTGTTAGATTATGCTAAAGGTAAAAAATGTTTCCTTGTGTGCTTTAAACTTACTCAAGTAACGTACAGATAGAAGTTCAGAGAACACAGAAGAAAGGTGGATGACAGGTTGATTGGATAGATTTTGCAGAAATCAGCACTTATTTTCATGGATGGGTGAATGGGGGTAAGGTGACCACATCTGAATTTTTGGTCAGGGAACAAGCCCTCAGTACCATCTGAGAGTATCACACTGCTGAGGAGATGGGAAAGAAGGGAGACTTATATCTTGCTTTCAGGATGCCACTGCATAGGTAGAGGGTACCTTGGACTGCACATGGGTATAAGGGAACCTACAAGGTCAGCCAAAGCCATCACAGATTACACAGGAAAATGAAAAGCCTTAGTTTCTCGTACATGCCTTGATTTTATGGTTCAATGTTTTAGACATAACCCAGAAGGACCATGTATGGTCTCAGTGATCACTGATACAGGGTGGAGAACAAAGATGTCAGGAAGCAGCAAGCAAGGCTAACACTACAACAGTTGGTGCATTGTCTGGAGACAACATCTGTATACAAATATGAAAGACTATATGCTATATTTGTAGAGGAGAAAACAGGCCATTGCCAAGTGAGACACAGTGTCAAACATAATGATAGTCAACCCTGCAGTGGTCTAACAGGAGTAACGGTTTTCTCAGCTGTCCACTTCATTTAGAGTCTTTGGATAAAACTCTTTTCATGTACCTTTAGCCCAAGTTTATCTGGACTGGGAAGAAGGGCAAGGGATCGAGCAGATAACTTGTCTGAGATATTCTTGCAGATGTCCTAACAGGAACTGATCTGATTTTGACAGTGCAGTATTCAGGTATGCACACAAGCTTGGAAGCAAACAAGTGGGGAAGGCAGTGGGGGAGACTCTGCCTGAACTCTCACGTTCATCTGGATCTGGTAATCTGGATACATCAGAGAGGAAGCTAGTCAGTAGTGGTGAAGTAGAATCTGAGCCACAGCAGAAAAGGTACTGGGGTTCCCATGAAATGTGGAACTTCAAGAGCAGAGGTAAGTAGTAGCAGTCCATCAGAGTTTGAAGTACCACAGATTAAAGGTTCTAAACATCATTTGGAAGTGGGACTGGGGAGGGTTGCTAAAAAGGAGTTGAGACTGGCACAGCTCTCAGACCATAATTTACAGAACTTGAGGAAAGTAGCAAATTCATCTGCAGATATACAGGGTCAGAATGAGTCCATATACCTGGACAAAGGAATGTTGTACAGGGAGTGCTCCACTGATGGAGTGCAGGAAGGAGAAGAAAAAAGAGAAGTAATTCAGCAGTTGGTGGCTCCCAAGTTCTACCAAGAGGCACGTCTATCCATAACACGTGGTATTTCATTAGCAGCACATTTGGGCATAAAGTGCATTAAAACATCTTAAACAGAAATCTTATTTGCCAGAGATAACAAAGCATGCACCAGGGTACTCCACTTCCTGTGAGCATTAAGAAAAGAATGTTAAAGATGTAGATAGAAACAAAGCTTCTTGATGCATTTGTCTGTTACTAAGGAATCATTTGGGTAGTTATGGATATAAAGAAATCACTGATTACTCCAAGTTCCACAGGTAAGAAATATATCCTGATAGTGTCTTCCAAGAAGAGAAGGTGGCAAATGATTTGCTAGACATTTTCATAGAATGGGTTTACTGGACAAATACCTATAGACACAGGTATAACCTTATTTCAGACCTGGTGGCATGCTTGTAGAAGTACAGTGGGGTAAAGCATTAAAAGAGTGCCCATTACCATCCACAGAGAAATTGTCTGATGGACAGATTTAACTCTGTACTCAAGACCCTTTTGAGCGTATTTACAAACTAGATCAGAAGGAAGTTGGACAACTACCTGACCCATATTTTCTTTGTATGCAGGGAAGCGTTCCAGGAATGAACATGTTTCTCACCCTTTGCGCTGTCATATGGACTCAGGGTAAGTGTGCCTATGGATTTAATTTGTGATAATTTGGAGGGTGAGTTTGATTTCTGCAAGAAGTCTGTAGTAGAAAATATGTCTAAACATCAGGACTAGGCTTAGGGAGCTCAAGGGAGTAGCCTAGGAGTACCTATCACAAGTACAACACCAACAGAATGTCTGCTATGCCAGGACAGTCAGACCCAGAGACTACTCTGTTGGACAGCATATTCCTGGTGGAAACAATAAGCTACAGGTTGGCTTGGAGGTTCCTTTCATCACTGTAAAAAATGTGGGTGATGTTTGAGGGTGCTAGAGAGCCCTGACATGATGTCTGCCTACACTGAAAGCTCCAGACAGGGCCTGCAGAAACTTGGATAAAAATGATGTTCTGAGTGGGAAAAAGCAGCCCAGAAGGAAAGATGAGTGAACATGAAAACAAAAAAAAGATGATTACTTTTAAAGCTGCACACAAGGAGGAGCATTTGTGCATTTTGTTTGAAAGGTCTACACAGTAGGCCAGGAAGAGACATCCTTGAAACAAATAAAAGAACAACAAGCCTAAATGCAAAGGCCACAGGGAAAGATGTCAGATCTGGAAGAAGAAAAGCAGCAATTAAAGCTGAACTGCAGGAAAAGATTTACTGAAAACAGCAGGTAATACACATAATAAAATACAGGGAGAAAAGACGGATGATCTTCAAAATTGCTCAAAAAGAACTAATGTCAGGATAATTAGAGTACAACAGAGAATGAGCAGTAATGAACTGGTGCAGTTTGTAATGCAGCTATTTTGTGAGAGATTTTTGATATCAGTAAATCAAGGCAGAGTGGGTTGGTGACCAGCAGCAGCCGAAGGCAGACCCAGGCATGTTCTGGCATGTTTCTATTCCTTTGCTGTAAAAAATCAAGTAATAAGGCAAGCAAAACAACTTAAAATTATCCCATTTCCAGGGATGTTTGTAAAACTGATCAAGGATTACTCTGAAACACTATAAGAAAAAGAATGCGATGTTCGAGGTACTAAACATGCTCAGGATGAATAGAACATCCGTATGATTGAAATACCCTGTAATTCTGGAATAACAGCAGAAATGACAATGTCTCTGGCTACACAATGTGAAGGATGTTCAAAAGTTTAAACAAAGGTATCACAGACAACTATACAACCCAGGCAGTACATTTCTGAATCATCTACCAGACATGGACTGGGAGAGCAACCTTAGACATAGGAGAGGTGATGCAGACGCATTGGGAGGACGTGCAATGTCCAATGCTGAAACCCATGTAGGAAGAAGACAGGAAGAGGAAGTAAAAGGGGGTCACATACAAGTAAAAGAGATGAGTAGGAAATCAATCACAAAGGCAACAGCAAGGAGATTAGAAATGAGACAACATGATGGAGAGGAAACAAGTGAAAGAGCTATATAAAGGGACAGAAGACCAAAATGCCTCCTCCAGGGGAGACTTAAGCACACTAATAGAAAAAGAAGCAATAGTAGAGACAGACAAGGGAAAACTCTAAGGAGATGGGAGGATGTTGTGGTGGATGGTTCAGGAAAATGGAAGTGAACTGCTAGACGAATGAGGGACTGAGCAAGTTGGAAAGAAGCATTTATGGTTGACAGTAGAGTCAAAGAGGTTGAACACAGGACTACAGAAGGACTGAAAGTGGCCACAGAATGCCAGAAGCAATAAACAAGTGGAAGGAATGGATATTGAAAGGTAAGTAACTGTGGACAAGGTAAGAAGGATGTATTTAAATGAAACAGATACTTACCTTGTGCCACATCCCCCAAGAAATACAACATCAATGGGAGGAACTGAATCAATTCTCAGGGCAAAGGTGGGTAATGCAGTGAAGGGGGAATGGGGCTTCCCTCCAGAGTAAGCTATATATATTTTCATAACTACTCCAAGATGTATAATAAACTGCAGTAAACATAAGTCTAATACCCAGGTCTTAGGAAAAAATAAGTAAAAATTGCTGAATTAATAACTGGGGAGAAGGGGTGTGGAAAGGAATGTACAGGAGAAACAGGGTAAAGTAAGGTAAAGAGCAACTCATAGAAAAATGGGAAATGAAGGAATAGAGGAGTATTAGGAAATAGCTGAAAACTGCAAATAAAAAATGTTGGACTATCACACAAATGAAGGTGGTGCACCAGACTGGTGAGCAACAGTGGAGAGGGGAGACCAATGAATGTGAAAGCTGTAATATAAATAGACT
The DNA here is from genome assembly GCF_019279795.1 of Protopterus annectens. Taxonomy (NCBI): domain Eukaryota; kingdom Metazoa; phylum Chordata; order Ceratodontiformes; family Protopteridae; genus Protopterus; species Protopterus annectens. The sequence goes on from NC_056744.1 coordinate 227,886,020, forward strand.
GTGACATCAGTATTGGGTGGGCATGCGAGGTATTAGTGTGAGGGACAGTGGAAGGGAACGAAGGAGAGTGTTACAAAGCTCAAGTTCAGGGCATACCAATGCACATGCAAGAGACAATAGGCAGGAGATGGTAAGGAGGGTTTAAAGTGCAGGCAGGTGACAATGGGCACAATGTTCAGCTTGGAGGGTAGGCCTTGAGAAAAGCTTATAAAAGATATCAGCAACGGGAAAAGTAGGGAGGGTGGGCAGAAACAACAAGGAAAATAAGTTAATTAAATGAAACATTGAGGCTCATAAATTCCTATCAGAAGAATACAAGAACACTTAAGGGAGTGGGAGAGATATTGTTTTGTTACTAGAAACAAAGTCAAAGATGGGTACACGATACTGTGTTATATCAACCTTAAGGGAGAAACAGACAACAGGACAGGGGGAGAAATAGGGGAATAGCAATTGTATAAAACAGAAGGCTTCTGACAGAGAACATGATAAAAAGTGGGATAGGTAGACTGATCATCTGGCAGAGAATAGAGAAAGGTGGACAATAAGAAGCATATATGCAACAAACAGGGATGAAAAAAGATAATACAATAAATTCCAAGTACCCCCAAACCCAGTAAACACCAAAGCATATACTGAGCTATTTACAAAATCACTGTACATCCATATTGATTGCTGTACAGAGCAAGCTGCCCACTCATATTAAGAATAAGACAAACTCAAAATGCAAGCCTCCCCAGTGGAATCACAATATCAATCAGTTATACAATAAAAGAAAAAATCTTGACCAAGCGTAGGAGGAACAAACCCATATATATCTAAACAGGCAGCTACCAGGGTTAATCAATAATTCAAAGGCAAAAATAGCTTCTCAAGTAAAGGACCACCACAAAGCTTTCTACAGCTATGTCCGTAACCTGAGGGGAAATACACAACAATGCTAAGAACTTATTCTAAATGGCATCACCCACACTGAACCAAAGGCCATATCCAACCTTTTGGCTGACAGGTTCATTTCAAATTTCTCCCCTCACTCCACCCCCCCCCCCCCCGACAGTCCAAAGGAAATAGCATATACCACAATCCCTTCCCCCCAACCATTACTAGGGAACAGTCATCAATCCACTTTCCAAACCCAAAAACACTACATTGATGGCCCCTGATAACATCCTGGGATGTTTAATAAATGACATGTAACATCACATCTCTGTTTCACTTTAATCACTTTTCAGCTGGAACCTTCAGCCAGGCTCTGTGCCCAAGGAATGGAAGATTACCACAGTCATTCCCCTGTACAAAAGGAGGTCCAACCACTGAGCCAGTAACTACAGGCCCATAAGTCTTGCCAGTCTCATATGTAAGGCCATGGAAAGAATTATCATGGACATAGTAAACCAAGACATAGGTAACCTGTAAATGCTGGATCCATCACAGTTCAGCTTTGTTAAAGGAAGGTCATGCCTTTTAAATGTAGTGGACGTTTCTGAGAGGGTCACCAAAGCATTGGAATAAGGTAAGACTGTGCACACAACTTACCTCTACATGACCAAGACTTTTGATGCAATACCCCACTCAGGCATTATAGACAAGCTCACTAATTTAGGTATAAACCCTTTTATCAACCACTGGATAGAAAACTGGCTCACTGATAGGACCCAGGAGGTCAAAATAGGTGACACCACCTCCACTAAGAGGCCAGTCACTGGTGGAGTCCCTCAGGGCTCCATAATGGGCCTGCTCCTTTTAGGCATCTATTTCTCTGAAGTGGAAGCAAATGGTGAAAGTTTATGGCTGACTAAGTTTGCAGATGATTGAATGCTGGGGGCTATCATTGACTCCATTGCAGACACTATCATTCTTCAAGAATGCCTATCTCTGACTAATAAATGGTGCCAAAGCTATGGTCTTAAACTCAGTGTTAAGAAATGCATAATTGTGCCCTTTGGGTAGTCAACCATCCTGGCTAATTACCATGTTGAAAATACAACCCTAACAGTCAATCCAGTGGTAAGGGATCCGGGTACACACATAGACAGCAATCTTAACTTCTACCACTATGTGACCATAGTGGTGAGGAACTCATTTTATGTTACTCAACTTGTAAGTAAGGGCATGGCATCTATGTCCAAAGAGGTCATTATTCCACTGTACTCTGCCCCTATCATACCAATCATAAAGTGCAATGCTCCCTTTGGTATGTATCTGAGCAGGCATATGCAGCAAATAGAGTGACCTCAGAGATTCCTTACAAAAAGAATACAAGGCATAACAAACCTACCTTATGCAAAGCACCTTAAAGCCCTTTCCTGCTACTCAGTCTCCAATAGATTGCTCAGGGGTAATCTATGCTTGGCTTACAAGACATCCGTAAACCCCAGACTTATGAATCTCCTACATATTCGTAAGTCAAAGATTATTAGAAATAGAGGGACTAGGGACACAAATTTTGTCTGTGATGTAAACAGAACATGCTGGAGAGACATGCATGTGTCCCACAGACTGCCCCTCCTATGGAACAGGCTTCCCATCCATGTGAAGCTGAGTTTGTCTATTACCCAGCTTAAGCACAACCTAGACCTGTAGATGGGGAATAAGAAAATTGCACCAGGCCTATCACCCATGCCCCTTATGGACAGAGGTAGCATATAAATGTCTGTCCATCAGTGTCCTATTTGGATGCAGGACGTCATTATTCTTTTGGGAAAACTTGGCTAGGCTTAGAAAGGCCGTCTGTGTCATTAGCCTATAAACAATCTATGAAGCTATGAGAAATCTAATAGCTTAAAAGTAAGATATGGTATGCAGAGAAAAGGATGGTGGAAAAAGATTTACAGTATAACAAAGTCAGAGATAATGCAGAAATACAGAATACTAGAGGCCCAGAGATGGAACTACTTGGTACTCATGGAGAGCTGGGAAAAGAATACAGAGAGGGCAACAGGAGAAAGGAACAGGCAGGAAGGAAGGGAGAACACAAGAAGAGAGTATGGTATCCTGCAGGAAATGGAAGGGGATAGGGAGGCAAAGGGCCAAATATATTTATGAAGCTTTAAGGGGAAAGAAGGGACAATGCTGAAAAAGAGAGAATGAGAAAGACATGAGAAAGGGAGGGAGGATGTAAAGGAGATACAGAATACTGACAGAAGACAATTTGAGCATTGAGGAACGTGAAGAAAATACATTAAATTGGAGATCAAAGCCTGAGAATATCACATAGCTGGTATCTAACCCCCATAAGATTAGTAAAGGAAGGCAGGAAGGAGGATGCTAGAGGTGTCTTGAAGAAGAGAAAGGAATAAAGCATATATTCTTGGACTGGCGGTCACCGCAAGAACTCAGGAAGCAGGTGCAGAAGATTTAGGAAAACATTTCGAAAGAAAGCAAGCATGATTGAAAACATAAGTATGGTATAAAGAAAAAAGACAGCATCTGGAAAGAAAGACTAATGAACATTATCAGACTACTGATGCTGAAGTTAAAACCATTATCACTCAAAACTAGAAGAGGATAAAAACAATTCAGGAACAAGAATTACACAAGAGTTTCCTGCCCATGGGTAGAAGATGACAGAAACTGACTAGAATGAAGAAAAAAAGGGGTGAAAAATAAAAAGGCAATGGAAGAGGTATAGAGGAAGGAAAGGGCAAATGTAATGGGAATCCAAGGTGGGGAGGGCAATAGCGATTCAGCAGGAAATGAAGCAGCCAATCTCTAATAAGAAATGCTGCAACATTTATGAGGATTGCATGTGAATATAATATACTTTATGGAGTTAATAAATTAAAAAAAAAGGTAATTGGGGTTTAGTATATCATAAAGTTGCCAGGCAAGATTCAGAAGCACAAACTCTACCATGTTAACATGATAAAGCCTCGATACAACAGACAGGACCTCCTATTATGTATCTGGAGTGGGTGGTAGTAAAACCCAGAGAAGGGAATCTTGAGATAGATCAACAAGGTGAGGCTTGCTGTGACACTTCAGTGGATGGGGTAGCCTTCTCCAAGCAACTAATTCCTATCCAGTTTGAAAAAAACTTGAGCAGTGTTACATTAATTTGTGGATATGTTTTCTTGTAAGACAGGGTCTACTCACTGCCTGAGAATCATGTGTTCATGATACCCCAGTGTTCTATCAAACAAACCCCTTGAAAGGTGAATTAGAGAGTTAAGCAATCCCTGACAAGTTAACTGCAGGCCATGTTAAAACTGAGAATCCCTGGGCATCACCAGTGGCACATATCTAGGAACGATGACAACACCATATTCTGTGTAAAACTACAGAAAACTGAGATATCACTCAGTCAGATGCTTACCCATCCCAAGGATAGATAATGCTCTATGCCCAGGACAGATGAAACCCCATGCCCAAGACAGATGAAGCCCCATGCCCAGGACAGAAGAAACCCCATGCCCAAGACAGAAGAAACTCCATGCCCAGGAGAGATGAAACTTCATGCCCAGAACAGATGAAGACCCATGCCCAGGACAGAAGAATCCCCATACCCAGGGTATGAATCCCCATGACCAGGACAGATGAAACCCCATGTCCAGGACAGATGAAGCCCCATGACCAGGACAGATGAAACTCCATGCCCAGGACAGATGAAACCCTATGTCCAGGATAGATGAAACTCCATGTCCAGGCCAGATGAAGTCCCATGCTCAGGATAGATGAAACCTTAAGGCAGCTGGGTGAGGCTAGGTATCAAGCTACTTCTGATATGACCAAAGGTGTCTAGTAAGTACCCTTGACACCTGTAAATAATGGAGAAGTCATTATATATGAATTTGTCTGGATTGTACACATCTACAAAAATGCCCTTTGGAATGAAAATTGCCCAAATGACTTTCCAGAGACTGGTGGATTGCAGGAACTTACCTGGATGACATTGACATATACAGATGATCTTGGGCAGAACATATCTCAGCATGTCAGGGAGGAATTGAGCAGACTCTAAAGGGCAGAGCTGACCATTAAAGTCAACAAGTGTCCAGGTGAGAATGGTAGAGAAGTATTACATGGGTCATAGAGGTTGGTGGTGGAAAGACTAGGCTAGAACATGCCATGCTCAAAACTATTTAAGCATGGCCCACTCCTATTACCAAGAAACAGGTGAGGACTTTCTTATAGACCGGATGGTAGTATAGGCAATTTTTTCCCAACTATAATAAAACAGCTACTCCACATACAGATCAGAAGAAGAATAGACAAAAAAGACAAAAAAAAAAAAAAAAACTTCTCTAGACTTGCCTATGAGTAGAATCTTCAAAAGCTCAAGAAGGATTTCACTGGACTTCCAGTACTAGCCAGTTGGTCATAGTCAATAATTCATTGTACATATAAAGACTTCCATCTGTTGGCTGAGGTTTGTATTTTGACAGGTTTTCTCAGAGGGAGAGGAACACCCAAGTGAATATTTGAGCTGTAGACGTCAAGGCAGGGAAGACTTTTATTTAGACATGAAAAAGGAGGGTCTGGCCATAATTTGAGGTCTGCAAATGTTCCCTACTTATATAGAAAAAAGTTCACTATAGTTGCAGACTACAGGCATTTAACACGGATACACAGGGCAATTTCAGAGAACGGAAAACTTTCTAAGATGAAGTTTAGCCTTGCAGTCCTGTAACATGACTCTCCAGCATAGGTATGGGACTACTTATGATAGCATGGATTGGTCTGTCAAGAAAGTGTATGGAGTAGTTTACCAAAAGGCTGCACCCCCATCTCAAGCATTGTTTCTTAACTGTTGTCCCCAGAAGACATGCTTGAGTTTCTTAAGGGGGGGAGAACTGCTGTGCCAGGCTAGATCAAACTGATTTAAAAAAAAAGTAATATATTTACTCTGATATTTCATATTGCTAACATAGTTGTAAACAAACATTTGTGCTCACTGTTTCTTAAGAATGTATAGCCTTTCTTTCTTTTTTGAATGCAAAAGCAGATGAAATGAAATGTGTGAAAATTGTATTTGAATAGCAAAGTGTAACTTCTACAGTTTTGTCAGAAGCACTTAATTGCTTGCATACAATTAAGTCACAAATTAATTTGGAGACTTGAAAACCAAGAATAAAAAAAAAAGTATACTTCAAAGAAGCAGCTGGCCAGAATTATAAAGGGTAGCAGGCATTAATGCATAAACAGTTAAAAGACTGTTTTTACAGGTAGTCAGTCCATTGCTCCTCTGAGTGAGAAAGAAACTAATGTAACCCGATGTCATTTACTATACCTGTTTTTCAGTGTGAAAGGAAATGATGTAATCGAATGACTCTGGGTTCAGTTGAACAGGAGAGATGAGCTAAAATGAATATATATTTAAATCTAAAATCAGGGAATAGTCATGGGTTAATCTTTGTTTGGGAGACCTCAACAAAAGTTTGTTTTAGAATTCTGCCTGATATTATATTTGCTAACTTAAAATATAGAGCTAGCACTTTTTCAGTAAGAGACAAGAGTACTATTTAGCCGTAGATCATTTTTTTTTGTGCCAATTCTGTTTGTATAAGAAACTATTTTACCTCTACATATTTAATTTGTCTTAGCACTTTGTTCTTTACTGTTAAGCAAAGTCTTATTTATTTGTTTACATATAAAGGTCTTGCGACTCATATTCATTGTACTCTATAAGCAAAGAAGGGGGCATTGAGCACAGTTGGTTGGCAATGTTGGGGGCAACTGTTTCCTGAATCTAAAGTGCTTGAGCTTTCTACAAGTAAAATAGACTAATTTTTATCCTTTAGATTTGGCTAAATCAAGAAAGACAGGTAATTAATATGTGTGGTCTCTGGTCTTATCGAGAGTGGCATCAGTACAGAATGTGTCAGGCAGAATGCTGTGAGGAACTGAAGACTTCTGACAGCTTTCATTGGGAATGGTGTGTGTATGTGTGTGTGTGTGTGTGTGTGTGTGTGTGTGTGTGTGTGTGTGTGTGTGTGTGTGTGTGTGCATGTGTGTGTGTCTTTGTGCACATGCATGTGTGTGAAAATAATAATTTCTTTATAAAGCTGTTGCCATAATGGGTAATGGAAGATGTTGTGGTTATTAGAGTGGTGAGACAAAAACCCAGGATTCTAGGCCAAAAACACATCTCTTGAAGTGACAAAAGTGCAGTTCTAGTCTGGTTATGGGTATTGGAAGTCCATATCAAGGACAGCACTGCATACTGCATTATACTCTGGGACCAGGTTGCATTTGGTTTATTGGTTATTGAATCAGATTTGTGTGCACTCTTCTTTATAACAGCTTGGCTAACAGAGGTTTGACTAGAGGGTTATTACTCCAGAAGCCATTAGAGTCAGTTGGAACAATCGAGTTGATCTTGGGACAGTAGGCCCTGATTCTCACATACTCAGGATGCATACTGTTTGGCAGTACTAGATGTCAAGCCCATCCCCTATCTGTGCTACTACTCTTTCACATACAGGCGATAGTGGTGCCATCTGTGATGGGTCTTATCCCAGGCCTTATTGATGTACCCTCTGCTTAAGTGTTGCATTGGTCAGTGGTATAATTTTAATTTGCCACTATATAGTCCTCTATACTCACTTTCTAAGTTGATTAGACTTTTCAGGACTTCTTTTTTTATACTAACCCAAATGACTATGCTGTGAAGTAATATAGTTATGATCCTAATCTTACTTGTGCATAAAATATTGATGTGGTTATTTTCTTACTAACTTAAGTTTCTCTGTCAAAATAACCCTTTAATAGCAAATATACATATGCTCTGAATGTATATTATTTTCATATTTGCCTTCTGTGATTCTGGATGTCATCTGAAGGTTTTGAATATGATATTGTTAATTACATTCACTGTTTTACCAGAAACGTTCAACACCCGGCCTCTTAATTCTTTAGATGTACAACCATTGCATGATCTTGCTTCAGTTTCACTTTCATTCATTGTGTAGACATAAAGTTGCCTACTTCATTTACAGTTACTCTCATCTAAACATTTATCATCTTATTTCATGTCAAGTTTTATTCATTGTGTAGACATAAATATGTTTAGCTTATCTACAGTTGCTCTCATTCTTCTTTTCAAAAATGTTTAAAATATTTTGCACATATGTTTATGAAAAATATTCTTTGATAAGTTGACATTTGTCATATGTTTACTAGGTCAGACATTTTTGTTTTTGTGTAATTTGAGCTTTTGCACATTTTGGCAAAATGATTATGCTAATTACATAAACTACAGGTATTACCTCAACAATGATTCTTCTCTGTAGTAAGCATCCACAGTATCTCCACTCATAGGTTCAACTTTAGTTTACAAACATGTGGTCTATGAGCTAGTTCCTGAATTACCTACTTCAGCTGGATGCATTTTTCAAGTGTTGACTTCAGTTTGATGCATATTACTGAGTTAATACCTTTCTAATTTTTCTGCTTAATATCGCCCATGCATAGGAATCAGATGATATCTTTCTTCAGACCTTTCCTGATCCATAACCTTGAGTAACTTGTGTTTTAATTTCTAACAGAGCCAAAAGTTGAGTTTTTTCAAGCCTCTTTAGTCATCTGTAGTATAATAGTCCATCCATCCATCCATCCATCCATCCATCCATACATCAATCCTCAACTCCTTTTCCCATTCTGCACATGGGGTCTAGGAGTCACTTCAAGTTTCAACAGTGACAGTCATCTCAAGCCAAGATCTAAACTTGTGCATTTCAAACTTTTCAGAATATGTTTTAATAATTTGTCTTGTATTTTAATAAATTATCACTTTCATAAGAAATAATCTTAAAACTCTTATATACCTTTTTACCAGCTCCGGTTTTCTCCCACATCCCAAAGACATGCTGCAGGTGGATTGGACACTATATTTGGTCCTAGGCGTGAGTGCATGCATGTGTGTGCCTTCTGTGGAAGGTTGGGTGCTGGGCTGGCAACTCAACACGGTGAAACTCCACTGCCAGTCATGAGCGGACAGGTGATCTGCTGTGGTGACTCCTAACAGGGAAAAGCCAAAAGAAGAAGAAGAAACCTTCTCAGCAGCCACATATGCTGACATGCTTTTTAACCTTTTATCACTAATATGCAGTAGCATATCTTATACATTGTTGTTTCCTGCTTTTCTTTTGTGAACCAAGGCCATGGATACTATTGTCAAAATCATGTTATATATTTTATACAAGTCATTTTAGTTTAATTTTGGTGTTAAAAAGACTGGCTTCATAACTATATTCCAGGTTTCTTGCTGTCCATATGTTACAATTTTTTGTTAGTCTGTTTTAATTTTTTATACTGGTTACATTTGAGTGAAATGTAACATCTTAAACTTTTGTAGTCTTTATGAAAATCGATGTCTTAGACATCGTTTTCACATATTTTAAAACAGTCAGCTTTAAAATGCAAAAGGCAGACTGACCAGAAAATGTACAATTAGTTATAGTGAATTAATTTTAATGCCCTCTGGTATATCCTCCCTCTGGTGTATGCATGAATATATTAAACAATCTATGTGTACTAAATGACATGTCAAAGGAAATATAAACACTTAAGGCTGTATTTGTACAGATTCATTCAATGTAGCTTCTAGAGTTAATTAATGAAAAGTCAAAGCCTATAAACTAATAAAAAGAAAAAAGTGGTTTTCAGAGACCAGAAAGTATATGCAGATGATACTACTGCATGACCTGGGAGACACCTAACAAAATCAGGAAAATTCTGCTCTTTAGAATTAGTCCAAGATTCTTCCTAAAATATTTACTAGATTCTGACCAGTACAGATCTATATAGTAATAAATCTTACACATCTCTAATAAAGTGTTTGGTATTCAGGACAGTATTCTAATCTAACCATTCTTACATCCTTTTGTAGTTGTGCTCTATTTCTAATCTTTGGGACTGGACTTTCAGGTGGAATAGAAAGCTTCAGTATTGTTTTTTCTTTTCTTTTTCTTTCTTTTTTTATTTGCTGACCAGGAAAGCTATGCTACTATGTAGGAGTTCAGGAGTGTGTCAGGCCTACACTCAATTAAAAGGCCTAAATTTGATATTTTTTCACCATACTTAGTCAATGCAGATCTTCGTTTCTTAATTATTTCTACTGCTTGGTGCATGACCACTAGACTACATCACTGTCATATAACATGAAATGAGTGGACCCTTTTAAAATTATGTATTATGAGAGGTATGACCAAAATATTTCCATGAGAAGAGGAAATGATTGCAGTGCTTTGGCAAAACACACACTGACAAATGGCAACACACATACATTTGTATTCCAGGTTTTACAAGTTGTGATTGAGAGTGTGAGGAGGGGGGACTTAGTAAACATGACAGAAATGTTGAATTACAGTGGATTTTAAGGTTAGAAGCGCATAGGGGAATGGGTCTGAATGGCCATGTACCCCTAAAACCAGTATTAAAGGCAAAGAAAAGTAGATAAATGTATTATTCTGCACTTTTGTGCTTTTACTTGCTAGTTTCATGCGTTGTTTTTAGATGCTGTTGCTTTAAAAGTAAATGCCTTGTGAATCAGTTAGGATTCTGCATTGTTGTGTTAACTGATACTAAAATTTAGCATAAAAGAAGCTCATTTGCTTTACTTTTTGTCTGAGGAAGTGGTGGCAAACACTGCGAAAGTGCTAACTTTTAATAAAACCTGTGGATTTTACAACTGTTGAGCCTTGCCTTTCTGCCTGTTACTAGCTGTGGTTTTGCTTACAATATTTCCAGTACGCAAATAAAATGTTATGCTGATATCAACCACACAAACTTGAATATGGAAAACCAAACACACATGAGAATGTGCTATTCTTTTGACGACAGTTCCATCAATTGCATATCAGGTGAAAATGCTTAGTAAAAGCATTTTTTGGTGATGGTAGAGGATTCCACATTCTCCATTATTGTGTAGTCTTGAAGAAGGCGTATTTACATTTGGAGAGGGTAGTGGTACAGGGAAGATTGCCTCACAGTAAAAAAAAAGATGTTTTCTTACTTTTGCTGAGAGTACTTTGATTTGCAATTGACAGAACTACTGTTGATGTATTGACATGAGTCCACACACACTAAAACCTATTATAACCTATAATACTAGGAGACATACTGACATGAATCTGCACACATTAAAACATATAATAACTTATAATACTAGCAGCCACTCTGGTAGCATAGAGGGATACAGCCTTGACTATTGCCAGCCATTCCGGATTCAGGTTAGCAATTTGGGTGACTGATAGAGCAGTAGGGAGGAGTGAATGTTTCCATCCCCTCCCCCAGAATGGGTGTTCCCATCCTGCAGAGAGGGCAGTCCTGCGGGCAGTCCCCACATAGCAATCCCTCGTAGTATCCAGAGAAATGATGGGGAGGATGATGTCCAAGGAGAAATTATGGTGGGGATCTTGACTGAGCTGCTGTGGAACACAGAAATATATCAACATGTCCTCAATGCATACAATCCCTCAGAACACAACCGAGGCATCAGAGGAAGGAAGAAAAATAGGGTAGGGCATAATAAGAAAATGCAGCCAGTGCATGGTATGATGGACAGCTCTCCAGGACACCCTTAGGATCCACATGAGCCCCAGCCATACCAAGGAAGTCTGGGATGTTAGCAGGCAGCAGGTAGACCCAGCTGTGGCCATGAAACACTGGGGTAGGGTGCCCCATAGGATGATGCAAGGAGAACAAAAAAAATAAAGAAAAAGAAAATGTAATACCAGAGGATCTTCTCAAAAAGCAAAATAATCTGAAATTAAACCTGCACTATAAAATGCATTAACCAAAACTCAATTAATGGTCAATGTTTGCTATGAAGATTATTCTGCAAATGTATTAGAGTGATTTAATTTGGCTGTAAGCGCCCACCCAGTTGTCATGCCTAGTTAGATTATTACTTCCTGTAAGCAGTACAGTCCTCCTAATTTATACTCTTGGTACACTGAAATGAAACCGAGTGAATTAGAGGCACATGAGTAGCTTGGCAGTGTGGTTTCCTGGTAGTTATTCTCTGTACTCCACTGTCAGGTTCATGAACTTTTTAGCAGGGAGAATCTTCATAAGAACCATACTGTAACAAGCTTATTGTAGCCAGGTTGTTGCATATAAATTCATATATAACAAGGTATTTTCCCTCATTCTTGGAACACACTCAGATCACTCCGGTGGGCCCACTTGCTTACAAGATTTACAAGTAACAGAGTACGAAGCAGCACATTTAAAACTGAACTATTTTTTTTTCTTTAGAAGAAAGTAAAAAAAAAGTGTTGTTGAATTTGATTCTTTTTTCATGCTTCTGTATAAATAATGAATATTTTTGCTAGACTGTTATATTGCTGTCTAAATTAAGTTACTGACTGCCAAGTCCATGATAAAGCTACAGAAATATTTAGACTAAGGTCATTAGTTATTGCTTAAGAAAAGAAAATAACTGAAACCAATAAGCACAATATTTAGGTGGTGGGTGCAGTTTGTTTTACTATTTACTGCTTCAGTACACATAATCACTACGTTAATAGTTGTAATATATATATATATATATATATATATATATATATATATATATATATACATATATGTATATGTTAAGTATTACTCAATACACACACACTCACACACACACACTCCTTCAGGCATTTGCACTGGCATTTCTTAATATTCAGTGGATTTGGATTCTCATGTAAACATCACTGTCTCTTTACCAAAAGATGTAGATATATCTTTGGTTACAGGATACAGAAGCTCCAAGTCTTTATCACAAATCCCATTTGCTGGCAAAGTTAAGCACCTTTTATCCATCTATGAAACATCTGGCAGCCACTGGTGTAACTCTGTTCACGTTAACCATCTGTGCTTTTTATAATTTCCCCAGCATTACTCAGGAAGCAGCTAAGCATACTTATTCAGAATTAAATAAAACCAGTTCCATATCATTCTTATTAAAGTAAAAGCAGTACCAACAAAAAAAAAAAAAGAAAGTTAGCACTACAACCAACAGTGGATGACTGGCGGGGTTGCATTTCAACACACTTTCACATTAAAGACTAATGTTGGATTTTTTTACAAGTACATAACATTTTTCAGGTTTAACATCTTAGAGTGGAATCTGACTTTAGCAAAGTAGCTTGAAGAAAGATGCAAACATCTCCATTTAGAGGCCACCAGACAGGTCAGGAATGAAGCCAAAGGGAACTGCTAAGTTCTCTTACTTTTTGCACATTGTTGCAAGTCAGTTTTTCTCTTCCTCTCCTCTCTTATTCTCACTATCTTTCTTTCTTTCAGTTACTCTCGCTCTTTTCCTGTAGCCTGAAATCTAGCATAATATGGTTCAGCTTTAAAGGTATCAGTCCAACAAGCTATGTGGATGGTGGCATCAATAATTTAAGAAATTAAAAAAAAAATAGGGAATTCTAAGTCTGGCCTTTAAACTAACTGGAAGGCAGTAGAACTTATGTAACTCATATAGTTCTTTGCCATTTGAAAAAAAAAAAGAAAATTGTAATTATTATAGCAGTCAACACACACTGAGTTACTGTTACTGTGTTCCACTACTCAATGTCATCTGTAGGTGTTTCTAAAATTACATTCCTGCTGAGCAAAAGCAGGACTGTTGTGTCTCAAAAGGGACAGAAAAGTCTTTTCAATTTCATCAGAAGTCACAGAATATGTAAGATAATGGTATGTATGTCTCTGCTCAAAATATGTGATATTTTTGTTTATTGTGTGAGACATTCAGCACAAAAATGAAAATGATCCCATGTGATCAGATGGCTGTACATAGTGACAGGAATATTTTCAAACCCTCTAGCTATTTTCTTAGGGGGGTGGGGGGAGATGGTGGAAACATGAGCACTATGTTGAATAAGCTCTGGCTGTTCGTTTTACTAATTTTTGATAGTACCCAATTACCCTACGTATTAAAATTATCAGGTTTAATAAAGTTAGGGGTGATAGGTTTTAGAAGTTTAATGTGAGCTTAGGAAAAGGAGTAATGATTTGCTTTTGCCTTGCTGGAATGCGTTGAACCTGGAAGCATGGAGACAGCAGCATCCTGACAGAATAAACGTGCTGTTAAGATGGAAAAACTTTCAAAGCTACTGTTCAAAGTTCAGTATATCTATACAGTATATATATATATATATATATATATATATATATATATATATATATATATATATATATATATATTTATATCTTTATATATTTATATATACATAAGTGTACAAGTATTTATCTCACGCCACAGTACACCAAAAATAAATAAATAATTACAGTAAAATTTGACTCAGTAAAACTCCCTTTCAAATGTTATGATGGGTCATACAGAGGGTCAAGTCTTACTTTTCCTGTGTAAGTTGTCAAGGAGCTGTGATCACTGAGCCAGTCCTTTTGATGAATAATTTCTGATATATTGTGATCCAGTGAATTACAGTGTGATAAAAATGAATAGGTGCAATATGCATTATAAAAAATTAATGCAACTGATCCCACTATTCTTTACAGATATAGTGCAGTTTATTATATATAAATACAGAATTGGCAGGTTCTTCCAAACAAAACAAAAGCCTTTTAGTTTTAACTAAATTACACAACCAGCACCTTTGATTCAGTCTTATGTTTTTGGAAACTACTCTTTGATAGTAACTTTGTTGGGTTCCTTCTCTGAATAATATCGTACAGCTACTTCTCCACTGTTGTTCTTTACTGCAGCCAGTTCTCTGTCCTGCTTTGTACACTTAAGATCCCTTTAATACTGGTGAGTGTTCTCTGCCTTGACTTATCCCAGCCCTGTTTTTATTCTGTACCCAAATACTAACTCAACACACCTGTTCTTATTAATACAGATATGTTTCTCTCTAGTCTTAACATAACAGATGTTGTTGTTTTCTTTTGGCTTTTCCCAGTTGGGAGTCACCACAGTGGAATTCCGGTCCGCTAATGATTGGCAGTAGATTTTTACGGTGCTGAGGTGCCAGACCGATGCCCGACCTTCAATGAAGGCACGCCCATTCACGCATGTCTTTCGAACACCACTTGACCATGGGGAGGACATGCAGACTCCACACAGAAGGCGCTCCAGCCGAGAATCGAACGGGAGAACCTCTTACTGTGAGGCGACAATGCTACCGCTGCACCACCACAGCTATATAGTCTTAACATAACAGATACAGTTAAATAAAGGACTGATTACTTTTAAAGAAAATTGCACTGGATTTACACATTATTGCTCAAAAAACATTATTTACACTATTTTTTAGCATATTTTTTTAACGTATGTCTTATTCACTAGTATGTTTGCCTCACTTCTACTATTTAACTAGTGAAAACCACCCTACTATGCTGCGGTGTGCACCTGAGAGCTACAGACATCAGTTTTATATCGGCATGCTCGAAATGGGCCATCTGCTGTGCAGCGAACTGAGGCAAGCAAATACAGTCAACCACCCTTGAATGGATGTAGTCTACCTAGTGCAGCAAGGCTGTTACCCTCTCCAAACTCTCTGATCTAGAATCTCCAATCCATACACTAGACCACTGGCACCTTACATGATAATGTGCTCCTGTGAGCAATAACCGCAGTTCTGATGTTTTTCCCATCAAGCCCTGGTACTGACACTATTGTGTTGCTTCACTAATATTGTAGCTTCTCTAGTGATCTTCTTTAAGCTATTGCCTTTCTGCTTTCCATTGGTTTACCTAAGAGTGATCAACCGTTCCTTTAACAGTTTACTATTTACTGAAAATATAATTTCAGCAGCACAGTTAAAAACCCATAATGCCAACTGGCTTACAGATAGGATGCAGATAATCAAAATAGGGGAAGTCACCTCTACAAAGAGACCAGTCACCAGTGGAGTCCCCAGGGTTCTATGCTGGCATCTACTTTTCTGAAGTAAAAGCCAATACCAAAAAGCTCTGGCTGACTAAGTTTGCAGTTGACTGAAAGCTAAGAGTAGTCATTGAATCCCCAAATTACTTAGCCATCATGCAGAAAGGTCTGTCTCAAATAAATAACTGGTGCCAAAATCATGGACTAAAACTAAATGCCAAAAATACATTATTGTATCCTTTGCTAAGTCATTAACCCAGAGAATTACCACATTGACAATATGCCTCTAAGAGCTGACCCAGTTGTTTGGGATTTGGGAATTTATTTGGACAGCAACCTAACTTTTGACCAACACATGTCCATTGTAAGAAAGTCCTTCTGTATTGCACAGCTTGAAAACAAAGGGATTGTGTCTAGATCTAGGTATGTTACTGCCCCCTTTACTTAGCCCTCATTAGGCCAGTCATTGAATATAATGCCTATGTATCTGTCCAGACACATGCAACAACTGGAGTGCCCACAGACATATCTCACTAAAAGGATGCAAAACTTAAACAACATGGATCAACCGGAAGCCCTGTCACTATATTTGGTATCTTACAGACTGCAAAGAGGTGACTTATGTCTGATATACAAGGCATCTTCTTACCCACTACTGATGTATTTCCTGCACATCTGCAAGTCAAATGCTATCAGAAATACTTGGAGTAGAGATCTAAACCTCTTCTGCAATTTCAACAGAATGATGGGAGGGACAGGTATATATTGTAGAGGATACTACTTCTGTGGGGCTGACTCCCCATGCACATAAAAGCTCATCTGTGTCTATATTGAAGCACAATTTAGATCTATGGATGGGAAACAGAAAATAAACCTGATGACTGCCCCTGTACTACTTATGGATAGAGGCAGCTCTTAAATACTTTATCCCATGGATGGGTCCCCTCAAATTAACTATGATATGATTCCCGTTTTTCTCATTAAGTAAGCTGGCTAGGCTTAAAATTGTCCACAAGGGTAGCTAGCCTAGAACTTACCTATGAACCTATAAAAACAGAAAAAAATCTTTTTTTGGGGAGGTGGGCAAGGCCCCTGATGTATACCCAAAATTATATGCCAACTCTATGGTCACGCCATAGGGGAGGAAAAGATGGGAATGCACCACCATCTCACACAGAACAATACTCAGCCATGAAACAGTGATGTAACCTCTTCTCAGTGAAGATGCCAAAAGTATAATCAGCAATGGCTCATAGCTATGACGCTTCCCATAGTGCCTTGCTTGGGGGGGTATAACCTAACCTTTCCCCTTGAGCAATCTTGTGACCATTTTGAATCAGGTCTACTCCGACAGGCAGTTCTGAAAACACATACTTTCTTTGTAACAGAAACTTCATTAGTTCTTGTTTCTGTGACTTAAATAGGATATCATTTACTTAAACTGCAGGCACAGAGGATAGTTCTTTCATTACCACATTTACTAATTTATTTTGTTAAGTCAACTACAGAGATGTGTGCTTCCTTCCCTTATTTTAGACTGGTGATATGGTATATCTGTTCTTGCTTTCTCTTACTATTCTCTCTCTAACTCTATGGTTTATCTCCTGTATTTTCTTTATTATCTCAAAGAGACCTAGTCATTTAAACGAAAAATTGTGTTCTGTTGAGGGAACCAAAACTTAGATGTGGTCTGTACCTATTAATTCCATGTTCCCTGTATTTTTTTACATCAATAAAACTGATGTCTTCTATGGACCTTTGGAAAGATGTCAATAATTTTAGTTGCTTAGATCTTCCAGTTGCATATTATGCTTAAACTAAAATCTTATTTGCATCAAAAATTCTTATTTCTTTTTTAAGGTCTACACCAAATTAGTTACTGTTCTTTAGTGTCACAGATCCATTTTTCTACTGAAAATGCTGCACGAACATTTTACATTTCATATAGCAAGCTATAATTACCCTTTGAGCACTTACTTATAGGCAAAGTTTTTGGATAATTTTTACTAGTTTCACTACCAATTATATGAGAAGTGTTTTGCTTCCATTTGTCTGCTAACTGGTCCTTAGAACTCTTTTCTGTGACTTAGATGGGATTTCATTACCTAAACTACAGGCAGAGATGTAAATGATGTTAGTAGATTGTGTTACTCAGCAAAACCAACTGCTGAAATGATTTTAACTTGCAGGTTAGATCTACTTTTTTCTACTTACCGCACTATTATTTTGTGTTTTACTTGCACACTTTAAAGCATTTTTTTATTGCCATCAGCAGTTTTAGTTTTGATATAGACATTATAACATATAATGCTGTTACTTCCTTATTGAACGTCACAGAGGTTGCTCTGCTCAAATGATGCAACCATACTATCTAAAATGTCCATATTCATTGTGTCAAACTGATTTTGTTGAATGTCTTGCATATTAATTGGTATTATGTGGATGTCATGGGATTCCCACTATACTTCTCATACTCCTTAAAATGTTCAGGTTTCATCCATTA
>NC_056744.1:228206806-228451806 GCF_019279795.1 Protopterus annectens
TTCACTCTGGTGAAGTGGAGGGAAGTTGATGCATGTAGGATGTGTGTGTGCATGTGTGTGTGTTTGTGTGGGTGTCCATGTATGTACATGTGTGATTGTGGGGTTGTTCATATGGCAGTACTTCCCTTTGGGATCGTGCAGTACATGGACATGGACTGACACATGACACACCAGGAATACTTGTCTGATATGTAATCACAGGACAGCTGATAGTATAATAAGGTGTGTAGCATGGAACATGCATTGGGAGGCAAAGTAGACATCAGGTATATCCTTAATATCGCATTCAGCAGAGAGGTGACCAACAACCTACGTATGCAGCACTACAGATGCATTGGGGAATTACAAGACAACACCAGGGAGTGTATCCATATATTACAGTTGTCACATGATAGGTTGATTGAACAGCATATCTGGCATGTACTGAGCAATACTTACACATGACACACCAGTGGGTGACATTATAGAGTGAACGTAGTAGCCCCTCACATATAGGGGCCATGCTCATGATGTCCGGACATAAACAGAGTAAACACTGAATGACAGCAGTGAGGCCATGTAAACCTCCACTCAGGTCAAGGAGGTAATGGAGTAACAGGTCTTGTGTTGTGATCACTTCTCTAGGCATTTAGAGGAATGATACATTAATGAATGGTATTAATGAGTGTATGTTACCAAGTGTGATGCAGGATGGGGAACTTATGGGGATAAACGTGGGACTGTCTGTAAAGTCATGGACAGGTAGGTATTAAGGTGGAATATGTGTGTGTGTGTGTGTGTGTGTGTGTGTGTGTGTGTGTGTGTGTGTGTGTGTGTGTGTGTACTGTTATGCATTGCTGTACAGGCCTTAAGGTGTGTTTCTTGTTTTCCCCCACAAGTGGCGAGGTGGATGAGGGTCCATCCTGCATGCGAGCTGAGGGTGTCCATACAGACACCGAAGATGATGATAGTACTGTTGAGGCACAGGTGGGGTTGTCAGGGGCCAAAACAGCACCATCATTTGACATCCACCTCTTAGCCACCCCAACCCTGCAGACAGTTTCAGTGCCTATACATACCCCATCACCAGTGGCCATAGTGGAGGGACAGTTGGCAGTTGGTGGCAATGTAGAGGAGGGTGTGGTATGCATGCCTACTGTGTCTGGTCACAGCAGGCATAGCCAGATGTCTGGCAGGGCACCACATAGGCAGATGCCCCAGAGTGTTCGTGGTAGGGCCACTGGTCATCATGCCCCTGGCAGAATGGCCACAACTGGTACCACCAGGTGCATGTTTCAGGCTGTCATGGGGCACAGGCACATATGGAACTGTACACCAGACAGGGCTTGAGGCTGCAGAGGGCTGCTCTCACATCTGCAAGCAACAACTTGATGGGCCTCATCGACCATGATTTGTCCATGCTTGAACATGTGGTGGGAGTGCGGCAACAGCCGCGTGGATGTAGACCAGCAGCACCAACAGATGGCAGTCAACATGGATGTGCTAGGACACCTAGGCACTCCTGTAGTGGCAGTACCAGCCCCAGCACTGCAGGGGGGAGCTGTCCAGACCACAACACAGCAGGCCATGAGCACGTGGTCCTGGCCAGTCCCGGAGGGACCTGGTTCCAGCGGACATCTGTCATCATCAGTGGTGAGTAGCGCATTGAGGCCTGTACCTGGACATGCCCATGGAACCCCTGGCAGGCACAGTCCACGTGTCCATGGCCAGAGGTGGCGAACTGCACACCCTGCCAGGTATGGTCTGCAGCTGTCCATAAACTCCTGTATAGGGCAGCCACATGGCAGAACTGTGTGCATGCATACCCAGACACTATATGAACACACCTAGGGCAGCCCCATACCTACACACACCACATCACCATGCCCAGTTCAGCTCATTGCACCCCTCACCCACACACAAGGTGTCAAATGTATGGCCCACCCTCGGCTTCTGACAAACCAACAACACACCCTGTGCATATGATGATACCTGTGCCACATCCCTGTCATCCATAACATCAATGCATGGACAGGCTAATATGGTTCTGATGCACACGATGACTGCACTACAGTGTACCAATGTACTGCAGTGTAACATGTTGCCAGGAGTAATGTTTAATGCATACATGTCAGGTAGTGTAGACATCCAGCAATGATGCATTATAGCTGTTAGTAACACTGGTTGATTGTGGTCTCCAAGGAAGCAAAAGCAAAATCTTTGACTTCGGGTATGGCTATGGGGGCTTCTTTTGCCCCCATTTATGCTGACCTATTCATGGTGTATTTTGAGCATGTTATGATTTATAACAATAATCATAATATTTTCATGGAAGAAATTGATATATGGAGGCGGTTCTTGGATGACTGATGGTGATATGGAAATCAGATATTACATACTTGGAAGAATTTTTAGAGTGACTTAATGACAACAAATGGGGGATCCACTTTACAGTTAATTATGACAAGAAGTCTATTTCTTTTTTGGATGTCATGGTAAATAAACAGGAGGATGGTACTCTTACCAGTTCTGTATATAGGAAACCCTTTCACTCTAATTCTTTGTGACATGCATCCAGCTGTCATCCAAGGCACATTATTAGAAACATCCCAAAATTTCAATACATGTGTATTCAACGCATTTGTTCAAAGGAAGATGATTTATTACATTATAATGTTGATCTAATGGCTAGATTTATGGAAAGAGTTTATTCTCCAACTCATTTATCACTAGTTAAGAATGAAGTTGACCAAATGCCCAGACAAAAATTTTGACATACCATCATTATATTCTTAGGGATGATAATAAGATTAGATTCATAACTACTTTTGGTAGAAATACCCAGCAATTAGTTAATCTTGTACAAAGACATTGGGATATTTTACTAACGGATGAATATCTTGGACAAATACTGAATGACGGGTGTGCTTTTTCTTTTTGAAGAGGGGTCACCCTAGGAGGTTACTTTAATTTTTATAAACATGCTTCTTTTCCCAGGATTAAGTTTCAACGTACTTTGGATGGTACCACTTTGATGAGGTGTTTCCCTTGTGGTTATTGTAGTTTTTGCAAATATGTGGTAAAATCTAAGGAGTTTAGTAGTAAGAATACACCATGGGTCTTTGAAACGAAATATTTCACTAATTTTGCAGTAGTGATTGGGTTATCTATTTGGCTGTTTGTAATTGCTCTGCATTTTATGTTGGACAAACATCCATACACATGAAGCTACGTATTTTGGAACATCTTAGTAATATGAGAACTAAAGTCATTACCAATGCTCTGTATAAGCACACTCTTGTACATAGTAATGCCAGTTTTCGATTTATGATCATTGACAAAGTAGGTGGCCATAAATGTATAAAGCCAGATGGCATAAGATATTGACCAAAAAGGAAAAATGTTGGATAAGTAGACTTGGTGGACTATTCCTACCGAGTCTAAATGAACATCTGTAATTTTCAATGATTAATGCATCATTTTTTACTGTTTGTGTTATATTTAGTCCTGATAGGGTAATCATGTTTTTGGTGAAGGGTTTATTTAAATTCTTAAGTATTTTTTTATGAATCTAATTAATTATTAATTAGTTATTGTGTGCTATTGGTTATTCTATGGTGTTCTAATGATTTATAAGAGAGTAGCCATGACTTATCTCTATTTTACATTTTTGTGGGCCGAAACCGGTCTGTTTACAATAAAGGGCATTTTTATTTCCCATTTGGTGCTGGCCATTTCTTTGATGATTGTGTTCTCCATAATCTTATCCATTTGTGTTGTAGGTGTACATGTGTCACAGGAGGATGGTCTTCAGTCATATTCCACAAGGGGTATGGCAATGTGGTGACACCATGTCTGTGACATATCCGGGGTGCAGATGAACACATGTCACAGGTTTATATAACAGTTATTGCCTGTGCCACATGGACAGGTGACCCACTGGGACGTGTATAATCTGCAACCTGATGTAGACCCATCCACATACATGCACATTCTTACTTGGCAAAACTGGGACTAGACCCCTACCTTGGTATGTAGTGCTACTGAACTGTGTGGCTTTCATTGCACACACCACACAGCATTTAGGGTGAGGTGTGTTCCAGGTTACATGTTACATGCAGAACATCCCCAGACATGTACAGTATGGTAATAAGGGATGCAATGGGTGTATATAGACAATACATAGTGTGATATACCATCATATACACAGTAACAGACACATAACAGGCAGACACACATCCGAGAGACCTGGGCCTATCGGTGCTAACTAACTTTTCTGTGTGTCCAGTGTGTTACAGGTACACTGCACACAGCATATGCATAACTGGCCTGGATTGCGGTATCAGTTACCTGTATGGTTGATGGTGACAGTGGTCACCATAAAGGCGTACATGGGACATATACCAGGTGTACCATGGTGTAATGACAGTGTACACATCACCCACATCCCCCAATGGATATTGTACTCCCTGGAACCCATGATGACACTCTGACATACCCACCATCACACATTGCCCACGACTGTGATACAACCCATTGTATATCACAACAGTGGTACTACAGGGATATGCATCTAATGCACATGCCACAGGCATAGTAGGGTGTTGTATTGTCATGCCTCACCTATGGGCAGTAACAGCACTATCTGTACTATTGTGTGGCAATGTGTATTGTAATAGGAGTATGTGGCCTCAGAATGCTGTACTCTACAGATATACAGACATGCACACATACACACACTTGCCTGAACTCAATGGGTACCCCATGCCTATTGACCCATTTTTACAACGCTGTTGTGCTGGTACTGCAAGGCTCATGTAGCTGGTAGGGAGAGGAGCGTAACAGGGTACATGTAATGTCTGATATAGCAGCAGCCACAACTGACTTTGGTAATGGGTGTTGTGGTGGTTGTGAAGGCCCTCATGGAATTCCCAACTACAGGTGTACTAACACACAGACACTGCTCGCATGTATTGTACATGGCATTACATACACTTATTACAGATGTCATTACCCTGGTATGTTATCAGACTGGGTGGTGAGAACTGATTACCAGGGCTAAGCCATGTTTAGCAGGTGTCATAATTGCTGCAATATAACAGCTAAGCAGATTTGTGCACTGGTAAGGGAAGGCTACACGGTGCAAGCACCCATATGTTTAACCATACCTTAGCACCGCTTAGCTTCGTGCAAATCCATGCAAACCCACTTAAAGCTGCTCAAAACTGCCTTAACCACTCTGTATTAGACAGCCCTTGTTCTGCCCAGCAACAAAATAAACAGCCCTTGTAGGTCTTGAACCCAGGAGCCTATACACTATAGTCACAACAGTTAACCAATATGCCATAACCACTGTGAAGACAGTTGTTGTTTTCCCAATATATCTGCCAATACACATATTGATTACTACTGAACAATTGCTTTTACTTCCACAATTGTGTAGTACCTGTTATTGATATTACTGTTGCATCACAAATGTTGTTATATGATAATGTACACATATCAGATACATACGGTGAGATACATCTGGGAAGGTATACACAACCGTGATGTTTACACATGACAGGAATATGGATATATACATAGACATATGTTGATATATGTCTACATGTACATACACATGTATATTCATACATATGTCTGTCTACACATCTGTATAGTGCATCATATATATGGCCATGCGTAGATCTTTTTGTATATACACATATATATATATATGAGTGTGTGTGTGTGTGTGTGTGTGTGTGTGTGTGTGCATATGTCTGCACATCTTATGTGTACAGATATACCTATGTATGTTGATATATATGTAGATATCTGTAACTATATGAGCATACATATCTATTCAGATATACGTATTTATGTCGATATATATGTAGATATCCATAAGTATATGTGCATATGTATCTATATCTGTATATTTGTAGACATATATTGTTGTGTATATATATATTTCAGTGTTTATATGTATATATATATATATATATATATATATATATATATATATATATATATATATATATATATCCATATATGTATGTCAATATGTATATGTGTATATATCTATATAGATATATGGATAAATATATATGCATATATGTTTGCCATATGTACAGAACATGGAGTGGAGTCCTACCTCAGCACCAATAGTCCCAACCTCTTAGTGCAAGGGGATGTCATGTATGTATTGCAGGTATATATGTAGACTGTTGCTACTATAATAGGGATTGTCTTAACAGACATGTTGTGTGTGGAGGGTCACATCTGCTTTTGACGTGTGCCATTGGCTACTGACAGACATCCTAAGGACATCTTAGTACAGTACCACTGAAGCACAGTAATGATCCTGTTGACTACAGCAGAGATGTGACCAATAATTGTGGACAGTCTGGCACTCTGTTGTCAGTCTAGAGGTGTACACATATACCATTCATGCGAGACGTGAACCACGCCTTCCAAAGTGGATGTTAATAGCCATGTACATGGGTATAGTACGTAAATACTGGACTACATATGCCCACACAGTTTATGCATGCACACACGCCAGTCTGTCCTGACACATAATACCTGCTGGTGCAGGGGTCACATGGCCACATACTACCTAGTAGTTAGTGACATGCATCTGTACAGAATCCCACTGCTTTGTTAGAAATAACCAACAGTTATGGTGGCCTGGCAGCAGTATGTCTTGCAAATAACTGGACATAACAGCACACTAGGTAATTACACTAGGCTGCTAGGCATGTCACAAAGCACTGTGCAAACTACAGGCAGACTGCCACAACACTGGACTACATTTTGTATGGGGGAATACACATGTACCTGCAATTATAGTGGGGTCTACATGCATGTCACAGCACAGAGTAACAGACACCTGTGAGAAAGTGCATACCCACAACCAATGTAAACACAGCCACAGCCACATATGATACACAAGCTTAATATGACACTATATGGACTGTCTGATAAACGCCATCCTGATATATGCCACTCACACACTAACCCTTCATACACTTGGTCATGGCACTGTGTGGTCCGATGGCTGTCTGTGGTATGAGACATTTGTGTGTCTGGCCCTACAGACATGTGAGCCAATAGGGTACCATACACTGGAGCAGCATGTAACATCAGATAGAACAGGACCAACAACAATGGCATCTACCACAGTCTGTGCACAGCCCAAGGTATGTAAGCACAATACACATACTGTCAACAATCACGCTAAGTACACAGACCCCAGTACTGTACAGACAACTGCAGAATGGCCAAGTTATGTCCTCAGAAACAATCCCTACTATACATAACATGTCTAGCAGTCTGATATCTGACTGGCTTGTTATCAGGTATGATGTCAATAAATAATGGTGTATAGAACATATGCACCTCTTACTGCAAGACATATATACAAAGGTTGACAGACTTGTGGCTGGAGCTATGAACACTGCCCCAATATTAGCATGTTGCTGTGATAACCTCATACATTTACTGTCATACCAGGGTTTGTTGTGACATATGTCCTATGAGGGACATGAAGTCAGTAACTCTCATGGCTGTCACCATGTACTGACTAATCCTCACACTATGCTTCTGCAGTTCTCAGATAGGTGCTCTGTGAATAACACAAGAAACAAAAGGCACCACACACTGCCAGTCTGCAGATGACCCTACAGATGGGAGTTTCCTGAAAAACATAGCATTGTCATGACAGGTATTAAAACATGTAGACCAGCCATATCCACATACACCCTGTTAAACCAACATTACTCCAAATGCAGAATAGCAACACTTACATTCTGTAGTCATATCAGGCACACCCCTCTCCTGTCTGTTGGCCTGTTTCCACAGTGTATGTTGTTAGAGGTAAATCCAATGTCTGTGCAAAGCATGACTGGTGCATACTGAGGAGTGTATGCACTAACATCTGCAACTGTCAGATATGTAGCTTCATTTGTTGAAGTGTGTGAGCATGCCCAATATGACCTTTCAGTATGTTGTCTGACATTGCTTTCATTTCTCTAAGTGTGTGAGCATACCCAATATGCCCTTCTGTATTGAATGTGTGTACCCATTCCAGGTAGTTTGTACTCCAGTGCAGACCTTTGTGTTCTACACCTACAGCTAGCAAACTGTTTATGCAGGATACCTGTAGATCAGTTGGCAATATGGGGTCAAACTGTACAAGGGATAGTGTGTACTGTAGGTGATTGTGTCTGGGCTGCTTCTGCTACATTGTACTGGTGTTAGCAGAGATATTCAGACATGTGTACTCTTTTACACTGTGATGTTTTATGTCCTCAAGTACTGTCAGGTGGACATTTTTGCTCACAGTGATGTCCTGGAGAACACAGGGTGAATGCAGCTGTGTCCAGTATTGTGGTCAAACACCTACATATTCGTGGAAAGTTATGCCATTCTGGAGGGGGAGCTGCAGACACTTGCTGCTGAGTCTGTGTATCCAGTTCAACACCTTGGTACAGCTATGGCAGAGGATCCCATACTTGTATATCCATCGACGTGACAGTTTGGCCTTATCTTGCTATGGCAATACCTCACAGCTGTACAGATTTACACAGGTTGCCCAGAGACAGGGGTCATAAGTCAAAACATTACCCCTATTGTGGTGTATGGTCAGGTTTGTAGCCACCCATTTTTGTGTTTGCAGCCAGGGATAGTATGTGCACATGGCTGTGTGTCGGACTTTGCACATTCCATGCTGCCCATACCCCCCCCCCTGTTATTCTATCCTCTTCCATACATTATGAGTACATTCTCTGATACTTTCCCTATAGTTATCACCTCATCACAGCTGTGTTTTGGTGTTAGTCCACTGTTCATGCAGTGGGACATGGTGGACATGTTACTGTGATTTGTCTACATGGCCTTGCATATGGCTTATGTGTAGTGTGTTATGTTGTTATTTGGGTATCCATGACATAACATACATTGGCAGTATGGGTGAGATGCAGGCATTTGGCAGAGGCCTGTAGGCCATTTGGTGGTGATGCAGGCCAGCTGTAGCAAGCCATTGTATTCTGTCAGTCCTACAGTCTCAGATTGCCATACAGTATATTTCCCTGGGGTGACAGGGTAGGTGTGTTAGGTGTTCATGCCAATACTTTCTATCAGTGTTGATCAGGTGGTGTGGATGCTGGCAGGGTGCTACTTACAGCTAGGGACACACCTGCATGGGACACCTGCACTGCATGCTGCATTCTTTCGCTATTGCCATACACAGGTGGGGGTCATATTGTACCCATTCCCAACAACAGGGATAAGACTGGAGAGGTACCTGTGGGTGGTGTTTGGGGGAGCTGGGTGCGTGCATGCTATGGACACTACTTACATCTGACTCGCAGACATGAATAAGGCATTCCAGTTATATTGGCTTGTGCAGGGACATCAGCCATTTCCCAATACATCAGTCCTATCACCTTTGTGATCCGCAAGTGTTCGGCCAGACAACACCGGTATTCCCTACTACAAGCCCAGATAATGTGATGCATACCTGTATGTACAATTCAAAGGGTGTGCCCATTTCATGGTTACATATTATATACAGTATGTCCAGGGTACATTTCCCCGTGTACCTCTTGTATATCTAGCCCAACAGTCATGCCATGTCCATCTTTCAGATGGTGACACATATTACCGCCATACATTTACAATAGCTTACTACTAGCATGTGTTATACTGAGGAGCATTGTCTTTGGCACTGCAGTTGTGAGGACTTGGCCCTGTCATTGGCAGTAGTGAGCAATGGCCACCAGGTCAAACTTCAACATGCATACATACTGACCACTCTCACACAATATGAAACACACACCGACCTAACACAAGCATACCTGCATATTGTACAAATGTTACAATCTATCCTGCTACCTTGGCCACCTCAGGTCATCTGTGCTCCACTGGTATTATATCTACACATACATGTTACTACATGACTACATTGGATTGGAGGGGGGCACACCTGACTGTTACTACATTTCTACATAGGATTGGGGGGGTACACCTGACCATTACAATGTGTCTACATCAGATTGGTGGGGGTGCACACCAGACTGTTACTACATTTCTACATAGGATTGTGGGGGGGGGGGTCACACCTGACCGTTACTACATTTCTACTTCAGATTGGGGGGTACACCTGACTGTTACTACATTTCTACTTAGGATTGGGGGTGGGGAACACCAGACTGTTTCTACATTTCTACATAGGATTGGGGGGACACACTGGACTGTTTCTACATTTCTACATAGGATTGCAGAGGGGCACACCTGACTGTTACTACATTTTTACTTAGGATTGGGGGGGCACATCTGACTGTTACTATATTTCCATATAGGATTGGGGGGCAGACCTGACACTGTACACATTTCCTATGACTGTACTGGTATGTCAGGTACTCCATTTCATTCTGTATTGTAACCTATCATGCTGACTAGAGACATATCAGTGTACTACAGGTCTTAGATTTGATTGACCTACATATCGGTTTCTGACTTCTTACCCTTCAGAACTCACATCCCACTGCCTGACCTGATGTAGTCTGTCTGTGTAGGCCTGGGGGGATGTTACCCATAGCCATCACTCAGAGGCCTTAGCATGACCTTTGTTTGTGTTTGTTTACACCTGTTCTGCTGACTGTTGTGGGGTATGTGAACCTCCCTGACTGGCATGTGTATGTCATATGGACACACATGTGGCCCAGCACATTTCCTGCAGTAGGTTTTGTCAACATGTGTAGTACTGGCTATTATGGTGACACCAGTATCTGTTACCAATCACATGCTGCCACTCTAGGTGTCTACTATCTGCTGGCATCCCAATCAGCCACCTGATTCCCTTGCACGCTCACATCCATACCATAGATAGAAGTAACAACACATACTACTCCATTCGGCAATTGGTAAGAAAAGGGACTTACCTTGTGGGTGTGCCAGTACTGAGGATGGTGCTGGAGGGCTGCCTATGTTGGATGCACATAATAAACTCCCTATACATGGTTGACCACAGGTAGTGTCATGTTTGAGATCTCTTTTACTGTATGTTTGAGTCAGAGAGAGGTGTCATTCCCTGAGTCCCTCCTGTGTCAGTGTATGTGCTATGTGTTGCCTCTTTGCCAAGGCAGGGCATACTGGGCATGCCTCCTTCTGCCTACGAGGGCAGGCTCAGGTTGTTCCTCCTCTGAGTCACTCTGTGCCTGTGCAGGCCTTACAATTGTGGGGGGCTGTGTGGCCCTGCCCCATGCTTTTCCTGCTGCAGCTGTTTCCACAGGATCATATTGTGTAGCATGGCACATACGATGACAATTTGAGTACATGTAGCTAGGGAGTACTGCAAGGCTCCACCGTATGTGTCCAGGCACTGGAACCATGACTTGAGCATCCCAAACACACACTCTATTATTATTCTGGTCTGTGCATGTGCCTCATTATGGTGTTCTTGTTCAGGTGTGTATGCATTTCTGATGGGTGCCATCAGCCATGGCTCCAGTGTGTAACCAGCATCCCCCACTAGGTGACCATAAGGGTTGTCCCCACTGGCAAATCTCTGGTACAGCTGTGTCAGATGCCAGATGTGGGAATCGTGATAGCTTCCAAGGCAGCCAGCACACACATTCATTATTATGTCCTGGGCATCACACACAACCTGGCAGTTGATGGAGGGGAATCCCTTGCAGTTGATGTAGACCGTACCCCACTCACTGGGTAGTGCTTTGATGCATATGTGAGTGCAGTCTATAGCACCCACTACCTCAGTGTTTTCTGCTATTTGGTGGAAGGGATGCATATTGCTGGCCAACGCCTCACGGGTGTTGGTGAAATATATGTGCTCACCAGCATGTGCTGACATGGCATCCAGGAACTGGTGGAGTACCCTGGATACTGATGCCTGTGAGATCCCCATGATATTCCCAGTTGGCCTTTGGAAGGTACCTGTAGCTAGTATTCTTAGGCCTACACATACCTTGATATCCACTGGGATGGGTTCCCCTCTGTTAGTTCTGTGTATCAGGCGTGGCTGGCACAGCTCAACAATTTGCTGTAGGAGGTCCCTGTCCACCCTATAGTGCTCCACTGTCTCCAGCTCATGTAGCCTCTGGTAGTTTACCCTGGGTCTGTACTTTCTTCTCCATCTCCTCATTGTGGTTTGGTCAACAGCATTCTCATCCTCACCACCTTCAGCCTCTTCCACATGTTGATATATGATAGCTATTGCAGCCCCTATCATTTTGTTGCATTTGTTTGTTAAAATTCCCCCACTTGTAGACACTAGTGGTGTAGAGTATGTGGGAAATACCTGAGGGAAAGGTGTTTGCATAGTTTATAGCAGTGTTCTGGGCTGGGCTGGTCTGCTGCCTGTGTAATTGGCTGATTCTGATACATTTCACCTGCCAACTATGCTAGTTCTCTCTGATTACCTTCCTACTGCTGTTTTCTCTTCCCATTGCCTTCCTGTTTAAACCTGGGGGTGTGCAGTGCAAACACAGTGCTCATATGTGCACAGTGCTGCTATTTCCTGGTTTGCTTTTTTTTCCCCTTTAAAACCCAGTGAGCGGCACGCACTCCCGCTTAGGCAATGGAAAGAGTACTAGGCAGCCTCAGACACCCCCCCCTTGCTTAGCTCTGCTAAACTAAGGGCAAACCTGAGTCACAGGGATCCAATCCACTTACAATATGCCTAACACACACCCCTATGATGTCAGCTAACTCCTAGGCTTGTACCAAGCTATTCCTGCTCTTCCACTGTTGGGTGCTGACTGGCATTGAGGGGAAATCTGGGATTCAGTATCATTCCCCCTATTTGCATAGGATTGCCTGTTGATGCATGGTTACAGGTCCCACACTGAGCCTCCCCCCTTAGCAGCCACTATTCACTGGCCATGTTGTCTTCTGCCTGCCATTGAATATAATGGCAAAATAGTGATTTTGGTTAGAATGCTTATTTTAGCTTTTTTTTTTTTTTCACCCGATCCCATTTGTGCACCGCTGCCCTAAGCTTAAACAGCCAAAATCGGCTAAAAAAAAGTTTTTTTTTTTTCCAATTGTTTTCCATGCCAGTGGCCATATGTTTAGCCATTGGCATACTTTCAACATAATATCCACCCTTTATTTGGAGCTGTCATGGCTTCGTTTTGTAGTTTGCATAAATGTACTCGGTTACTAACCAAGTACATTTCTGCAGATTACACTAGTCTTGCACGGCTGGCTGCCAGCTTCCTGGATCTCAAGTTCACCTCATTTGCATGGATTTCACCTTCAAATGGGGTAATTTGCATACAGGAGCTGAGTCCGTGCAGGACTAGTGCAGGAGCGTTCGTGCACATATTCCTGAATTGCATAGCAGACATATTGCCTGCTGGAGCTCCTACACTAGTCCTGCTGCAGGGCTTGCTGAATCCGGGGATGTGCCTTTCCAAGATACTTGTTTTGCCTAAGTCCCATTTGAGGTCTTTACAGAATGAGCCTGTGTGTGCTGTAAATCTAAAAACCTGTGTGATAAAAGGTGTATTTTTTTTTATCTTCCTGTTACAATATAGCATATACTGAAAGTATACTTGATGGGCCCTTCAAAATGGGAAAGACTAGTTAGGCTTTTGTAAACTCTAATAAATCTTTAGTGATTTCTACTACAGTTCTTCATATAGCTCTGCAAGAAATAAATGCAGTTACTGATCTACAGTTAATTTGCCTCCAACAACAGTTTTTTGTAATGATGAACCTCTCACAAGGAATCAAAATCCAGTGCAATCCTGAAGAAAGCTGGTCCAGTGGATGACTTGGAGACATATATAATGCCTTTAAAGATGTATGCAGCTAGAGAGAACTGACAACAGGCTGTGTGAGCCTGAACTGTCTCTTTCATCTAACTTGGGACTCACTAAAAGCTTATATGGACCTAGAAGATGCTGATGCAGATAACTATCAGAGACAGAAGCAAGAGCCTTTAGCTTGGATTGGAGCTTCCCATGAAGTGCCATCACTTACGCTTCACAAATGGATATTTTGTACAGCCAAACCTGCAGGGTCAAAATGTCTGATTTTATATATATATTTTGAATCTCTCATATATGTGACCTAAGTAGAATTCTAGAACACCTGACCACAGATACTTTTAAACGGCTCTTCCTAGCATCCTAAGAAACTTGGCATTCCAGACTGATCATTGATCTTCTGAACTGCTATTTTTTTAGCAAGACATTTGTTGTAAACTGAGATTGCAGATTACAAGCTAGACCTGCAAGCACCAAAGGTTCATCACAAGTCTTCACCTAATTATGTTTCTTTTGCCAGCAGACATGAAAAAATGTGTTACCATTTGAAGTAGTTTGTTTTAAATGTTTCAGAAAAGGTCACATAGAAAATATTGCAAACTTGGTAGCGTTGTCGCCTCACAGTTAGACGTTGCCCGTTCGATTCTCAGTTAGAGCGTCTTCTGTGTGGTGACATGCATGAATGGGCGTTCCTTCATTGAAGGCTGTGCGTTAGGCCCGGCAAGCCAGTATGTAAAAATCTACTGCCAATCATTAGTGGACCGGAGTTCCCCTGTGGCGACCCCTAACCGGGAAAAGCCGAAAGACACAAACAAACAAACAAACTGACAGAAATGTTATGCTTACAAGTTGTTTAAACCTAAACAGCCACTTATACCTGAAAACTTTCCTGTGGAAGGTGACAATACTGAACTCTTAAATGCTATAAGTGTTGCATCTGCATTTTGACATTGTATTACTAAACTTGTCAGACATAGCATTATGGTAAAGAAAAAGAAACACTGGGATTATGGGATTCAGACATGATTACTTTAGTTTGAATACAATATGTTTGAAATCACAAAACAAGCAGTAAACAGATAATTGAAGTACATAGAGAAAAAAGGGGGTGTCCTATAATATAGGTAGAAGTACAGACTATTTTAAGACAAGAGTTACACCTCATAGTTTTAGTACTTAACTCTACAAGTAATGTGATGACTAAGAGTTTCTACAGTTTAAAGATATATGGAAGTTTTGGTGGGAAAAATGCCCAACCAGATGTCCTACCAAAAATACATAGTAAATGTACATGCAATGTCATTGCAAGAGTTAGAAGGAAGGAGACAGATGATTTTTTCCCTGACTTAAGTAGATTGTTTCTTGAAGCTCAGAAGGGTGTTGCATTAATATTGTGGGATTGTTGTGTTTTACTACATTATATTTTGTTTAAGATGGCAATGGAATCAACTAGGATACATAGGATTTGACAAAGCTGCTGTGTTTTTCTTAGATTTGACAGTCTGAAAATATTCAAAGCTTTATCTTGAGCACGCATTTGTTAGTTTGTTGGGCTATCAAGTGGCAGGATTACCTTTGATTCTTTTCTTCCAATATGGAGCCAAAGTATTGAGCATGCTTAAAAAAGATGTTTCTGCTAACAAAATGTGTTTTAAAGAGCTTAGGTTACATTACTTAAATAACTGTAAGAAAGGGATTGAGTCACATTTGGAGTCATTTCAGACTATCCTATAGTGGGTAATATTTTCAGCTTTAGCGTAGCTCCAAATTATGCATGGGTGTAGTGTAGTGGTCAGTCATATCATCATCATCATCATCAATCAACCCCATTTTTCCCTTTTTCTACATGGGATCAAGGTGTCACTTCAACTTTTGCCATCTCTCTCAATTCGGTGCCACTCTCCTACCCTTTTAAACAGTTATGTCAGATTGTCTCAGGTCTTCTCTCACACAATCCATCCAGTTCTTTGCTGGATCCCCTCATTTCCTCTTGCCTTCTTCCTGTCTGTCCCAAATCTTCTTCACAAAATTATCTTCTGCTTTACTGCACATGTGCCTGAACCACCATAATCATTCTCTTTGACCTTCTCAGTAACTGGTGCTACTTGGACTTCAGCCCTGATTCTTCATTTCTGTATCTGTCTCATAGTATGCATCATGTCACCCATCTCAGACACTTAATCTCCATCACCTTCACTGCCAAGGTTTCTGCACCATAGAGTAGTACTGGTCACACCGCTGTCTTTTACGCCTTAAGTTTCAGCTTCTTTGGCATTCTTTTGTCATACACAACCCCTGACACTCTGTGATAGTTGGCTGCAGCCCTTCTCATTCTAGCTTTAACTTCCTCATTCAGATTTTCTTTCTTCTCAACTACCCCATCTAGGTACTTGAAGCTGTTAACTTTTTCCACTGTTTTCCCTTTTATCTCAATTCTCATCTTCTTCTGTTTCCCCCATTTGCCTTACAGCTGTCTTAGCTGCACCCGGTTTCATCCCGTGTACCTTCAGCTTGTATTCCATTCCCCTATCCTTTGAAGTTCTTGTTCAGAGTCCGGCTATAATGCCACATTGTCTGCATACAGCAGCTTTCCTGATCTGTCCCCTCTGACCTGTTTGCTAATGTAGGCCATCACCAGTATGAACAGCAGTGGGCTCAGAGTTGAACCCTGATGCATATTCATTCCCACTGAAAACCATTCTGTCAGTCAGCTGTTCATATTTGTGTCACTGGATCCTTGTACATGACCTGCACTAATTCTACCAATTTTTCTGGGACTTGAACCACCCAAATCAGCTTTCCTAGGACCTTGTCATATGCTTTCTCCAAGTCTAGGAATGCCAATTGGATTCTTTCCACATCACTAGATTCTTCTCAACGATCTGAATAATTGTAAACATTGGATCAATTGTACAACATCCTGATCTGAATCTGAACTATTTGTCTCCCATTTTATATTTTACTATTCTGCATATGCATTTATCAGTCACCCTCTCTAGAACTTTCTTGCAGTGTGACTGGAGTATGATACTTCTGTACTGCTCACAGATGTAAATTCCCCCTTTGTTTTGTACACGGGAACTAGTATGCTTATTCTCCAGTCATCTGGGATATGCCTTTCTTTCCATCCTGCTATGAGTACCATCAGAAGTCATCTGTCCCCTAACTCACCCAAAATGTTCATTATATCTGCCATCACCTAGTCTGGGCCTGCTGCTTCCCTTAACTTCATTTTCCTTAGTTCTGCTCTTATTGTTCTAGGGTGGGCTCCTCTTCTTCTTTCATCATAGGTTTTAACAAAATCTCTGGGACAGATAGTATATTGGAGAATATTTTGATACCCAGATACCCGTTCATTTAATTTTGTTTTTTTTGTTGCATGTACTTCTTACATTAACATACTAGATTGTGATTCCAGAAGAAGTGGTTTGGAAGAGAGAGGAAGGGTGAAGGTGTTGCTAGGAACAGTGAGATTTTCCTTGCATTTGGTTAGTTTACTGAATAGTCTATGTATCATGTATCTTAGTTTAGTTTGTTTAGGGAGTAAATGCTTTAGTTTGGTTTGGTAGATAGAAGAGTTTGGATATTTGTGTTTAAGGTACTGTAACTTGAGTACATGAATGAATGAGCTGTTGTAGAGTTAAGACTCAAATGAAAGACTGTAGTAGCATTTGACATGATTGTGTAAATCTGTGCTGTTGGTCGGTAGGTAGGTACTGTTGGATACTGGAATTGTTGCAACTCGCTATGTTTAGCAAGGTAAATACAAGCTCCAATATCATTATCTGTCGGATTAGCATGTTGATGATGCTATGATTTGAAATTTTATAGAATTATTGAATTACAGTATCCACATAAGAGATGTCCTCTGAAACTAGCATGTATCGCTACATCATATGAAATAATGTAAATATTATGAGAATATACCATACCACTGATGTTGCACTCCTCCGTCCACAGCATAATTCATAGATCAAATATTGTCTTTCAAGAAATACTTGGAATAGCAACCTATTGGCAATATTGCTAGGATATTTTTGGTTGCAACTACAAAAATGCATTCCTGCATCTCATTGTATTACCTAGTCCACAGCATGGATACAGATCCATCCATTAAGGCTTCCTATTGATGTGCTGGCACTTGAAATGCTGAGTGCCAAAAAGCCAAAAAAAAAAAACAAAAACAAAAACCTGGAGAAGAATGAATCTTGAAAATCACTCTTCAACTTAAAACATCTTTCTGGAAGGAGAGCCAAGCCCCCCTGCACCCCCACACCCCTGAATTTATATATACTAACTCCAAGATCGCTATACCTTGTAAAAAAGGGAATATTCTGAGAAATGGCATATTGACTTAATATATGGAAGTCTGTTCTTTTGGCCATTCAGGTTATATATTGCAGGAGTCACTATAGCAGGTCCTGACATTTCAAACTGTTATACAAGTTATGTTACATAACTCCACACAAGCATTGCCTGTTGAATTGATGTTAATAATATCATAATATGTGTGAAAAACGCACACAGACTCCCATTCAGAAAACAGTTGCTCCCACTTCAGATAAAAATCCAGTAAAAACTCTATGTATCTATAGCAATAACTTTATACTCAGCACTTCCAGAATTTCCCACTTGATCCCATTTGTAGCTGCTACTTTGCTACTATCATATATATAACATGAATAGACAGGAAGACCATAATACATGCCAACAGTTTTTCAACAGGGGAGTGTGATCCATTT
This sequence comes from Protopterus annectens, assembly GCF_019279795.1. NCBI lineage: Eukaryota > Metazoa > Chordata > Ceratodontiformes > Protopteridae > Protopterus > Protopterus annectens. Next base: position 228,225,306 of record NC_056744.1, read on the forward strand.
TATATCAGGTGTTCAGTAATGCCAGTTTCTGAAAATAACAGTGCCATAACACCAGTGCAATGTTTCATACCTTTGCTGAGGTAGTGCTCCACCCTCCTGCAGCAAATGTCTAATAATGCTGCACAAAGTATATGACACTGTAAATAAATGCATTTACAGGTCCTTAACAAACAGTCACCAGGTATGGTCTTAATACAGAATAAATTGTCTTGTCTTCTGTCCACTTGGATGTTATAATTGTATGCTCTAAAATTTCAACTATCAGAATCACAGGCCAGTTTGTCTCAGCCTCTTATTAATTTCTCAATGTCAGAGCTGTGAATTTGATGCCGGTACAAAGCCATATAAACAAATGTGCAAAGTTAACGTGCAATAATAGTTTGGAGGTGTTTGTTGACCTAATACAGGGTAGTAATAATGTTCCAGACTGTCAAGGAAAATAAAATACACATGCACAGGCTCCCATGGTTAGCATACACAGTGGCTTAGCTTTCTGGCCTTAAGCCATCCTTTACCAAGTAAGCAATAAGCCACAAGGAGGGTATGCATGGTATACGTATTAATGCATGCCCAAACATATTATGAGGCAAGAGGCTGAAGGAAAAGGTGGGCTGCTAATAAAAAACAGCTCACATCAGCCTCCATGTACCATTCAAATAATAAATATCCTCTTATAGCTCATTTCAAAAGATCATACTGATTTCTTACCAACATTTACAAAATCGGTATTTGTACATATGTTTTGCATATAGTTGTCTAATATTCTACACTTAATACTATCCTGCCTAAACAGTTTATTTTTCATATGGGAAGGGACATAACCCCTGTGATAATCTAATGCATGCATTTTTTTTCAATAGCTGCTCCTTTTTCATTGTCTTTGGGCATTTACACTTTTCATAGCCATTACCTTTCTCCATATATCTGGAACTTGCATGTAGCTAAAATTAATTGTATGACTTTTAATTCAAATACTAAAATTTTAATTTAATGTGAAAATTTCAAAACATTTCAGTGATGTTAAAATATTGATTCTGGATAACTCAGTGGCTGGCTAATATTATAAAGTGATCTGGGGTGCTGTGGGTTCTCTTAGTGTTAGCATACAATCTAATAATAAACTACTAGAATAGGTGATACTATAGCAATGTTATTTAAATTGGATTGACAAATGATACTTAAATATAAGGTTTTATACAATCCCCCGGATTCTGCAAGCATTGCACTGTGTGCAGGATTAGTGCAGGAGCTCTAGCAGGCAATATGTCTGTCATGAGATCCAGGAATAGACTGTAGGGTTGTGCACTAACGCTCCTGCACTAGTCCTGCACAGACTCAGTCCCTGTATGCAATGTACCCCATTTGCAGGAGAAATCCATGCAAATGAGGTGAATCTGTGATCCAGGAAGCCTGAAACCGGCCGTGCAGGACTACTGTAATCTGCAGAAATGTCCTTGGTTAGTAACCGGGTACATTTCTGCAAATTCCAAAATGGAGCAGTGACAGCTCCAAATAAAGGTCGCATATCAGTCAGGAAGCATGCCAATGGCCAGGTATAAGGTCAATGGCATTGAAAACAGCTTAAAAAAAAAAAAATCAACTTTTATTTTTTTTAGCAGATCTCAGCTGTTTAAGCATAGGGCAGTGGTGCGCAAATGGGATCGGGCTAAAAAAAAAAATGCCCCAAAAAAAGCATTCTAACCAAAATCACTATTCTGCCATTATAGTCAATGGCATACAGAAGACAACATGGACAGTGAGTAGTGGTTGCTAAGGGGGGGGGGTACAGTGTGAGACATGTAACTATGCATTAGCAGGCAATCCTATGCAAATGAGGGGAATGATAGTGAATCCCAGTTATACCCAGCATGCTAGTCAGGTCCCAACAGTGTAAGAGCAGGAATACCTTGGTGCAAGCCTAGGAGTTAGCTGACATTATGGGGGGTGTGTCAGGCATACTGTAAGTGGATTGGAGCCCTGTGGCTCAGGTTTGCTCCCAGCTAAGCACAGCTAAGCAAGGTGAGGTGGCTGAGTCTGCCTAACACTCTTTACATTGCCTAAGTGGGTGTGCGTGCTGCGCACCGGGTTTAAAATGAAAAAAAATGGTAAACCAGGAAATAGCAGCTCTGTGCACATTTGAGCACTGTGATTGCGTGGCGCATCCCTGGGCTTAAACAGGAAGGCAATGGGAAGGGAAAACAGTAGAAGGAAGTTAATCAAGGAGAACTAGCATAGCTGGCAGGTGAAATGTATCAGCATCAGCCAATTACACAGGCAGCAGACCAGCAAAGCCCAGAACACTACGATAAACTATGCAAATACCTTCTATGGAAATAGCAGCTCTGTGCACATTTGAACACTGTGTTTGCGTGGGCATCCCTGGGCTTAAACAGGAAGGCAATGGGAAGGGAAAACAGTAGAAGGAAGTTAATCAAGGAGAACTAGCATAGCTGGCAGGTGAAATGTAACAACATCAGCCAATTACACAGGCAGAAGACCAGTCCAGCCCAGAACACTACGATAAACTATGCAAATACCTTCCCCTCTGGTTTTTCCCATACTCTACACCACCGGTGTATACAAGCAGGGAACTTTTAACAAACAAAACTACAAAATGATAGGGGCTGTAGCAGGCAACATACAACAACATGTGCAAGAGGCTGAGGGTGGTGAGGATGTGAATGCCGCTGATAAACCCACAGTGAGGAGACAGAGAAGACTGTACAGACCCAGGGTAACCTACCAGGGGCTACATGAGCTGGAGATAGTGGAGCACTATAGGGTGGACATGGACCTCCTACAGCAAATTGTTGAGCTGTGCCGACCACACCTGACACACAGAACTGACCGAGGGGAACCCATCCCAGTGGATACCAGGGTATGTGTAGGCCTAGGAATACTAGCCACAGGTACCTCCCAAAGCTCAACTGGGGATATCATGGGGATCTCACAGGCATCAGCATCCAGAGTATTCCACCAGTTCCTGGTTGCCATGTCAGCACATGCCAGTGAGGACATATATTTCCTTAACACCCATGAGGTGTTGGCCAGCAATATGCATCTATTCCACCAGATAGCAGAATACCCTGAGGTAGTGGGTGCTATAGACTGCATGCACATATGCATCAGAGCACCACCTAGTGATCAGGGTAGGGCCTACATCAACCGCAGGGCCTCCCCTCCATCAACTGCTAGGTCATGTGTGATGCCTAGGGAATTATAATGAATGTGTGTGCTGGGTGCCCTGGAAGCTATCACGATTCTCACATCTGGCATCTGACGCAGCTGTACCAGACATTTGCCATTGGGGACATCCCCTACAGTCACATAGTGGGGGATGCTGGTTACACACTGGAGTCGTGGCTGATGACACCCATCAGAAATGCACACACACCTGAACAAGAATGCCATAATGAGGCACACGCACAGACCAGACTTATAATAGAGTGTGTGTTTGGGAAGCTCAAGTAACGGTTTCAGTGCAGTATTCACCAGCTACATGTACTCATATTGTTATGGTATGTGCCATGTTACACAATATGATCCTGCAGAAACAGCTGCAGCAGGAATAGCACAGGGCAGGGCCACACAGCCCCCCACCAATGCCAAGGCCTGCACAGGCACAGAGTGACTCGGAGGAGGAACAACTTGAGCCTGCCCCTGGAGGCATGCCTAGTATGCCCTGGCCTTGGCAAAGAGGCAACGCATAGCACATACACTGACACAGTAGGGACCCAGGGAATGACACCTCTCTCTGACTCGCACATACAGTAAAAGGGATGCCAAACATTACACTACCTGTGCTCAGCCATGTAGAGGGAGTGTACTATGTGCATCTGACATAGTCAGCACTCCAGCAACATCCTCAATCCTGCCACACCCACAAGGTAAGTCAATCAACATACCAATTGTCAAATGGAGTAGAATGTGTCGTTACCTGTATCTATGGTATAGATGTGAGCATGCAAGGGCATTGGGTGGCTGAATGTTATGGCAGCAGATAGTAGACACCCATAGTGGCACCATGACATCTGTAACACATACTGGAGTCACCATAGTAGCCAGTACTACACAGGGTGACAAAACCCACTGCAGGAAATGTGCTGGGCGACGTGCTTCCATATGACTCATGGATGCCAGTCAGGGAGGTTCACATACCCAACAACAGTCTCAGACAGCAGGACAGGTATAGACAACCCCAAACAGAGCCTGTGCTATGGCCTCTGAATGATGCCTATGGGTAACCCCCCCCCCCCAGGCCTACATAGACAGACTACAGCAGGTCAGGAAGTGGGATGATAGTTCTGAAGGGTAGGAAGTCAGACACTAATATGTAGGGCAACCAAAGCTAAGACCTGTAGTACACTGATATGCCTCTAGTCAGTATGCTAGGTTAGAATACAGAATGAAATGGAGAACCTGACATACCAGTGCAGTCATAGCAAATGTGTGCAAGTGCCAGGTGTGCCCCCCATCCTATGTAGATATGTAAAAACAGTAAGGTGTGCACCCATTCAATTATGTGTAGAAATGTAGAAACAGTCAGGTGTGTCCCCCCAATTCTGTGTAGAAATGTAGTAACAGTCATGTGTGCCTCCCACAATCCTGTGTAGAAATGTAAAAACAGTCAGGTGTGTCCCCCCCAACCCTATGTAGAAATGTAGCAACAGTCAGGTGTGCCCCCCCCCACTCCCATGTAGACATGTAGAAACAGTCAGGTGTGTCCCTACCCCCAATCCAGTGTAGATATGTAGTAACAGTCAGGTGTGCCCCCCAATCCGATGTAGAAATGTAGAAACAATCAGGTGTGTCCTCCCCACGCCTATATAGACATGTGGAAACAGACAGGTCTGCCCCTTCCCCAATCCAGTGTAGAAATGTAGTGACACACAGGTGTGCCCCCCCAATCTTGTGTAGAAATGTAGTAACATGTATGAGTAGGCATAATACAAGTGGAGAACAGCTGTCCAGACGTGGCCAAGGTAGCAGGATAGGTTGTAGCATTTGCACAATATGCAGGTCTATGTGTGTTAGGATGGTGTGTATTTCATAATGTGTGTGAGTGGTCAGTATGTATGCATGTTGAGGTAAGACCTGGTGGCGATTGCCCACTACTGCTGATGACAGGGACAAGCCCTCACAACTGCAGTGCCAAAGACAATCCCCATCAATATAACACATGCTAGCAGTAAGCCATTGTAAATCTATGGTGGTAATATGTGTCACCATCTGAAAGACTGACATGGCTGTTGGGCTAGATATACAAGCAGTACACTGGGAAAAGTACCCCATATATACAGTATATATTGTGTCACTGTGAAATGAAGACACCCTTGGATGTGTACATATAGGTATGCATCACAGTAACTGGACCTGTAGTAGGAGATACCGGTGATGTCTGCCTGAACACCTGCAGATCACAAAGGAGGTAGGACTGATGTATTGGGAATCAGCTTATGTACCTGCACATGCCAGCATAACTGGAATGCCCCATGCATATCTGTGTGTCAGATGCAAGTAGCGTCCATAGCACACATGCACCCAGCCACACAAACACCACCCACAAGCATCTCTCTGGTAATATCCCTGCTGTGGGGAATGGGTACAGTAAGACCCCACCTGTATATGGCAATATCGGAAGACTGCAGCATGCAGTGCAGGTATCCCATGCAGGTCTGTCCCTAGCTGTAGGTAGCACCCTGCCAGCATCCATGCCACCTGCTCAAGACTGATATAAGGTATTGGCATGAACACCTAGCACACCTACCCTGTCACTCCAAGGGAATATACTGTATGGTGGTCTGGGACTGTAGGACTGAAAAATGCAATGGCCTGCCACATCTGGCCTGCAGCAACACTTAATGCCCCACAGGTGTCTGCCAAAGGCCTGTGTCTCACATGTACTGCCAATGCATGTTATGTCATGGGCACCCAAATAACATAACACACTCCACATAAGCCATATGCAAGGCCATGTGGACAAACCACAGTAACATGTCCACCATGTCCCACTGCATGAACTGTGGACCAACACTAATGCACACCTGTGATGGGGTGATACACTTAAGGAAAGTATCAGAGAATGTATGCATAATGTATGGAAGAGGTTAGAATAACAGAGGGGGGTGTCGGAGCATGGGCAGCATGGAATGTACAGGGTCCGACACCAAGCTGTGTGCACACAATACCCCTGGCTGCAAACACATAAATGGGTGGCTACACACCTGCCCGTACACCACAATAGGGTAAATGTCCTGACCCATGGCCCCTGCCTCTGGCTAACCTGTGCAAATCTGTACAGCTGTGAGGCTTTGCCACAGCAAGATAAGGCCATACTGTCATGTTGATGGGTGGACAAGCATAGGATCCTCTCTCAGCACTGTACCAAGGTGCTGAACTGGATACACAAACCCAGCACCAAGTGTCTGCAGCTCCCCCTCCAGAATGGCATAACTTACCATGAATACGTAGGTGTCTGCCCACAATACAGGACACAGCTGCAGTCACCCTTGTCCCCAAGTCATCACTGTGAGCAAGAATGTCCACCTGACAGTACATGAGGGCATAAAACATCACTGTGCATAACACTACACATGTCAGAATATCTCTGCTAGCAGTAGTACCATGCAGCTGAAGCAGCACAGACACAATCACCTACAGTACACACTATCCCCTGCACAGTTTGTCCCCATATTGCCAAATGATCGATGGATACCTTGCAAAAACCCTGCAGAAACAGTATGCTACCTGTAGGTGTATAACACAAAGGTCTGCACTGCAGTACAAACTACCTGGAATCGATCCACACATTCAGTACAGAAGGGCATACTGGGATGCTCACACACTTAGAGAAATGAAGGCAATGTCAGTCAACAACATACCAAAAAGTCATACTGGGCATGCTCGCACACTTAAACAAATGAAGGCCATGTCTGCAAACAACAGTGGACCAGACATATCTGGCAGTTTCAGATGTTAGTGCAGACACTCCTCAGTATGCAGCACTCATGCTTTGCACACACACTGGATAGGAATACAGGCATATATCCAAGGACAACACACTATAATAAGCCAAAAGTAGATGTACATAGATGCGTGGAAGAGAGTGACTGTCACAAGGGCCATCCATTATGAGGCCTGTCCCACCCAGCACACAGCCAAATGGCTACAACTATATGAGGTTCAGATGTCACTCACTGTAGTCATTAGCCACTGGTATCTGTCAGCATTACAGACTATGTGGTGCAAGTGCTACCTGTGCAACATGACTGTACAAGGAAGTAGTCATCTAGCAGCTGTATACACATACCTGTGGAATATAACCCTGCGTATCCCCGCATGTGGTGTGTCAACCTCTAGATGAATGGGTTATGGCCCATGCACACACATTGCCTCCCATAGCCCTACTATGACATGCCTGCTGAGGTCATCCACTTTCAAATGCACCCTTGGGAAAGGTGTAGGTCAAAAATCTCCATTGCGCTTCCTATAACTGCATACTGCTGTAGTGTGATAAACTAGTTAGGTAGGAGTTTTAATCCCAGACATGGCAACTGTGTGTGTCTCTGTCTGTGAAGAAAACAATGTTTTTTAGGTTAGTCACACTCACTACAATTCAAATGACCTACTTTGTCAAGGCTGCTGATGTCATACACTGTGAAATACATCTTTTGGAAAACTGTAGCCCAGTAATCTCCGTGGCATGTCCAATAACTGTGTGCTGCTGTAGTGTGTAGGAGTTCTAATCCCAAACATGGCAAGTGTGTGTGTGTGTGTGTGTGTGTGTGTGTGTGTGTGTGTGTGTGTGTGTGTGTGTGTGTGTGTGTGTGTGTGTGTGTCTGTGTAGGGAGCAATGCATTTTGTGCTAGTTACACACACTATGATTCAAAAGCCCTACATTGGCAATCCTGACAATGTCATTCACTGTGAAATACACCTTTGGGGAAGATGTACTCTAGTAATCCCTGTGGTGTGTCCTATAACAGCTTCATGCTGTAGTGTTATATAGAACTCTGGTAGGGGTTTGTTCCCACAAGTGGCAGTTGTGGATGTTTTGTGTGTGTTTCTATGTCTGTGTAGGGAGCAATACATTTTTGCCTAGCCACACTCACTACAATTCAAATGCCCTACTTTGGCAATCCTGCTGATGTCATTCATTGTGAAATACACCTTTGGGGAAGTAGTACTCCAGTAATCCCTGTGGTGCTTCTTATAACTGCGTAGTGCTGTAGTGTGATATAGAACTCTTGTAGGGGTTCTATTCCCACACAAGGCAGTTGTGGATGTTTTGTGTGTGTTTCTATGTCTGTGTATGGAGCAATGCATTTTAGCCTAGCCACACTCACTACAATTCAAATGACCTACTTTGGAAATCCTGCTGATGTCATTCATTGTGGAATAAACCTTTGGGGAAGGAGTCCTCCCGTAATCTCCGTGGTGCATTCTATAACTGTGTAGTGCTGTAATGTAATAAACTAGTTAGGTAGGAGTTCTAATCCCAGACATGATAGGTGTGTGTCTGTGTTTGTAATTCATATTCTGTGGGGAGGAGGGTGTGAGTGTGTAACAAATGGACTCAATGTGAAGTGGGTTTTGCAAATTTCTTATATGGTGGCCCTAGTATATATCACAATGTCCACTGTACAGGGATAACAGATGTGAAATTGCCAAGAGGCTTGGGTGCAAATCCATACCCCTACATTGACATCAAGGCCAGGTAAACAAAGTTAAGTTAGCAACCCTAGTATTACCTAGAGGACACTTTCAACCCATGTCTCGTACACACGCACACTTGCCTAGGCAACATCCACTATGTTGGTAGTACCCTGCATATTGCCCACTGAAAGTAACCATGGTCTGATTGCAGTGGGCTACAGAGGACATGGCACCCTGTCCAACTGTCCAATAGGTATGTACATGCTGACAGTGTACCTTCCCCATGTTCCCCACTGGACACCTGCAACACCTGTGGTGCCATCAAATGTGACCCACAAAGGACATACCATGCCTGAGCAACATGCCCTGTATGAACAGGTGCCACTGACACCAGAGAATGCCAGCATCATGCTATCAATGTAGGTGCAGGGTAAACCTCCTGTCCATTAACAGTTCCCGCCACATGAGGCCAGGACTGGCACATCTGATGATAACAATCTGTGTACACAACATGGGTCAGACACCCCAGGTACAGTTCCACATGTCATTGTACATGTATGTGGGAGGTGTGAACATCCCAGACACCGTCCATGTCATGGACTAAGGAACACATACAGGGCAAGCAATGCACAGCATTGGCCACACGCAATAGTCACCCAGGTGATTGGATGGTGAATACAATACCCACCTGTGTGGGCAAATCCAGAAACTACACCCCTGAGCCACAACACAGACCACTCTCATGTGGGCTGATGCCAAAGTATACCCATCACATAGCCTTGTATAGCTGTATGGCACAGTCAACCACTACACACCCATGAAGCAATTTACCCATGCATGTCAGTACTGGCATCCTGTATCTGTGTGTGTGTGTGTGTGTGTGTGTGTGTGTGTGTGTGTGTGTGTGTGTGTGTGTGTGTGTGTGTATGATGCATATGATCACATTCACACTCACTACAACCCCCATTGGCATACTGAATCATGCTATCCAATGTCAGACACCTCCACATGCCCTTTGCCATTATAACCTCTGTATGACCCCTGTGGTGCATGTGATACCTGCACAGTAATGTGTTGTGGCAATCTCACTAGTGATGAGTTGTATTCCTGGCCCTGCCAAGTGTGTCAATGTGTGTGCATCCATGTGAGAGTGTGGCTGTGTTGATACTGGCACCTGTTCATGCGGACAGGCACATGTACTACACCTACCGTATAGCTACCATATCCCTGTTGCAGATGCCACTCAGTATCACATATATGTTTTGAGGGATCCTCAACCTGTAACCTATGTGACACATCCAATAACAGCATATAAATGTGATAGCACTACATAATCATCAGGGGGTTGATATCCTGTGCTGGCAGGTGTGTGACACAAACACTCTTAACCTTTAATGTCCCACCCCTCCCTGACTTTTCTTTGCCTCTGTCTGCCTCTCTCATTCCCTCTCTGGTTGATGTGGAGACCTACACCTGCTTTGCTTAGGCAGCAGCATGTGTATTTTAAGTGATGCTCATGATCAGTTGATGGCCTCTGCATGAATTGCAGCCCTCCTCTAGCTGACTGCATGTGGAACAGCTGTGGTAAAATTCCCATTGCCAACTGCATGGAACACACTCCAATATCTAGGAACATCATGTTGGTGTTGGGCCTTTTCAGTCACTGTGAGCAGGAACTCATTCTTTTGTTTGGCAAACAGCATCTCGGATTGATTGGGGATTTACCTCTAACAACATATACTGTAGAAACAGGGCAACACACAGGAGGGGGATGTGCCTGACCTGACTACAGACTGTAAGTGCTACTATACTGCATTTGGAGTAATGTTGGTTTAACAGGGTGTGTGGGGATATGGCTGTCCTACATGTTTTAATAACTGGCATATAAGTGCTATGTGTATGAGGGAACACCATCTGTAGGGTCATCTGCAGACTGGGCAGTGTATGGTGCCTTTTGTTTCATGTGTTACCAACATAACACCTATATGTGGACTGGAGAAGGTAGTGTGAGGATTGCAGTCTGTAAATGGTGACAGCCGCGAGAGTTACTGACTTCATATCCCTCATAGGACATTTGTTGCTACAAACCCTGTTACAACAGTAAATGTATGAGGTTATCACAGCAACATGTCAATATTGGCCATGTGTATGTGCCTCCAGCCACAACTCTGTCAACCTTTGTACATATGGCATGCAGTAAGAGGTGCATATGTACTGTACACCATAATTAGTGACATCATATCTGATAACAAGCCAATGAGATATCAGACTGCTACACATGTTATGTATAGTAGGGGTTATATTTCATGACATCACTTGGACATTTTGTGGTTGTGTGTATATTACTGAGGTCTGTGTATGTAAGGTGAATGGTGACAGTGTGTGTATTGATAATATGTACTTTGGCCTGTGTACAGACTGTGGTAGATGTCATTCTTCTTAGTCCTGTTCTATCTGATCTTACATGCTTCTCCACTGTATGTTACCCTATTGGCTTACATGTTTGTAGGGCCGTACACACACATGTCCCATACAACAGACAGGCATCGGACCACACTGTGTAGCGGCCCAGTATGTAGGGTTAGTTTGTGAATGGCACATATGAGGATGGTGTTGAACAAATAGTCCATATACTGTAATATAATGCTAGCTTACCATATGTGACTGTGTTCATACTGGCTGTGGTCACGCACTTTCACACTGATGTATCATACTCTGTGCTGTGACATGCCTGTAGAGCCTGTTACATATGCAGATGCATGTTTATTCCCCCATAGGAAATGTAGGCCAGTGTTGAACCAGTCTGCCTGTAGCTTGCACAGTGCTTTGTTATATGCCTAGCAGCTTAGTGTACTTACCCAGTGAGATGTCATGTCCAGATACTTGACAGATGCACTGTTGTTGGGCTTCCCTTAACAGTCATGTATGTCATACAGTGCAGTGGGATGCTGTACAGATGTATGTCAATATCTAGTGGGTAGTATGTGGCCATGGCACCTCTGTACCAGTGGTTATTATGTGTCAGGACAGACAGGAGTATGTGAATGCATAACCTATGGGGGAAATGTATACCAGTCGTTACGTGTTATACCCATCTACATGGCTAACATCCACATTGTCAGGCGTGGTCCACATGTCTTGCACTAAGGGGTTCTGTGTACACCTTTGGACTGTCCAGAGTGTGTCAGAATGTCCACATATATTAGCCAATATATCTGCTATAGTCCACAGGAGCATTACGTGCTAGCAGCGGTACTGTACTATGATGTCCTTAGGATGCCTGTCAGTAGCCAATGGCACACATGTTAAAAGCAGATGTGACCTCCCACACACACCATGTCTGTGAAGACGATCCCTATTACAGTAGCAATAGTCTACAAATATACCTGCTATACACACCTGACATCCCCTTGCACTATAGAGTTGGGACTATAGGGGCTGAGGTAGGGCTACATTCCATGTTCAGGACATATGGTGAAAATATATGTATATATAATTATCCAGATATCTATATAGATATATACACATATACATATCGACATATATAGATGGATATGTATATGTACACATATATATATATATATATATATATATATATATATATATATATATATATATATATATATATATATATATATATATATACATATAAACACCCAGATATATACATGTACAGAGCAATATATGTCTACACATATACAGATAGAGATACATATGCACATATACGTATGGCTATCTACATATATATTGACAGTAGTAGGTATATCAGAATAGATATGTATGCACATATAGTTATAGATATCTACATATATACCAACATAACTAGGCATATGTGTACACATAGGATGTTCATACATATATAGCTCTATAGACATATACCTATATGTACATATTTGTCGATCTATATATACATATATCTATATATACATATATATATATATATATATATATATATATATATATATATATATATATATATATATATATATATATATATATATATATATATATATATATATGTACATACGAAGAGATGTACACATGGCCATATATATGTAGCACTATACAGATGTGTATACAGACATATGTATGAGTATACATGTGTATGTACATGTAGACATATATAGACCTATTATATGTATACAACCATATTCCTGTCATGAGTAAACCTCACGGTTGTATATACCTTCCCAGATTTATCTCACTGTATGTATCTGCTATGTGTACATTATGATCAAACAACATATGTGATGCAACAGTGATATCAATAACAAGGACTACACAATTTAGGAACTAAAGGCAATTGTTCAATACTACTCAATATGTGTATTGACAGCTATATTGGTAAAACAACAGCTGTCTTCACAGTGGTCATGGTGTAGTGCTTAAGTGTTGTGACTTCAGTGTACAGGGTCCTGAGTTCAAGAGCTGTTCATTTTGTTGCTGGGCAGAACAAGGGATGTCGGATACAGAATGGTTAAGGCAGTTTTGAGAAGTTTTAAGCAGGTTTGCGCAGGTTTGCACAAAGCTAAGCAGTGCTGAGCTATGGGTAAATGTACGAGCGCTTACACAGTGTTGGCATCATTTACCAATGCACAAATCAGCTTAGCTGTTATATTGCAGCAATGTTGATACTCGATAAGCATTGCTTAGCCCTGGTAACCAGGACACACCACCCAGTCTGATAACCTGTAATAAGTGTATGTAATGCCATGTACAAAACATGCACCTATGTGCTGTCATTACAGTATCAAGGGGGGAGTGTCATGTGTGGGACACAGACATATATGAGGTCTGTACAGCACTATCTGTGTGAATGTGTTACATTCATGAGTAGTAGCCCAGGGTATGTGCTGTCACACTGGCATGTAGTGTATAATGGCAGTACTACTGTTGACAGTGCTAACCCAGGCAAGAGCAGAATGCTAAATGTAGTACTGTCAACAGGCACACTTGCGGGCATAGCTGGACACCGAGGCCTCCCTTTTGTATCCCTGGTGTGTGAGCTGTGTCACAGTATATATCCCTTACTGGGTAATCATCCATAATGCAGAATATAACTGCAGACTTCTGACTGTACAGCACATGTTAGTGAGGGCATCCGTCATGTAGTTGTGACATACATATTGTTGTCAGACATCTATCTGTCAACACACTCATGCTACTGCATAACTACTTGCCAAGATGATGACTGTCAGTCCCTGTACAGATGTGCAGATGGCAGGTATCCAGCTGGGATATGTACAGGCAACCTAATCTTGATTGACACTGACATGTCTGCCCAGCTGTGCAGAAGTGGCACATATAGGAGATGTCACCCTGTACGCACCACATGCCATGGGTACCTCCACTACACTACCACAGTCAACCAAACATGCTTGGGTACAGGTCTCCATCACAGTGTTGTAATGCATGTTGCATACATGCTTGATCACCTCAGTGGTCATGTGCAGGAGGAACCTGGAGGATTGGCTGATGCATGTCATTCTCACCTTGAGGGTCACAACAGTAGTGTCTGTCAATAGATTGCCAGCTGCCACATGGCAGGTGGAAGGATACCACTGTACACACAACCCCTACACAATATATCTCCCCTTGGACAATAGCTAGGTACACAGCTATGATCACCTGCAGGGATGCACCCCTGTACTGACACGTGTACGTATGCATGACTGAGTATAGCAGTGTCTGTGTGTTAGCAACCTGTACTTGGGAATTCCATGAGGGCCTTCACAACCAGCACAGCACCCATTGCCATAGTTAGTTGTGGCTGCTGCTGTATGGGACATTACATGTTCCTTGTTAAGCTCCCCCCATACCGACTACATGAGCCTTGCAATACCAGCACAACAGTGTTTTACAAATGGGTTGATAGGCATGGGATACCCATTGTGTTCTGGCATGTGTGTGTAGTTGTGCATGTCTGTATATCTGTAGGGTACAGTATTCTGAGGCTACATACTCCTATTACAATACACATTGCCACACAGTAGTACAGATAATGTTGTTGCTGCCCATAGGTGAGGCATGACAATGCAACACCCTACTACGTGTGTGGCATGTGCATGAGATGCATATCCCTGTAGTACCACTATTGGGGTATACTATGGGTTGTATTGAGGTTGCAGCCCATGTGTGATGGTGGGCATGACAGAGTGCCATCATGGGTTTTAGGGAGTACAATATCCACTGGGGATGTGGGTGCACTCCGTATATATCCCATGTACCACGTTATGGTTACCACTGTGACTATCAACCATACAGGTAACTGTTACCACAATCCAAGCCAGTTATGCATGCAATGTGTGCAGCCTACCTGTAACACATTGGACACATGGTCAAGTTAGTTAGCAGCGATAGGCTCTGGTATCTCGGATGTGTGTCTGGCTGTTATGTGTCTGTAAAGGTGTATATGAAGGTATGTCACACTACATATTGTCCAAATATACCCATTACATCCCCCATTAGCATACTGTGCATGTGCTCTGCATGTAACATGTAACCTGGGACACACCTCACCCTAAACGCTGTGTGGTGTGTGCAATGTAAGCCACATACTTCAGTATCACAACATAGCTAGGTAGGGGTCTAGTCCCAGTGCTGCCAAGTAACAATGAGTGTGTATGTGGATGGGTCTACATCAGGTTGCAGGGTATACATGCCTCAGCGGGCCACCTATCCATGTGGCACAGGCAATAACCAGTTTAGTAACCTGTGACATGTGTTCAACTGTACTCCAGATATATCACAGCCATGGTGTCACCACAGTGATATATCCATTGTGGAATATGACTGTAGACCATCCTCATGCTGACACGTGTACACCTACAACACAAATGAATAACACAGCATCAGAACCATATCAGCCTGTCCCTGCATTGATGGTATGGATGACAGGGATGTAGCACAGGTATCATCATATGCACAGGGCATCCTTGTTCTGACACATGTACACCTACAACACAAATAGATAACATTGTAGAGACCAAAACCAATCAGTGCTAATAACAGCTATGAGTCATCATTGCTGGATGGCTACACTACCTGCCATATATGCATTACACTCTACTCCCTACAACATGTTACACTGCAGTACTGTGGTACACTGTAGTTCAGTCACTGTGTGCATCAGAACCATATCAGCCTGTCCCTGCATTGATGGTATGGATGACAGGGATGTGGCACAGGTATCATCATATGCACAGGGCATCCTTGTGCTGACACATGTACACCTGCAACACAAATGGATAACATTATAGAGACCACAACCAACCAGTGTTACTAACAGCTATAAGGCATCACAGCTGGATGGCTACACTACCTGCCATATATGCATTACACTCTACTCCCTACAACATGTTACACTGCAGTACTGCGGTACACTGTAGTTCAGTCACTGTGTGCAGCAGAACTATATCAGCCTGTCTCTGCATTAATGGTATGGATGACAGGGATGTGGCATTAATGGTATGGATGACAGGGATGTGGCACAGGTATCATCATATGCACAGGGTGTGATGATTTGCCAGAGGCCGAGAATGGGCCATACATTTGACACCATGTGTGTGTGGGTGAGGGATGTACTGCGGTGAGCTGGGCAAGGTGATGTGGTGTGTGTACGTATGGGGTTGCCCTAGGTGTGTTTGCATAGTGTGTGGTTATGCATGCACACAGTTCTGCCATGTGGCTGCCTCACACAAGTGTTTATGGACAGCTGCAGACCATACCTGGCAGGGTGTGCAGTTCACTGCTTCCAGCCACAGACATGTGGACTGTGCCTGACAGGGGCTCCATGGGCACATCCAGGTACAGGCCTCGATGTGCTACTCTCACCTGCTGATAACAATTGTCTGCTGGTACCAGGTACCTCCTGGGACTAGCCAAGACCACATGCACGTGGCCTGCTGTGGTGTGGTGTGGTGTGGACAGCAAATCCCCTGCACTGCCCAGGCTGCTACTGCCACTATGAGAGCCCCTTGATGTCCTAGCACGTCCACATTGACTGCCAGCTGTTGGTGTTGCTGGCCCATGCCCACATGGGCATCAATGCATCCCCACCCCATGAGGGCCATCATCTCACCATACCGTCTATCCATGAGCTCTGTATAAGAATGGATGGCACCCGGCAGTTCACGGAGGTTGTCGCTTACAGATGTGAGAGCAGCCCTCTGCACCCTCAGGCCCTGTCTGGTGTAACATTCCATATGTGCCTGCACCACCATGACAGCCTGAAACATGCGACTGCTGGTACCAGCTATATCGCCTATGCCAGGAGCATGATGTCCAGTGGCTCTACCACAAGCACCCTGGGACATCTGCCTATTTGGTGCCCTGCCAGACATCTGTCTATGCCTGCTGCAACCATACACAGTAGGCATGGTTACCACACTTTCCTGTTCACTGCCATCAAATGCCAGCTGCCCCGCTGATATGGCCATTGGTGATGGGGTATGTGTAGGCACTGAAACTGTGTGTGGGGTTGGGGTGGATAAAAGGGGGGATGTCAAATGTTGGTGCAGTGTCGGCCCTTGACAACCCCACCTGTGCCACAACAGTACTATCATCATCTTCAGTGTCTGTATGGACACCAATATCAGATTGCATGCAGGAGGGACCCTGACCCATCTCGCCACCTGTGGGGGAAAACAATAAACGTACTTTAAAACTTGTACAGCATTGCCTAACAGTAAACACACACACACACACACACACACACACACGCACACACACATGCACGTCCGTAATACCTACCTGTCCATGGCTGTACAGTCCCACGTATATGTCCATGTGGTACCCCATCCTGCATCACACTTGTTAACATACACACATTGATACCACCCCTTAACATATCAGTCCTCAAAATGCCTACACAAGCGGACACACCACAAGACCTGTTACTATATTACCTGCCTGACCTGTGTGTAGTGGTTTTTCATGGCCTCACTGCTGTCATTTGGTATGCACCCTCTGTATGTTGGACATAATGAGCATGGCCCCTATATGTGTGGGCTACTATATTCTATACATAATATCATGCACTGGTATGGCATGTGCATGTAATGCTCAGTATATGGCAGATATGCTGTTCATGCAGCCTATCATGTGACAACTGTAATATATGGAGACACTCCCTGGTGTTGACTAGTAAATCCCCAATGCATCTGTAGTGCTGCATACGTGGGTTGTAGGTGACGTCCCTGCTGAATGTGATATTAAAGGTGTACCAGGTGTCTACCTTCCCTCTCGATGCCTGTTCCATGCTACAGACCATATTACACTATCAGCTGACCTGTGATTACACACATGACAGGCATTCCTGGTGTGTAATGTGACAGTCCATGTCCATGTACTGCACAGTCCCAAAGGGAGGTACAGCTGTATGAACACCCCACAATCTCACATGTGCATACATGGCCACCCACATAAACACACACATGCACACACGCATCCTACATGCATCTACCTCCCTCCACTTCACCAGTGTGACCCTGCAGATAAACTAACTAACCACCAGGATATGCACATGCACACACACACACATACACACACACACACACACACACACACACACACACACACACACATACAGGTGAGGTTTCACAATGATAGTACACACAGTCCTCCTATTACCCATCTGTCAACATGCAGAACATATGGTGCACAACAGTATGCAGTTCATCTATAGTCAATCCAGCTAACAACAGTATACATGTGTGTGATGCACGTGCTGTGTCACTAGGTAATGCCCCTTCCCCTGGATACCACTGCAGCCATGTACACAGTATTGCTGTACACCTGTTCTGCACCTTGCTGTGTACTTTGCACCACACCTCGCAGGTGTACAACCCATTGCAGAATGTATAGTACTGTGTCAGTTATGTCAGCTTTAATGCTCACAGCCCCTATGTTTTTCAGCAACACATACCTGGGATGATATGTGGACAGTTGTCATTGGTGAATGCCTGAAGCCTGATTTACAGCTCTCAACATCAGCGGATCATGTATGACCAATCAAGTACTCTTACACTGGCAACCATCAGAGCATACAATGGCTATGGGGGGTGTACACACCTATATTGATTTGACGCACCCATCGTTGATCTACTATGTGACCACATCACCACATATCTTAGCAGTACACGAGCCCAATATGTAACATATGTCCTGTACTTTCACATGCAGTGTCTACGGATTGTGTTAAGTGTGTGGCTGCTGACCACAATGCATACACACCATGTGGACATATGTGTGCACACCCTTAGCCTGACAGTCTATCAGACCTCTTTTTGTGTGTACTACAGCAGTCACTACTCCTGGTAGGGGTATACCAGCATGGGCCATCTGCATTTGCCAGTGTATGTTCAGTTTGCCCTAAACATGTCCCCCTATTCTGCATGATTGCAATGTCTACTCATGTGCACATCACATGGTGTTCACACACTGCCGTTACTATTGCTGTGTGGGTAGGGTTATGGCTGCCACAGGTCCTGAACCTGACTATGTGGAGATAGAGCCATTCCTAGCATCCTTAGGATCCCTGCTGCAGTGCACTGGTGTGTCATGCTGGCACTCCCCTCCTTCAGCCTTTATGTAGATGCATGACAAGTAAGCTCTACACATGTGTTTCACTTTGCAGTGTCCCATACACTGAACACCACGTGTTACAGCCTAGACCCAGCTGATAATGTGGACTACTGTAATGCCTTATGCCATAGTGTATCTCTGCATCAGTTGCCATTGTCCTACAGGTATATACACTGGTGTTGCACTGTATATGGGTGTTGTTCTGAACATGTCCCTACTGTAGGCCATGTCTCCCACCATTATGTTACTCTCTGTGGACACATTCCGCAATGACAGGATGTTAGTTATCATGCAGGTGCCTGACATACCCTTCCAATACCCCATCATGGTCACCTCTGTGACACCGTGCATTTCACAGCAACAATACATGCACATGTACAGCATGCATTCAAGGTAGATGTGTTAGATGTGTGCATGGAATATACCATCACCATTACATGCCCAGTGTGTTGGCAAGCATCTACATAAACCATACTCACCAGCTACATGCTGCTGCCTTGGTGGTATCCCGGAGGGACCTACATAAGAGGGTGAGAGATGCAATGTCAGTGGCCACACCTGTGGCAGTGCTACAGGGTGGGTGCAGTATTACAATACATCAGTGGTACATTTCCACAATACTACCACATCTGGACATCTGTTTATCATTACAATGAAGCAACACAATATATCTATTACATGTCAGATATGCATGATCTACTTGTACCAATACAGATGTATACACAACAGTGGTCTACTGATGTGCCCTGTGTCCTTACCTGCAAGCTCCTCGACTGGCATGTAGGTGCCACCCACCTCCACAAAGATGTCCAGCGGTTGGTGTCTGGCCGGACGAGAAGGTGCCACGAGGCTGGCCAGGAGCTCCTCCACATGTGTCAGAGGAGGATGGATGTCATGGCCCTCACTAGGGTAAGGTGATCCCCCTGAACTGCATCAGCACACCGACAGGCATTGCGAAGTAGGTCAGTACAATGGCCAACCTTCTCAAAACTGCAGTTACGCAGTCCGAATCATTGACCCTGTGGACTAGGTAGTTTCACAGGGTGGTCCACTCCTGCTGTTCATGGGCAGCCCTGCCAAACAGCACTGGGTAGTGCTGGATCAGGTGTGATATAAGCACATCATTCCTGGCTGTTGAATAGGTTGTCAAGTGTGCATGTGACATCTTGGCTGGAAGACATAAAGATGGAAACATGGCTGAGCGACTCATACAGCAAGGTTACCACAGTACGTAATCCACATCTCTGTCAACCCCCCCACCATATCAGCTTTAACAAACTGTACACACAACTCATTAGGTATGGCTACAACTTACCTACCAGTGGGACAGATATTGTATTTTACCACACTTCCTGCTATCTGAGTGTAGCCATGTTCCCTGTATGGACATTATCATTGCTGGCCTGTTACAGACTATTCACCTGCATGCCATTGTCAGGGTCACTATGGTTCCATATATGCCTGTGGTATGGCTGCTTTGGGATTGCTGCACATCTGACATTCTGTTATTGGGGATATCTATGCATGCTGTTGGACATGTTCCGGGATTGTGTAGACTATTACTACCAACATATGTTCTGTAACAGTGACACGATAACATGTATATGTACTACTGGCCAGCAGAACCACCTCTCCAAACACATCTGCCCATGATACCTGGCCACATCACATGTGTGTCCTAACTTGAGGCATCCTCATATACTGGTCCAGCAATACCATCGGGTGGAACAAACCCAGAGGATGTTGCCCCCTGGGGGCACACACAGACATGTTCCTGTCCCCTGAGGTCAGGTCTAGGGTCTGTTCCATACCGGGCTCCACAGACACATGTGGGATGTGCTACATCACTTTGAGGCACCCAGTACACATTCACAGAGCCAACATGCTCCTCCTGCTCAGCCTCCAGGCCAGGCAGCTTCAGGACATGGACTGCTATTGTGAGTAGCAGTGGGTGGGAGGCTTGTTCCCATTGTGCCCATATTGGGGCCAATGGGGCGTCCACATCACAGACCACACACACCATCCAGGGTGTTTACCCACCACATGTGTCACATACCACCCCTGTAGACTGTCCTCTATATCTACCAACCCTGAACACCTCCACAACTATACCTGCCATACTTCCCCATATTCCCATTGCATACTTCTCAGACGGTGGCAATGTGGTCCCAACAAGGGACTAACATGTGACATACCCGTTCATGTTGCACACACTGCCAGCTGTAGATATCTGTGTGTATTGCTATGTGTGCTGGTGCCTCGCACATAGCATGCATCACTGTGGTAGTAATATAGGGGACATGTCTTTACATACATATATGTTTGTGTGTGTTTGTATATATGTAGATGTGCATATAGGTATATATCTAGATATGTGTAGATATATGTGATGTATATATGTGCTCCTATATATGAATACACATGGATATCTGTATATTTGTGTGCATACATGCTGATATATATATATATATATATATATATATATATATATATATATATATATATATATATATATATATATATATATATATATATATATATATATATATATATATATATATATATATATATATTTCTTTATATACTATATATGTGACATATGTACACATATGCATACCTGTATGTGGGATACATTCAGACATCAGGTCCACAATCTCACAACACCTTCCTGCACAGCTGCACTGTTCTGCCTTGCTACAACACAGACAGGTACCACATATGGACATGGCCTGACATTAGGGGGTATATGTAGGGCCTAATTGCAGGTAACCCTATTACACACCTATGGCATTCCTCCATGCTACATTACAGGTTAACCTGAGTATCCTGCAAGTGGTGGGCTGTGGGTCCCACGTGTCCATCATAATGGCATTACTTCCACCACCAGCTATTGGCCACGTAATATACATACTTCCCATTACACAACACACTATGATGACTTACTCCTTGTTAGTC
This sequence comes from Protopterus annectens, assembly GCF_019279795.1. Lineage (NCBI taxonomy): Eukaryota > Metazoa > Chordata > Ceratodontiformes > Protopteridae > Protopterus > Protopterus annectens. The sequence continues at coordinate 228,247,500 of NC_056744.1, forward strand.
AGTGCTGATCTGCACAGTTGATGGCTATGGCCCACTATCCACAGGGACAGACACTATTGTCCATAGCAGTTGTTCAGTTGAACATCATTACAACACCTGATGGCACATTTAAATCATTCCACATCATCTAGCCCATTATTATGGACCAGGTACTACACTCAATTACATGCTTATATACTGCACACACCTGTTGTGGGAATTATGTCAGTTCTGGATGGTTTGCTGGATGTTTGACTGGTTTGTTCTTCCTTTGGCTTTCACTTTGTCTGAGGCATTTTGTTTTGTTTTTTGTTTTTATTTTTTCTTTCTTTCTCTCTTTCTCTCTCTCTCTCTCTCTCTCTGTGTCTCTCTCCAGTAAATGGATTGAGCTGCTTTAGTAGGTGATGCACATGATCAGGTGATGGCCTCTGCACCAATCTGTGTCCTTCACTTGATAACTGCATGCAGCTTGCTGTGTAGTACTTCCAAATACCACTGTCATGGCAACCACCTACTATAAATCCCTACATCATGTGGGCATGGTCCCTTTACCTTTCCTGTGTGATGGACAACCTTCCTGTGTGTGGGCATCAGTGTTACAGACAGCAGGCAGCAATACCTCTTACAGGAGAACCTGTAAACTCAGCCCAGCTACATAATTGTAGGAGGATCCAGAACTACAGACAGAGCGTGAGTAGAGTCGTGTTATGCTTTGTATAGTGCTAGTGTTACAGGGTCTGTATGTACATACTAGTTTACCTTGCAATGCAGTCCATCTTCCTAGCTGTCAACTGTGGGCCTATCCTTTTGATGGCCAGAGGTGTGCCTGTCATGTTTTGTCTGCCCACCACACAGGTCCTGTGTCAGATATTTCACTGGCAGTGTGTGTGTTGAGTGCTATCAGTATATGGCTACATCCATTTATGTTTCTAACCTCAAATCCCTGACTAAGGGTATGTTGCAGACTATCCTGTAACACCAGTGACTTGCTTAGTGTATGACAGTTTTCTACATATGGGCCTGTGTTCCAGACTCTGTCCTCCACCTACATACCAAGTTTGCACATATAACATACTGTCAGGGGTTGTTCTGTAGTGGGCTGTGAGTATGTCATGCTACCATTCCTGCCATCAGTCCACTGCTGTTGTATCCCCCACACATACGGTGGGGCTCGGGCCATATATGTGTGGGCTTCACTACACAAACGTGTGCCCTTATGCACTCCAGAGGCCAGTGTATGTAACAGTGGTATATGGCCATGAATTATTGAGTCTGGGGGCGGATGCACCATAACTAACCTAGGCTATTACAGCATGTGGGGGAATCAGGGGTGAGCTGCCTTAAGGTATCTGGATGTACATTACCATACAATTCACCTATATTTAAATTGATTACATAAATTGGGTTAATGCAGGCCTATTGCCTCCTGCTATACAGACTGTTCTGTTTGTCAGTGTGCTTGTGATGGTGTCAGTTATACCTTGTTATGTAACAGTTACATCTCATTGTGTCAACTGAAGTCTTTACCACCTAATGATTGTGTAAAGAGTGTAGATAGAGGCTGCTGAACTATATAGCTGCATTACTTACTGTTGATTGTTTGGTATCCTGTGGCCCAGTCTGTCTTTACTATTGTACTATTTGAAGGGCTCGGCCTGGACAGCAACATTTGTAAACCTTTCCAGACTACTGTATTAGTATAACTGTTTCACAGTTGCATTACTCTGTTTATATGGATGTCAGTGTCTAAACAGCTATATGACATGGCATATACAACTGTAATAGTACACAAATAAAGGTTTCCCATTTATGCAAACCTGTGTGTGGTGTTAAATCCTATGACCTCTCTATTGGTATATGTTGCAGGCAACAATTGTCATTTGTATGGGCGGCTCCTACCATGTCCAGTTTTTAAGGTGTTAACTGTAGGCATAGTGGGTGTTCCATATTATGTGTACCTTCTACATATGTTTCTTACTATACATATCTCTGCGTGTGTATGTGTAGTCACATATATATCTATATATATGTATATATATATATATATATATATATATATATATGTGTGTGTGTGTGTGTGTGTATCTGCATATATGTGTCTGTGTATATGTATCCTAGGGATGTTGATAACTTCCACACTGTACATTACCTATGGGAGCCAGACTTTACTGCATGATAAGTTACCGATACCAGCCTGACATCATACAGGTGGGATGGAGTACTGTTAACATCTTGTGCCCATGTCACGTCAGGTTCTGGTTATGGGATCTGCAACACTTGGTAGTATATTGCAGGGTGGACATGTTTGGCTGTGGGGGATATACCTATTCGTACAAGATTATGTTGTTTGGGGCCTCTCAACCCCATTAACGGTGCATGTCGACATATATGTTTTTGTTATGTTCCCACTGTTATCTACAGATGTATGTCCATATATACCTATATAGATATATATATCTGCTTACATATATATAACTATGTAACTATGTCCGTATTTTACCGACATAGATATATATATATATATATATATATATATATATATATATATATATATATATATATCTGCTTACATACATATAACTTGCTGTATATATTTAGACATATAGATGTAGATATATATATATATATATATATATATATATATATATATATATATATATATATATATAGATGTATGCATTTGTATGTATATATGTTTATGTGTTTATATATATATATATATATATATATATATACATATGTTGTATCTGTGAAGATATTAATATATATACACACACATACATCTACATGTTGAAATACATTCCCTGTACTGTTGAATGACTGGGCTTGATGATATATTTATGAAAACATCAGGGTTATATATATATCACTTTGGCTATGATGTGCAGAGTCCTGGATTCAAGCCTTGCAAAGGCTGCTTATTTTGTTGCTGGGCAGAATAAGGTCCATTGGATGCAAAGTGATTAAGGCACTTTTAAGCAGTTGTAAGCGGGTTTGCGTGGGTTTGCATGGAGGTAAGCACTGCTAACTTCCAGTTGCAGTTTCTTAGATGCAGTTAGCTTCTAAATTGCTTAACCTGTGTAGGCATTGCTTACCCCCATGCAAACAGGCTTAAACCCACTTACTGCTGTTTAACAGTGATTACTCCTGCTTACCCCATGCTAATTTCTTTAAAAGAAAAGAAATAAGGGTTGATAGATAAGTGGTGAAAAAGGGGCACACCCTTCTTGCAGGTCCATAGCTGCCCATTTCTTCTACAGCAACAGGTATGGAACACCCACTATGCCTACATGCATATACACTGAATCTGGAGGTAGATTTGGACACTCAAACCCCTGAGAGAGGGGTGAGGACAACAATAATATGTTGCTAATTAGACCTCATTACATGTGTCCAGTGGACACGTGTGAAATGGACAGCTATGTATGGGGCATGTTTTTTTTGAGGGGGGACAGATTGCCCTTTTTTAAGGTGAGAGTGGGATGTTGGGGAGGGGTAGTAGGTATATGTGGGGAGGTAGGTTGGGTAGATTAACAGACAAGACAAACAAGACACATACAGGGGTGGTATATGACACGTGGGGGTAAACACCTTGATGGGGAGGGGTGTTGGGAAATCAGAAGCCCATGAGCCCCATAGTGGAAACAGTGGAACTGAGGTCCCCATCCACGGGCAGTCACCACTGCACCTTCACAGCCCCAATGGTGGCTGTGCTGGGGGCTGAGTCGCAACATGCAGCCCTTGAGCTGGCGTAGATCACCAAGCTGCTGGTTGAGCTCTCTACGCACCATGACCCAGACCTGGCAATGGGTGATAGGTACCTGTCCGCACCCGGTCCCAGGGGGGCAAGCCCCATCCCCTGAGGCAGTTCCACCCAAATGTGGTGCAGGACCAATGGAAGAGGAGGTTCCGGGATGGGCCCCAGACATGCTGGTGCCCGGTGCCATGGCCAGCTGAGGTGGGATAGGTGGGTCCACTGGGACAGGCCTTCCCAAACGTGCTATAGTGTTTATATTTTATCATCATATGTGGGTTAGTAATAGTCAACACATTCCAGGGTTAGGTATAACAGCATGCATAGATATTCCCATTAACCCAGACACCAGATAGAGAATGGTTGCATAGCAAACAGAACACATGCATATATGGGACCACAGTGGTAATAACAGCATGCAGGTACATTGATGGCACTATGCCACCAATGTTAGAATAATTCAATATAGCACATGCATGGAAACAAATAAAAATATTTATTAACCAGTATGGCATAATCAGAACATTGGAGACATTACATATCGATTGGGGTGGGTATGTTGTTTATTGTTGGAGATATGGTGGGGGGGGAGAAAGATGTAAATTTACAACTAATATATTCCTGTAGTCCACATTACTTTCCTAGTCAGTGCTGTTATCTGTACCTTACAAGTATTACTACAGTACCCTATAGCCTTAGTTTGGACAGCGATATGGCTGTTGTCATCATTATACATGAACTTATTTTACCTGCAGTATACACCTTTTACCTGGTATACCTGTGGAGGAAATGTTTGTTAACACTGTTTCTACACATACTCCCAGATTCCAGGTTGATGTTGTGCACATAACTATCCAACTCTTTCTGTATAGACTCTGGTCATGTCTTGACCACATGCAGGTGTACCGGGACATATGTAGACTATTGCCCTCTTCAACCTTTATTGACTTGACACACACATATACATGCTTTCCTACACAGTTATATTATGTAGCACAGTGTGGGTGATGGTGATCAGTGATACTTTATTATTCAGAGAAACTGCAATACTCACTATTCCCTACAATACCAGAGTAAACAGTACCAGTACAGGGTATGAAGGGTTTTATTTATCGGCACAGTGTTCGTATTCGACGTACCTGTGGGAGCAATGATTGTTAGCACTATCTGATTGTTGCAACACAAAGTTCCAGATTGCACATTAATATTATGCACATACATCTCACTCTGTTACTATACACACTCTGGTCACAGCTTGACAACATGGGAGTGTAGATAGGACATACTTGGCTTATTACTCTCCTTACAGTTTCAGGAGTTGCTACAGTGACAGGTTTGTTCTTTCTCATAGATGTTTGATAATCACTTGTATTCCCTATTGACTGGCTAAACATCTGGGATCATCCCACAGACTTGACAGGGGGACAGGCAGCAGATATGGGCCCATATACTGGACATCCTGGTCTTATCTGTACAGTTGTGGGGTATGATTCTGTATGCAACCTACTTCCACTCCCAGTATTCAGACCATGGCGGTGTCTGCTACAACTTAAAGACTGCCCATCAGAGTTGTGTGTGCCATATAGATATTGCTGTATATCTCCTATCTTCTTTCTGTCTTATAATTCTCCTGTGCTTTGGCATTCTGACCTTGTATTACAACACTCTTATACAGATATCCTAGACAGTTATATGTTGTAGGACAGTGTGGGCAACAGTGATGACTATTACCTTGTTATTCAGAGCAACTGCATCAGTCACAATGCCATACAATACCAATGTAAACAGTACCAGTACAGGGTAACATTTTTGTATTTCTGGTCACAGTGTTGCCACATAGAGTACCAGATTACACATTACTATTATGCACATACATCTCACTCTGTTACTGTACACACTCTGGCCACAGATTGACAACATGGGGGTGTAAATGGGACATATGTGGCTTCTTACTCTCATATGGTTTTCGAGAGTTACTAGTGTACCAGCTTTGTTCTCATAGATGTGTGTCAATCAGTTGTATTTCCTGTTTGCTGCCTATACATCTGTGATGATCCCACTGATATCACAGGGGGACAGGTTTACAGGCACCAGATATGGGCCACTTTACTGGACATTCTGTTCATATCAGTACAGTTGTGGGGTATGATTCTGTATGCAGACTATTCCCACTGCCAGGATTCGAACCATGGCTATGTGAGCTAAAAATATAATAGTTCAAATCTCAGTTGCATGTGCTATTCAGGTTTTGTTGTCTGCCTTTTCCCTGTTTTCTATGTGTCCCTCAGTTGTACTAAATGGCCTCTGGGTATTACACCAGTCATATACAGGCATTCCTACACATTCTATTTATGGTGCACAGTGTGGGTAACAGTGCTTAATACAACAGTACTATTACGTGATTGCAAATCTACATTACCATATGATACCAGAGTATGCACATGCAGTCCAGCAGTCAGAACTTTATTGTCAGACTATTACGCTTTATTTACATAAAACTATATGAGACTGTTCCTGCCATATTCTCCAGTGTATGCAGTACTTGCCTTGAACAATACAAGTTTAATACAGGCAATTCATTTACTAATACTTTTAGTTTTATTTCCAATGACAGTAAATGCATGAGTATTGCTGACCTGCCTCGCATCGCAACCTCGCCAGGCGACTGACATGGGCTTCCTGGTTCACGGCCCACTCCATTGCAGCTGTGGGGGACATAAGAGGAATATTTAGCCATACCTATCCATGATATACATGAGCTGGCAATTATTACACACATAGTGGGGTGATACTTACACACAGCTGGGACATCCCCTTCCACTCTATCCTCTTGGATCCACTCATCCAAGAGATCCCCCTTATGCTGCTTCAGGTTGGCATAGTGATGCCTGACCTGCTCACCAGTTCGGTGTATGTCAGTGGCACTGATGAGGTCACGGGCGAGACGGTCTCAGGCCTCTGCCTTATATTGGGAGCCCTGGTACTTGCCCTGCAGCAGTCTCTGATCATGGTCTTTGACAAGGAGTCCTGCCATGACTCTGGACTCCTGGATGCACCAGCGCTGCACCCGAAAGTGCACACCTTTTCCCCTTCCTGACATTGTGCCTGCAAGAGGAAGCTATAACCAGTTTTGAGATGTATTCCCACCTCTTGAGTTTAAGTAGGGCTGATTTCCTGCACTTTTCCGAGACTGGCCAGTTTTGAAAAGGATAAACTATGGGAAAACCTGCTTACCTAGGGTTGGCATTGTTTAAAGGGGTATACCTCTGTGCACACTGAATTAGCTAGCCTACACATTGCTTACACCTCATAAGCTGGCCTGTGCAATGCTTAGCATTGCTTACATTAGACTTTGCATTATATTTCCTTTTTGGCATTGATTTATTATTCATTACACCTTGTATGTATGCCTGGTATCCATGATTCATGTGTACGTACACTGTATGGGGTCCTTGTGTTTTATTGGGGACTTCAACACTCTATTACAATTACACTTGACTTCTGGGCTTATTGCTGTACTCCAGTTGACATATTTATGTTATGTAGTGGGTTAAGGCACATATGTCTGTATACTGATTCTTTTCACAGGTTCAGTTTGATTTTACTATGGTGAAGACTTGTTTGCTGATACCTCATTCTTCTGTATTTCTGTGATGGTTTGGTGGTTAACTACTGTGACTATAGTGTGTAGGGTCCTGGGTTCAAGACCTGCAAGGCTGTTTATTTTGTTGATGGGCAGAACAAGGGCCATTGGATACAGAGTGATTAGGGCACTTTTGAGCATTTGTAAGCCGGTTTGTGTGGTTTTGCGCGAGGGTAAGCAAAGCTAACCTCAGGTTGCATATGCTTACAGAGAGCTTCAAAATTGCTTAACCTGTGTGCGCATTTCTTACACCCACGCAAACGGGATTAAACCCACTTACTAGTGCTTAAATATGCTTACTACTGCTTATTGGTGCTTAAACCTGCTTACTAGTGTTTTATTCATTATGATACTGACACCTCAAATGTCCATTTGCTGCAGTACTCCAGTTCATAAATATATGTTATTTAGTGGGTTATGCAACATAAATATTAGTCATAACATGCTTTGCAATGGAAAGAGCTGCAGTGGGACTCAAACCAGGAATGCCTGCTCGTAAGGTAACTGCTCTGCCCACTACACTATTGCTATGCTGTTTCATTTGCATATATCTTCCTTGTTATCCTCTTCAGCCATTTAAGCTGCATTAACCATAGCTAAGCGATGGGCACACCTGCACACCTACTGTTAGCTTTAATCGGATTTTTGAAAAAAAAAGGGGCTGTTCATTTTATTTCTGCATACTTGCTGTTGTACACGAGGGGGACTGTTGGTGAGGATATGCGGACATCTTTGAGCTGTCTCGCTCATTTCTTAGCCCTTTCTACTGTTCTTCATTGCGGGGGCATGTATATTCTGAGAGCTTTGCTTTCAGACATGCCCCCTGCACTCTTACATGCTCCATGTAAGATTAGGAGGTCAGGCAGCACGCCTCGTTAATATGCATGGCACGCTGCCATCCTGCTCCTAAATGGCCACCTCCATGCAGGAGTAAGCTAGGCCTGCACGGAGGGATAGTAAATCCAGGGGCATGAGTTATTAGGTTTGCTATATACTAACATTAACTTGATAATATAAGTACATTTCATTTTCTATTTGAAGTTTGCATGTCACCTTAATTTTTCCTTATGTTTTTAAACCTCAGTTTCTTATTCTACAGTTTCTTCATAGTGAACTTAGCTGCTATTTTTAAGATTTTCACAAATATATTCTTCACTCTATCAAAAAATACAAAGTAATATCATTACTAAACATCATTTCAGATTATTTTTTCATACTTTTTTATACAATTTGAGTTTATACCACATCTAAAAGATATAAATTCATCTTTACAATATGTTGTAAGTAACACCTTATTCCAGTTTGCAACTGAGTTGTAGAACATTGTAAATGTGTTAAGTTAAGCTCTGGATAAACTGTCTACCTTACTGACCTGGAATTAACAGTGTTATTATATTTTCTTAGAGTTAATTGATATCTCACTTTCTGTCACTTAATGTTGAAACACAGGTCATACTGAAATTGATTAATTTCTCCATAAATTCAGGCATCTACATTTAAACATAATATCCAAGTTTTAATGGCATACATCTTCCATCAGCTGCCTTTTGGTACATGTCACACTGTCAGTCTTACTGTTTCTTAACCACCTATATTTAAAGCCCTTTTTTTACAATATATAATCTCAAATAAAGTAGATATTTACTGTAATTAAATGGCCAGGAAGGACTCTCATATCCTTAATACTCTATGCATTTGGTCAACTAATATCATTAAAAGTGGGAGAAGATGCACTCCCATATATCTATTAGGTGCAATAAATTTGTAAATATCTCACTGCTTTTCAATTGCAGTAATACCTTCAAAAATATGCACTATATTTACCTGCACAAAACAGCCTTCTTGCTATCTTTTTACATCCTTTAAGCTTGTGTTATAAATGAATAGTGATGATGTTGACTGACATTCTGTTCTGTAATTTCCCTTTTACACTGACTAATATATTTTTATAAGAATACCATAGATATCTTAATACTATGCCAATTTAATTCTAAGTTTCATTATGGTCAAGGAATGCAATTTAAAGTCATTTGCATGTGCAATGGCCCTTATCAACTGATCCCGTATTTTAGGAGCCTGACAGAGAGATATTTAGGTCTTGTAATAAAAGTTTTACATTCAAACTGTATACGATGTGACCAACTAAGCAATCTTACCTTATTCCTCAGTTCTTCTTTATTCTTTTCTTGTTCTTGCAATGTTGTATGATTTTTGCTCGTAGCCAAGATCAATATACATGGTTGTATTTTGTGAATTAAGTTACTTTGAAGTTCATACCGTGCACTAATCTACCCTAATTTATTTATTTTTGTATGAACAAATGCAGATGAAAAATTCCTAAATGAACACAAAAAAATCCCTCCTAATCTCAATACATTTAACCAGTACTGTACTGAAACCTCATATTGTTGGCCAATCCAAATATATGAGTAACTGCGATTCATATACTTCTGCATGAATGCTACAAATTTTGTATCTGTAGAAATACAGACATGGTTGTAGATAAGGGGTCATTTTTTTGCTCACACAGATCTGGAACACCATGTTGCAGTGAGATTTTCTCAGCATCACCAGAGTATGAAACAGCAAAAGAGTTAAGAATGGATGTAGGAGGAGGAGACAAGAAATACATCTGATGTAAACAATCATTTCTGGTAGAAGAGGCAGTCTGAAACTTGGTTAATGTTTGACCAAGGCAAAGAAATAAATCTTAAAAAAAAAAAAAAAAAAAAAAAAAAAAAACATCCATGGTACATCCAAAGGATTATTCAAATAATACAGATTTCAGAGTTAACAACCTTCCAGCTGTGAAATTCATTTACTCTTTGTTTAAATATTGTGAAAATAAGAGCAATGCCACTGTGAAATGCCCACATATTACCAAATCCTTGAGGTTGTGGTTTGCAAGCAGCAGTCAACTAGTAAGTTTGCATAACAAATTTTAAGTTATAAAGCTGACTTAAACATCAATGAAATGTTTCATAAAGTGATAAAAGACAGTGCTAACAAAGCTAATGCCTCTTCAAATAACTATATAAATGTTAATGCATGCAGCCTTTTTCACCATGGCTGAACCAAGGCAAATGAAAACATGGACTCTGCTCAGCTAGAAATGGAATCTTTTAGCATGAGAGAACATTCTTTGGCCAATGATTGTGTTGTTCATGTTCTCCATTCAGTTGCAAAAGCTGCAAATGATAGTTCAAGCAAAGAAGGAGACGTGCACTCTGTACTCAGAGTTGATGCAGCCATATAGTGTGACATCTGTAAGGGAAATTTTCCAGCTCCTGCAGATTCAGTAATGCCTGAAAAATAACATTTGACAAGTTGAATAGCCTAGAAAGTGCTGTAACTTCTGTAACACAAATGCAATGGACTATCAATCAACTTGAACAACCAGAGCAAACTCATGCAACGTAGGTAGATCAAATAAACTCTTTCAAGTCAAAATGTGCTCCACTGGAATCAGTCAAACTTTTGTAATAAGTTGCTTGGCTTAGAAAAAATAGCCAGAAGATAAATATATATGATTATTTTGTGTTCCAGAAGAATGAGAAAATAATAAATGTCTCAATCAGATCCTTCAACATATTTTAATGTCTTATTTATTTTTTACTCACTAACCCTTTCCAACCTATTGAATTGGACTGTTTTCATCAATCACCATCAGCTTATGAGTCCAATACTCAGAGACAGAGAAAGAGAGAGACAGGCAGACAGACAGAGAGATCTCAGCCAATAATTGTGATATATGCAACATCCATGGGAGAGGGGGAGAGCGAGAGAGAGAGAGATACTATTTGTGGAAGTTAAGCAGTCCAACAATCCAACCACCACATGAAGGGATGCAAAAAATAAAGTTTAATGAGGTAAGCGCTTTCACTACAACCATAGCTTCATCAGACCACTGATAAAAAGTGCAAAAAAATATTTAAACAGTCAAACAGTGATGACAGAAAGCATTAACAAATCAGCATTGTGAGCTCCGTTTTTTACTGTTTGTGGAAGTTATCCATACACAAGGAATTGCAATTTGAGGATCCAGTATCTCAGTTTTTGCAGATCTCCCTTTTGAAGTTGTTTGATATTGGAAGTCATTTGCAGTGATAAGAACATCATAGTGGTAAAAGAAAATTAATTCATACATTTTTATTCCTAGACAAATTAAAAGTTAGAACATAGTCCCATTGATAGTTTCCTCAGAATGATAAGTCAAGCATAAGCTTTCAAGTACTGATAATAACTTGAGCTCTTATATACTAAATCCTTCCTACATGCCATTCATCTACATAGACTATCATGGCAGGACATTGGACTTTTTTTTCTCTATTTGGTTGTGATTATTTCTTCTATCTTGGACTGAGCACTTTATCCCACTGGATTACATGTATGAAATATTCTATCATGTTACATGACAGAGTACCATAAATATACTTTAAAGTGTGAGGTTTTAGCATTAAAAAAGCATACCTTTTCTAAGTTTATATGTGTAATGAAATGTGTACAGTTAAGATCAGAGCGTTTTTTTGTTACAGGAAACTAATTTAAGGAAAAAACGATGTGATGAAATATTAATAAAATATTTGGAATTAAATTTATTGTGAATAATTACAACTCTGACAGACGTTAACATAACCAAATCACCTAGAGAGAATTTTTTCACCACTGAGTGGTTACCCCTGGCACAGCATGCAGTCTATGATCTGTGTTATCCTGTCTAGGGGATAATGAACACCATAGCTAATGTCTACAGAAGTTATATTCCCACATTATGCACCACCTACAGTCTGTGCTGCTGCCAATGACTTCATTCTTTTTTGTGTGAGTTTGAGGTAGGAACACCTAGCATACTTTTGGAAAGAACCCCACAGAGACACAGGGAGAACATGCTAACTCCACATGCAAGCACTGGCTGTGGGGCAGGCTCAAACACTGCAGCTTGTGCTTGGGAGGTAAAGACCTTAACAATTATGTCAACCATGTCACAAAAGTGTAGTAGTTAACATATTACCCATGCACTCCTGAATATGTGTATTTAAGCACATTTAATATGGTTATTGGGAAGAGTAATATTCATCTCATAGATGGATCTGCATGGACTATATCATGATTATAGTTTGATCCTTGATAGTATTTTTGATTTATTACAACAGTTAAGCAATATTTTTGTTTTGTTGTGGGGTGACTGGAATGCAGCATTAAATGTTAATCTTGATAGACCATATGTTCTTTCCATATATGCATACCTTGACAGGCATTGGGGGTTTTGCATCTGTTTTTGACTCTAGAAATTCAAGTAGAAGGCAAATTAGAAATCCAATAATAGATAATATATGCATTTTTCACATAAAGCCAAATTAGGCATATGTTGATTGTTTTTTATTTTTTTCTATACATCTACTGCTCTGTTTAAGGTTGGTGCATTTAAAGCATGTGAATCTTACTTGTTTCTGATAATCAGATAGTCAATATCTCTCTTTGCGAAACTGGCATCATAAATAAATTGAATTTAAAATCATCATGTAATTACGGATTACTGTGATGGATGGATGGATGGATGGATGGATGGATGGATGGATGGATAACTATATTGCAACAAAATCATTCAGTCAATAATGGGATGCCTTTAAGGTATTGTTTTTAATTATATTTTGTTATATTATAACTAAATTTCAAGACATAAAGTTTGAAATGATACTATTAAATTAACAAGTTAATATTTTCACACAATTGCTTGCCATTAATTATCAGAAATTAATCAAAATGCAGAAAAAAGTAAAGCTTGGGCAATACACTTTGTATAAGTTAGATGTTATTACAATTCATTAAAGATGCAATAATGTCATTAAAAAATAATGCCCCTGATCCTGTTAGATTTATAGTGAAGTTTTATATAACCTCTACTGATGAAGTTACCCCTTATGTATATCAACTTTCACAATAGCTAATGATACCACAATGGAAAATACCTGATTTAATGAATTTAGCTAAAATAGTTAACCGGGAAAAGCTGAAAGACAGAACAACAACAAAGTTTGATAACATAAAGCAGGGAAATATAGAATATGTCCTGCACATTGTATATATTATTTCAATTCTAAATATTGATTATACAATAATTGCAAAGGCCTTTTTTTTGTTTAGAACAGTGACCCTGTTTTAAAAATGCTGTAGATCTAATTAAAACTGATACTTTATATCAGTTTATAGCCTGCTACAGACCACCCTCCCAAACCCAGGAACCCCACTCGGCCTTCCTGAGAACACTGGAAAATATGAAGGTCTCTCCAAACACCATTATATTGGGTGACTTCAACTACCCAAACATAGACTGGGAGCATTACTCTAGCTCCAACACCCTAGCCCAAAGGTTCCTAGAATTTATAAACTCAAATGCTATGGAACAACTTGTTACCACTCCCACAAGAGGGGAAAACATACTGGACCTGATCATCACCAACATGGGGACTCTATGCTCCAGACCAGAAGTGTATCCCTCACTGGTAAGATCATACCATAAACTAATCTCACTGGATATTCACATCCCGATCCCACCCCCTGCCCAGAAAACCACAGTAAAAAACTTCTCTAAAGCAAATTTCACACTCCTCAAAACCGAGGTGGAAATTACGGCCCAGACCACAGAATCCTTTATAAACGCATTCTATGAACACCTTCAGGAATGCATGGATCATGCAATCCCAAATAAAACCAAGACCCAATCCTCCAAAGGCAGACGTCCTGTCTGGTGGACCCCAGCCATAAACAAACTATACAATAGAAGGAGGAAGCTACTACATGATAGAGCAAAATCCCAAAAAGGGGAGGCATCTCTGATCAGTATTAGCAAAAAACTACGGGCACTCATAAAATCGTCTAAGGCCAGCTTCGAGAGAAAAATTGCACAGGACACTAAGGATAATCACAAGGCTTTCTTTAGTTATGTTTGGAACCTGGGTGGGACTTCCCAGATATGCTCAGAATTAGTTCAAAATGACAAAAAATACACCAAACCCACAGACATTGCCAACATCCTAGCTGACAGGTTCAGCGCAAACTCCCCCCCTCCCCACCAAAAGGGTAAATATTTATCCCAGCAGAGTGCTGCCCCCCTGACATCTCAGATGCTCAGGTAAGAGCTGCCCTCTCCAAAGCAAGAAACACAGCATCAATGGGACCAGATGGTGTCCCAGGCTGTGTCCTACATGAACTCCAAGAAGAGCTAAACCCAAACATAAAACTACTGTTCAATCTCAGCCTTACTACAGGATATGTACCCAAAGAGTGGCGCACAGCAACAGTGGTCCCTCTCCACAAAGGTGGTGCCTCAACAGATCCTGGAAACTATTGCCCCATAAGCCTGACTAGCTTGGTCTGCAAAGCTATGGAAAGGATCATCATGGACCTCATAAATAAAGATATTGGGGACCTACAGACACTGGATCCTACCCAGTTCGGCTTTGTTAAGGGCAGATCCTGCCTCTTAAACCTGGTCGATTTCTTTGAAACAGCCACCAAGGCCATTGATGAGGGGAAGGTGGTCCACACAGCCTACCTGGACCTCACAACAGCCTTCGATACAATACCCCACTCGGGCATTATAGATAAGCTCACCAGCTTAAATATAAACCCCTATGTCACTAGATGGGTTGCAAACTGGCTCAAGGACAGAACCCACATGGTTAGAATTGCTGGAGCCATGTCAGACTCCAAACCAGTTACAAGTGGCATTCCACAAGGCTCAGTCCTGGGACCTCTCTTGTTCAGTATACATTTCTCGGAGGTACAGGCCAACACGGAAGGACTGTGGCTGACCAAGTTCGCAGATGACTGCAAACTGGGCGCCATAATCGACTCTCCAGCCAACACAAGCATCCTCCAAAAGGGCCTCATAGAAACAGACAATTGGTGCCAGAGCCATGGCCTCAACCTAAATGCCAAAAAGTGTATAGTCATCCTCTTTGGCAAAAACAAAGTGCCCACAAATTACCACATAGGTGGTAATCCATTAAGTACAGAAGACGTAATTAGGGACCTGGGGACCCAAGTTGATAGCAATCTCTCATTTGACAACCACGTGGCCAAAGTGGTTAGAAAAACAGTTTATATAGCCCACCTAATCATGAAGGGATTCACATCTAGATCAGGGGAGGTCATCGTGCCTCTTTACTCATCCCTCATCAGGCCCATAATTGAGTACAATGCCCCTTTTGGGATGTACCTTACCAGACACCTGCAGCAACTGGAAAGACCCCAAAAGTGCCTCACCAAGAGGATCAAAGGGCTCAAACAGATGCCATATGTTGCCCGGTTAAAGAAACTCCAGCTCTACTCAGTGGCATACTGCCTGCTCAGAGGCGATCTGTGCCTGACGTATAAAGCCATGTCCAACCCGGAATTAATGGACATGCTGCACCTCAGAAAATCCAAATCCCATCGAGCTACATGCTCGAGAGACTTGAACCTCAGCACTGAAATAAATAGGACATGCTGGAGGGACAGATTCATAACCCAGAGGCTCCCTTCACTCTGGAATAAAATCCCAGTCCAGGTTAGGCAGAGTCCCTCATTGACTCTCTTCAACAGGAATCTTGATGAGTGGATGGGAGATCGTAGGTTTACCCCGGGTATCACTTCTGTGTCACTGTTAGACAGAGGCACAGTATACTAACCTCGAAAAAGGGCATAGCAAAATGAATTTAAAATGGGTGGCAAAAGCCAAACACACTCTGGCTAGGCTTATAAATGCCCTAGAGCAGATAGCCTAGTATGAACTTATGAACCTATGAACTTTGTAAGCCTTGGGACATTTAAATAGAATACTAATTTGATAAGTCCTAATAATTTTCTTCTTTATAAATTAATGTGATTCAAATTATACATAGTTATATACAGAGACAGAGAAAGAAAAACATGCATTAAAATAAGTAATACAACTTCAACTAAATATTTACTGACTTCAGGGTTACAGCAAGGTAGCCTTCTTTCTGTACCATTGTTTACACTTGTGATTAATCACTACTTCATACGCTTTAATTGGTTATTACAAAGGTCATGATAAGGAATGGTGATCATTATCTTATTTCTTTTATTGCAACAGGTATAATGAGGATATTAGAAAAATATATCAGATTCTTAGTAAATCGTGTAACAGGGTAGGATATGCAATTAATTATAACACATCGGAAAAAAAATACAATTAAGCAATAGCTGCCAAGAGAATTAAGAGGACATAAAAGCATTTTTTACAGTTAAATTATTCAAAATCATAGGGATGACCTACTTTTCAAAGTTTGATTAGCAAATTACTGAATCATGCAACATACTTCTTAAAAAAATGAATCAATTTTAGTAGATTAAATAAAAGATCTGTTTCACTTTTAGGATGTGAAAATATAGAAAAGATGTTAATACTTATTCTAGCCTTATTCCCACTTCAGAATATTTTAGTTCTCCTTCCCTTAACTAGTGTAACTGAGGGAAAAGATCTTTATGTAAATTACATTGGAGGGAGGATTTTCCTAGAATCCTATGTAAGGACAAATATCAAGATTTGTAAATATTTCTGTAAATATATTAAATTTTAATATAGTGACAATCCATTGTACAAGACAATTATAAATATACAACTACCTTTATAGTGTTCCATTTCATGGATGTTATTGCGGCATTCATAGGTGGTTACTAGGTTATCAGCCCAAGAGCCATTGTAAGCCTAGCCAAGCTTTCCCCAGACTTACCAAAATATTGATGACTTGTGTCAATATGCCAAGGAATCTTATGGCTATGATATAGGATTGTACACATCAAACATACATAAGCTGCCCCTGTTCATTAGTGACATATGTGCCAAACCAGATGTAAATTTGTGATTTCTCATCATTGGTCCAAGTTACGTTGGAATATGCTTAGGGATGAGATTTGCTTTACATGGATAGAAAGCCTTTTCCAGAGAAGCTGTAGTCTTTGAGACACATAACTATCCAGCAACACGTCCTTTCTATGTCACAGATGAGGCTTAGGTCCATAGAATAGGTACTTCTGATGATATTTGTTTTGCAGATGTGCAACAAATTCATTAGTGTGGGTTCAGAAGATAGGCTTGTCACAGATCACTGAGCAGCAATCTGTAAGAGACTGAGTACAAGGCTAGGGCTTTGAGATGGTCCATATATGACTTGTTGTTTACT
The DNA here is from genome assembly GCF_019279795.1 of Protopterus annectens. NCBI lineage: Eukaryota > Metazoa > Chordata > Ceratodontiformes > Protopteridae > Protopterus > Protopterus annectens. Next base: position 228,265,066 of record NC_056744.1, read on the forward strand.
CTCTGTACTCTTTTTGTGAGGGAACCTTTGCAGTCTGTCAAGCCATTTCAAGTGCCTGGTCTGGTACATGCCAAATGGTGTGTTGTACTCAATGGTCTTTTGAGAGCTAAGTCTGCTGGAACAATGACCTCCTTGGACTAGGATGACATGCCCTTGCTTATAAGTTGTGCAAAGTAGAATTTTTTTTTCTCACCACAGTAGATGCATGGTGGTCAAAGATCAGATTAGTGTGATCATGTTTTCTCAGATCCCTGACCACTTAGTCTACTTTTAGGGGTGTATTATCAAAGGGGTAACTACCAGGGATGACCATCTTTCCAAAGGCTACTATTATGCATTTTTTCTCATTGAGCTGATGTCTATGGATCTGGAACCAGTTGTTTGTTTGTGTCAGGCCATCTGTGCCTTCAGGGGATTTAGTGAGCACTCCAAGTTTCCAGTCATCTGCAGACTTGGTCAGTCAGGGGTCCTTGATGTTCGCCTTGACCCAGAAAAGTAAATGCCAAAAAAGTGAGATTCCAGCACCAGTCCTTGTGGGAATCCACAAGAGACTGTTCTCTTTGCAAAGGTGGACTCCTCTATCCTAACTTCTTGTATCCTATCAGTGAACTGTCTGGCTATCCATTGAATGATATATGGCTTTATGTCATGTCTATTTTTTTTTAAGTTTATCTACAATGTCCAAGTGAGGTATTGAGACAAACACCTTGGCCAGGTACAGTAGGCAGTGTGCACTGTTTTGCCCTCATCTATGACTTTACTGACCTTCTCAAAGAAGTCCAACAGGATTCATCAGGTTCATCTGATTTTAAATTATTAAAATATTTGTTAGCTTATTTAGATTTCATTATTCCCTTATTTAAGCATGCACAGTATATCAATAGCAATGTTTAATATCAGATTTCTTCCTGTTAGAAAATGCAGTAGTTCTATTGTGCACCAACATAACATGTAAGGTAAATGCAGACTCAGAAAATTCAGAAGTTAACTTGAAAACCAATCATTTGTATGAAGTTTTGAATTTATTTACTGATAGCCTTGGGGAGGGAATACAACAAGAATCAGCGGAAAAGATAAACCAGACTGCATGTGTATTTAGGCAAAATACAGTTTTCTATCCGATATGATGCGTCCTGGAAAAATAAGATGTAAGTCTGAAATGCACATTTTTACTGGTTTACCATCAAATAATTTACCTTGGTACCTTTCTGCTGGAACTCAATGATTTCTTCCTTGATTCCCTACATATATTCCTTAGATAGTTAATCTTGGGAGACTTTAATGCATGGGTCAGTGATTGATTGACTGATTGATCGACTGATCTAGTGATTGATTTCCATTTGTTGACCAGGATAGTCTGACTGGGAAAGAAAACCTTTGCAGTGGAGGCTGGAGGAAGAAAAACTCCATGTTTACATATTAAAACATGAAATATTTGAAACACAGCATGTGATTACAGTTTTTTTAAACTATACAAACTGGGTTTAAGAAATATAAAAGTTATATAGGCATGAACAAAAAAAAATAATCGCATAACATACATATGATATAGTCAAAAGAGGGGCAGACATTCACATGTTGGCTGTAGACAAGTAGAAAAGTGAATAGCTATAAGAATCTACAGTCAGAATGGTGAAATAACAGGATTATCAGGTTGCAGAGCACCAGCTTAACGAAGAGATTGACAGATATTGTTTGAGTCTGGCTTTAAAGGATTTAAAACGTTCTTGTTGTAGTTCAGTCAGTATGTTGTTCCACAGTTTAGTGATATAACTTGAGTAAAATGAGCTGCCAGCATTGTCTTTTTGATTTACTATAAATTAGGCCATTTATTTCCTCAGTGGAGTTCCCTTTTAGGTAAGTAGTGCTAAATAATGTTCTTTAATCTGACCTTTGACCAGCACATGTCTACTCTAGAACTTCTTATGCAGTTAGAAGCCTTTGGATTTGATGAAGTTATTATTCTAGCTTGATTCTGAAACCAAGGTAATGGTGAAACCAGTTTACTTGGTAAAAAATTAAACATGGCCTCTACTGTTTATCTTCTCCTAATATGAAGCTGGTTTGCTATGCAAGGTGACATATATTGGACCAGCTGTTACACAGGATCAGTCCTTATCATCCAGACTAACTAGTGATATCCTGGAGAGTAGCCATCTCTGGTGCTCTAGTCTCTTGCACTAGTTTGCGTAAATTCATGACATGTCATAGGATGAAATTCTTAGGTCAACTCTGAATTAAGTTCTCTGTAAAAGCAAGAATGGAGCCTTGTGCATATATGGTATAAGAACTGTTTTTTTTTTTTTTTTTTTAATTAATGTTTCCCCTGACCCTGTGCAGCCACAGACTGTTCCTCTCTGGCCTCCTAACATACTTATCCCTGGATCCTCCAGCTGGTCCTTTCTGGTTCCCTAACTGTAACCCTTCACCAGGTGAACTGAACAACAATTCATGGAGTTGACCTCAAAGGCAACTCTCTACTCGGCTTAGATGAGCACAGACTCTGATATGGAGCAATGAGCAGAGGGCCAGCCATAACATGGACGGCAAGGGCAACAGTAAGGATTACATGTGAGGGTAATTCCAAATAGACTGGTGGCCTGTCATTTATCCTAGTTGTGGGTATGGCTAATCCAATGACCTCAGGATTTCTCAATTGATCTCTGCATTAACCCGAGATGACAAGCAGGGCTCCTGTGCTCCACAAGAGGTTGCACAGGCACTGAGTTTTCCCCACAGTCTCTGTCTTAGAGTAGCAGACCTACCCTTTGGCCACTTCATTCTATCCACCTGGTTGAATTTCTACTGTGCTGAACCTAAAAATGAACTAGGTGGATTAGCATGCTATGCCAGATAACAAATTTTAAATAAATTATATATATGTGTATATATTCTACACAGTGCAGCATCTTAGGGAGTTATTGCAGATAATACTTAGACCATCCTTTGGATTCATTAAAGTTCCTAGCATGAGCCATTTAGCACATGCTAGAAAGGCCGTTCCAGCAGAAATTGCTCATCTGGTATTCAGAAACATCTTAGCCCTGACAGGGTAAAACCTCACTATAAGATTTTATTTATTTATTTATTCATTTATTTAATATTTGTTTACTGGGAAAGTCCAACTTGGAACAAAGCCAATTTTCAGCAGAGGCAAAGGAAGAAATGTTCCAGATACATGTCTTTGAAATTTGCATGTTCCCTGAACTGTAGTTCTGCCATGACATGCAAATCAAAGCTGATCTACACATTGTGGTAGTAACCTGCTGCTTGTACAGGTCATGGCATTCTGCTCCACAGTCACTCTTACAAGCATACAAGTCACAAACATGAGTATACACACACACACACACACACACACACACACACACACACACACACACACACACACTTGCGCGAGCGCGCACATGCACACACACACTCTCAGCACAGTCCCTGTACCAGTCCTCAACATCTTCCTGTGGCTCTAATTACCTTTATAATACTTTACTCCCATTATGGTATATTTGTATGCATATATGACTGCCTGGTGGTCTAGTGTATTCCTCATCCCTGATCCATGTTATGATGTTGGTGTTGGTATGGAATTTTATAGAACCAACGGTGGTGGTGCTGCGGTAGCGTTGTCGCCTCACAGTTAGATTCTCAGTTAGAGCGTCTTCTGTGTAGCGACATGCTTGAATGGGCGTTCCTTCGTTGAAGGTTGTGCGTTAGGCCCGGCAAGCCAGTACGTAAAAATCTACTGCCAATCATTTAGCGGACCGGATTTCCGCTGTGGCGACCCCTAACTGGAAAAAGCCAAAAGACACAAACAAACAATCACTGGTGTCCAGTGTACTGCCCCACCCCTGATCCCTATTATGATATCTGTGCCTTGGGAATTTTACAGAGAATTCCCTGATGGTGCAGAATATCCCTCACCCCCCTGATCCTCATAGTAATGTTGGTGCCATTATGGCATTTTAGGGTGTTCATCCCACCACTCCCAATCCCCGTAGTAATACTGGTGTCATATATATATTTATATATGTGTATTACTTTTCAAAGTGAAGTATTCTACACAGTGCAGCATCTTTGGGAGTTATTGCAGACAATACTTAGACCATCCTTTGGATTCATTAAAGTTCCTAGCATAAGCCATTTAGCACATGCTAAAAAGACCCTTCCTGCTGAATGTGCTCATGTGGTATTCAGAAACATCCTAGCTGTGACGGGGTAAAACCTCATTATAAGATTTTATTTATTTATTTAATATTTGTTTACTGGGAAAGTCCAACTTGGAACAAAGCCAATTTTCAGTGGAGGCCCGGGGAGAAATGTTCCAGATGCATGTCTTTGAAATTTGCATGTTTCCTGAACTATAGTTCTACCATGACATGAAATCAAAGCTGATCAACACATTATGGTAGTAACCTGCTGCTTGTATAGGCCATGGCATTCTGCTCCACAGCCACTCTCACAAGCATACAAGTCACAAACATGAGTACACACACACACACACACACACACACACACACACACACACACACACACACACACACACACACACACACACACGCACACACGCACACACACACACACACACACACACACACACACACACACACACACACACACGTGCGCGCACACACGAACACACACACTCTCAGCACAATCCCTGCACCAGTCCATAACATCTTCCTGTGGTTCCGATTACCTTTATAAGACTTTACTCCCATTATGGGATATGTGTATGCATGTATGACTGCCTGGTGGTCTACTGTATTCCTCATCCCTGATCCATGTTATGATGTTGGTGTTTGTATGACATTTTATAGAATCATCACTAGTGTCCAGTGTATTGCCCCACCCCTGATCCTTATTATGATATCTGTGCCTTGGCAACTTTACAGAGAATTCCCTGATAGTGTAGAACATCCCTCTCCCCCTGATACTTATAGTAATGTTGGTGCCATTATGGCATTTTAGAGTGTGCATCCCACCACTGCCAATCCCTGTAGTAATACTGGTGCCATTAAGGCACATATTCCATGGTAGTCTAATGTGTCATGTCACCCCTTGATCCCCGTGGGAATGTTGGTCTGACTACTGCACTTTAAAGATGAATCATTGGTGTTCAGTGGTTCCCCCAACCCCACCTCTATCCCCATTATGATGTTAGTGGTGCCATTATGGCACTTAAAAGTAAGCTCCAATGTATAGTGGCCCCCTCCATGTTCATATTTGGTTGTGTGTTCGCTACTGCAATGTGGTGGGGATGGCTATGCTGATCTACATGGCTGGGTGCTTTTTTTAATCATTCTCATATGTAGAGGCCTTCCTAGAGATGGTTCTAGGGATAGACCACATAGCTAATTAGCATTCATCAAGGCCACTGGGCCAGCCCTTCATGGTGCTGCATGTCATTGCATTGGAGGACTGTGCAACACAGTGTAAGACCGGTTGCTGAATCGAAGAAAGTTATTGCACTGTGTACACACCACAGTACCTTCAGCAATTCAGCCCCATGTTACTATGATGCAGTCTCCTTTAAAAACATGAAACCTGGTAAAATCATCTGACTCATCTTAGCACCTATCTCTCACCACCCATGCCCAATGTTGTTGGTTACCTAGTAATACTGAAGAAATGAGTCAATGAGGTTGCACTTAATGGTTGTGGGAAGATAGGTGGGCCAAAAAATGCAAGACAAATTTCTAACCTACATTATACATTCTCATCTCATATTACCCCTTGCTTCATTCTTGTGTTTCTAGTTATTGCTGGCACCTGGACTGACTCATTGGAGTCCTTACCCTGAAAATCATATCTCAATACAGTCAATGTGGTTCACAAAACCACATAAAACTGTTGAACTTCCTCAGAACACTCAACAGTAACAACAGCAATAAGCTCAGGCCATTCCTTAGAAGTGGTATTGCTCACACACCATCCCAATTATAATTATTTCTGAAAGTTTATTATCAATAATTTAATTATTTGTTAACCTGGGTAAGTGGACTAATACATTACATCTCTTCCAGCCATATCACAGACCACAAGGACAACAGTAAGGATTGCATGCAGGGATGATTTTGAACAGTTACATTTTTGGCAGGAAAGAGGAAATCCAAATGCCTTAAGAAAATCCATCTGGACTTTGGAAAAATATGCAAACCCCACACACCCTGTTAAACTTTCTGTAGTATAGTCCCCCCAAGAAAAGTCCTTCTTAGTCTAGACCAGCTATGTTCAAAGCTTTAAGTCTCTGGTTCCCCCTCCACATATTGTGCATGATGATTTAAACTGTGATAGTCTTGCAGTATATGAGTGAGTCAAACATTTCTGTTACATTTTTCAACTTTCAGCCAAGTGAATATTTTTTTCTGTCTACATATACTTCTCACCACACGAAACACACAGACATAAACCTCATGCTTCTCTTCTCTGGGAATTATTTTCTCCTATATTTGACTGCAGCAATTGTTTCTCTTCCTTTCTGTTGGATTGGTAACAGAGTTCTTCTCTATCAGTCTGCAAATTATGTATATTAACTTCCAGGAGAGTAATTGGACTGACACACAAAACTAGATGAATAATCTTTCCAGTTTTAAATTGAAAACCCTATACTTAACTTAGCAACAGCAACAAACCACCATGGGAGTGTGAGCACCTAACACTGTGAGCCATACAAGAGGCATGAAGCTGCAGTTCCTAATAACACTGGACTGGACACTTGTGCAATGTATGACAGGATATGTTGTCTGTTCCACTAATAAGAATTACGACTACTACATAGTGTCACAAAAGGTACTATTGTCGGCCTAGCTATCTGGAATTTTGTAAATAATTATATGTCATTTGTAAATATTAATATGATTTATATAGATTTGTGACAGAAGGAGATACTGCCAGCACAGCTATCTGGAATTTTGTAAGTGGTTGTGTGTCATTTGTGAATAGCAACATGATTCATATGCCTGTGTTACAAATGTATTAGAACTGTACGTCATATTGTATAGACGTGTGCTGAAGAGATATGTTTTATACACTGTTTAACAGGGGAGACTGAAACACAGGATGTTAACTTGCAAAACTTCAGAAGAATGGTTGAGGTTAGGTTACTTTATAGCTGGGCCTTAAACAAAAGATGTTATCTCTCAGTTTCAGTGCAGTAGCAGACACAATGTCTAGAACTAGAAGTTTTTTGTATTGTCTTTACATGTGGAGGAATGTAAATTATTTTACAACTTCCACCATTTGCCTTAGATGTAAGAGAAGTCCTTGTTTATGTGTTTTCACAGGGAGATGCTAAATGCTGGTAGTTTCTAGCAATGGGGGGTTCAGCTAGGAATTGATAGTCAGATGACAAAAAGTGATGTCATGCTGCCAGATACCCCTGCAGCAATAGCTGAAATATTAATTTAAAAACTCTCTGAGAGAGAGAGAGAAACAGTGCATTTTGTATTTTGTCTTTGACCTGGCAGCAACAGCTGCGAAAACCCACTATCTTGCCTGGCTATGTAAGTAAGTTAGCCAGGGTACAGTAATTTCTTTTAGATTCAGTAAGGGGCATAGTAAAGATTAGTTTAGATGCTTTCTGTATTTATTTGAGACTGTCCTACAATGTTGTTTTAAATATTTCCTGTGAGTTTGAACTCTGAAGTCATTGTGAATACATATTTAGTATTGTCTTGTTCTTTTATTATTTATTATTATTAAATATATTTAAACATATCATTGTGGCTGATCTTTGTGAGACATGTTTAAGCTCTCAGAGTACTTGCATATCTATTTGGTGACACTATCCATACCACTCCTAATAGCCTTGTTCTTGGTCAAACTACCATTTGGATTAATAGTAACATTACACAGTAAGATTGGACACCCTTTGCTAAGGGCCTTAAAGCAGCTGATAAAGACTGACTGGTGGCAGATGAAACTACCTTATAGTCTGAGTAGAAGGGAGCATAGCTAGTAAATATGTGCCTGCATTTCCCAGGTGTGTGTGGGTGCATAAATCAAACCTCTAAGTGTATGTATGTTAGCTACTTGGGCAAGGGCACGAAGCACTGGTTGGACAGAGAGGGTGCTGGAGATCTTGGCTTGGTCACTCAGCTGAGATCTCAATTCTACAGCTGTGCCAGTGGGCAGTCTTATTGGGGATCTGGAGAAAGAGGGAGTAACCAGCCCCAGCCTGACTGTGGTCTCTGTGTGCTCTTAAGGGAAGTTGCACTTTACTGAGTGTGAGTACTTGTCATCCTCCCAGTGAGTACGTCCCCCACTGTTGCCAGTGGTGGGGATTGAGGCTCCTTGATTACTGAGCTAGTGTTTGGCCCTGTGTCACACATAGCAAGATTACTAATAGGAAAATGCCTTGAACTTTGCTGCTGTGTCTCTCAGACAAACCTATGGGCTACCTGAGGCATACTGATTTTGTCTTGGCCTACTTTCATAACCCCCTTTCCTAATGGAGCAGGGCTTTATTATGCCAAATAGGTCCAACAGGCTTAAGACTGACTCTGAATATATATATATAGTACTAATAACCCAACTGATTTTGTGTGAGTTTGATGCAGTCAGATAGGCAGCCAATCGATAGGTGTCCAAAATTGCACAAATCCGGGGAATTAGGAAATTTATTACCCCATATTTGTGTGAGCTGGAGTACAGGGGGGCTTGCTCCTGCAAAAAAATTATGTTTTGGTGTATTTTCTTTAAATTTAGGTTTTTCATGTACCAAGGCTGTTTCTCAGTGCATGTGTACTGCTGCGTCAAGTTCCTTGTTTTCGACCATATGAGGTCCATGTTTTGCAGTCGGCTTTGGGTGTTTTTGTTTAAATCAGGAACACAGATAGATAGATATAGATATAGATACAGATACAAATTAGATATAGATATAGATATAGATATAGATATAGATTAGAAAGTGGTAATATTTTTGTCTCTGTTATGATTTTAAAGTCTGGTACTATGAATTTCAACACTCAAAGATGGAGGGGTACCCTCCCTATACATATCTAACACATTGTGTGGTTATCTTCCTTTACCCTAGAACACAAAAAGTTTATTACAGTGAGATCAAGTATAAATGTTTTTAATATAGTTGTACTACAGTACCTTTCCATTACTTCTCATCCTTGATAATTACTTTTTGTTTAATCCATAAATGTTCTCATCCTGTTCCAGCCCTTCTAGCATTTGACTGTACAGACTCTACTACATGATTCAACTTCATGCAATCGTCTGCCTTTTCCAACACTACCTGCTAACAGCCTCAGTATGATTCGCTGTTGGCAGAGCTCTACCTGTGCTATCCAAAGGGGCAGCATCAAATCATGCAGCCCAGCTGGCTTTTGTTTTACTCTTGGCATGAATCACGTGACATCATTCTTTGAACACATAAAATGTTTGGAATCACAAAAACCTGATCAATATCCTTTCTGTTTTAGGTAGGTTCTTACCTGGGAATCTCACATTAACAACACTGTTTTATTATGATTATTATTATTGTGTCACTGGCTGCATCTTAAGCTTCCACCAGGAGAATATTATTTCTGCATTGTAAAAGAACAGGAGTGGGGGAACTTAACGATGAAAAACACTGTAGTACAACTGACAGTGGAAGGTAATGCCACATGCTAAACCCAGGTAGCACTTCCATATAGCGCTTATGAAGAAAGTGAAGTTAACACTTTTGTTCTTTGAGTTGTTTTGATAACAGTTTCCTCAAAGGTATTATTTTAATTGTTGGTCACCTTTAGGAAGTTATCTTGAAAAGTGAAACACTGTGAAATTAACACAGTAGACTGAAGAGCTGTTTGTGGTTTATTTTCGTTATGTAGATAGCATTGTAAATATATGAGAGACGCATCTGTTTATGGATCAAATCAACTAATACCAGTTATTTATAGTGTGTGTGTGTGTGTGTGTGTGTGTGTGTGTGTGTGTGTGTGTGTGTGTGTGTGTGTGCGTGTGCATGTGTATAAAAATGAATGCACACAGTGTATATTTACTAATTATATGCGTGTTATATATGGAAACACAATCAAAGCAGTATCATCATCTCTGCTTTTACCTAATTTCTAAGCTTTTATAATTAGACACAATGAACCTGAGTTCAGTATCATTCAAATTTTGGAATTATATTATTATCACCTGTCTCTACAGCTACACTTCTGACTATCGGTCCATGTAACTATAGGTACACTTATTTGTTTGTAAGCACTTCTAACCAGTCCATTTAAAACAGGGATTGCCTGACTTGTGCAGATCCTAAGGAACGTTTAAAACTATTCTGTTAATGCATTATATCAAAGACTTAAAACTTTCTTTCCAAAGTAAAAAGTTCATTCATTGGCAAACTTCATATACTTTTTTTTTTGTAATTACATTCTGACTTGCCAGGATCTGGATTCAGAAAAAAATGTGATGGTTCCGTTTGACCATTTTAAGTTGTGTGACTGAAGATCCTCCCTCCCTCTTTAATTTAAATTATCTCTACACCAAGTAATGCAAATAAAATGGAAAATAGAAAACAGTGCAGAGCTAGTAGATGTTGGTGGCTCTGCTCTCCAGTATGACTGCAGTAAGATCGGCATTGTCAGTTTTACTGAAAATACAGCTGTAAACAGCAAAAGCTGATTCTTGAAATTTAAACTGTGAGGCTTTACAAAATGAAGTGTGAAATAATTCCTTGCAATGCTATACTACAACTGCATTGTACTGCACAGTTATATAATCCAAAGAGACAGGAGAGAGCATTCAGAGTGCGTAGATGAGAAGGCACTAGTTTACAAAATTAGCATATTATGAAATATCTTTCTGATACCAATATGGAAATCAGGCAGAAATGAACTGTCCACACATTGCTGTGAAACTCAGAGCCAAATCCTTGCAGTTAACATCTCACATATTATAGATTCTGAGTGTTTCTATTGCACAGCATGTTAAAGGAAATTTTTATGATAAACTCTGAGTTAATCTATTACAAAGCCTTTTTTAAAAAATTTAGAAAATATATACATTAATTACATGAAACTTAAGTGACAGATTTTAATATTCTTATACTTCAGATGTGCCTTTAGCATGGTTATCCGGTTTGTGTTCATTTTTTACAACAAAGCATAGCCCATCACACTATGTGGCATTTTATTCTACTCTATATAGAAACGGCCCTCTTTACAGATAGTTTATTTGTTGCTCTGCATCTTTTTAGTGACTATACCTGCGTATACAAACAGATGTTTAAAATAAAGGATACATGCCCACACTAGCTGTCATTGTCCACATATATCAGCTGCAGTCCAGGTGACCCAGCTACTACCCTAATCAGAATTACCTTATACCTGCTTATACCAACTTCAGCTAGCTTTTCTTTTGTTTTTTGAACTCACAGCCCCCCTCACAAAAGCAAAACTCATTCTTGTGGAAGTAAAAAAAAAAAATAAAGATTTATTCAAATTGTGGATATGCATTTTTTTCTTCTGTGTTTAGTGTGTCCCCTTCTTTTCCATGCCTATTTTCCCTGGAAAACAATTCAACCTGTTCCACACTGAGTTTCCCAGAAGCCTGTGTTTCAATTCTTTGCCCTGGGTATATGCTTTTCCAGAAGTAGACCATTCATCCAGCTTGCTAAACCAGTTTCCATTTGCATTTCACACTTTGTATCAACACTGCTGGACACTTGTGTCCTTCTGAAAATGTTGCATTTTAATTTTAGCTTGAGCAAATGATCACCTACAGAGAAATATTGAATCCTGCAGTATTACAGTCCTTCTGTAAAGTTCCTTCTTCAGAGAAAGTTGATATATTTGCTTTACCAAAGTACACGCTTGTCTGTGGTACATCAGTACCTTTTAACCTATAGAGTCTACCTAATCCTGATTCACTATGAATGTACATGAGATAAAGCACTGTAGAGACTTTATAATGCACAATATTTTCATAAACAGCATGCTCTTTTGTTTGGATGGGGGGCTCCTCTTATTTATAGTAGTATTCCTATTCAAACCATCCTCCTCTTAAGAAGTATATTGAATTTAACTTTCTGACAGTCATTACTTAACTAAACTAACACATGTATAATGATATTATGAACAAATAGTGTACAACATAATTTCAAACCTAGAAACATAGTAATTATTTTATTTCCTTTCTCAACATATAATGTCTTTAAAAGCTGGTGTTTTATGACTTTTTTTTTTGCACAAAGGTCTTGTGCATTTGAATGTACTTTCTAATATGAATAATTGCCAACTTTCCCAACAGTTGCTGATAGACTTCATACCCTGAGATGCTGTTCTGTTTCTCTTAATATCATAAAGTGATCTCTGTGCATACATTTGAGAAAATTATTCTGACTCAGTATAAATTCTGGTAATCCTGTTTTAGAAAGAGACTTTACAGAGGAGTCAACAAAGTGTGTGTGTGTGTGTGTGTGTGTGTGTGTATATATATATATATATATATATATATATATATATATATATATATATATATATCAGCTAGCTATCAGTTACACCAACTGTGAGCAGCCTAATTCATTCCATTGATCATGGTCTAAAAATTGACCCATTTCAGAGCTGCAATAATGTTTTGGAATACCGGTTTTGTTAAATTAGTTATGAACTGGCTAAGTAAAGTCAGTAAGACAAGTTATGCTGTAGTTCGTTTTTTTTTTTTTTTGTAATGGTTCAAAAAGCTTTGTACATACATCATACTACAGTTTAAATAACTGGCTTCCGAACACCATGTTCATGATAAAATATACATCATGGTATGTAGTCTGTTAAGAGCTGGAGTAATAGGTTTCTAGCCTTTGTTAGATTAAATAAATTACTCGGCAATCGTATTTTAATTAAAATAGTATATGTTTTGCAAAAACTCCGTAAATGCGTATATAGAGATGGCAGAGACATTACTATAAATATACAACAGATTTATAAACGCATTGAGTCGAATTTGGAATTTACTATGAAATGAAAAAGTCTACGACAAATTAAACCAGATAAGAAGAATACAGTAGAAAGTCATATATTTTTTTCTGGACAAACCAGATTTATTTTACATTTTAAATGACTAAAAGTTTAATATACATTAATATTCAACACCATGTTTACTAAATTGGTGTAAATTCAGATTCGGATATTATTTTACAAGTAGTATGTAAGAATGATCCGTGCTACTGAAAGATTTCTTATAAGGTAACAGATCAATTCAGATTTAAAGAGCAAATACAGCAGCTGCTTTAAAACACACCACTTGTCTTTCCTGAATATTTTGCCTAATATTTTCAACAGAAAAAAGTCCATAGTATTTATTTTTGGTTCGTTTGTTTATTTAATAGCAAAGTCAATAACCTCCTGAAACGCACAAATATGTATAGCTTATTTTCAAACGAAAATTTATTTTGACCACCACTGTTTTCCAACTCTGACTAAACAATTGCAAGCCTGTTCTGAAACCGCTCTTTGAAATGCTTAATTAATAAGAATAGTGACACATGCACACACACACACGTATATAGTTAGATAGAGATATAGATAAATAAGCCATCCGTGTGAACATTTCTAACATAAGCAGTTTATTTTGGTCAAACCAGGAGCTTATACAGCACACATCTTATAAGCTAATGCAAAGCAATGCATTCCAAGTACTCTACAAACTTGAGTGGATATTTCACACTAGCTGAAAACTTAGGTTCATAAATCTTGACTCATACACAGGCAAACGCGTGTATAACCACTAATAAAATGTTTTGAAATTAAAAAAAAAACTTTAAACGGGACCTTCTGCGGATTTTTGTGTATGACGTCACGATGTTTGCTTGACTGTCTGTGATACCATAATTCAATATTTTAATAGCAGAACAAAGACTGTTCCAACCTGCTCGGTAGTAAATAACCACGGTGTTTATATTAAATGTTTTGTAAATATACAACATAATGTTAAAAAGGACTATAATAAACTTATATTAAAGGTAGACTTTAAAAAAATACAGAGTTATTTGATTATATTGTGCTGCCCTAGTCAGTGGACAATAAATAAATTAATTTCAAAAAAGGAGAACACCAACAGATGATGCAAACTGGATCTGGCTCTGATTTGTACTGACTGATGGGAGTGCTGAATTGTTCTTGCGTCGTTATAGTGAACTACATCACTTAATTCAGAAATACAAAGCAGAGGTGTATATGAAATGCTGACACCAGTAAAACAGATATCAGAAAATAGTACGTCAGCTACGTTAAGCATGCTTAGAACAATTAAATACTTGAATTCCTCCGTGATACCCTAACTGCAAGCGCGTTTTCATGGAGGGAATGCTTTTCTCCACCATTATTAATAGTATTAATGATGTCAGGAAAGAACAAGAAAGAAGCTCAGTGCAATATTTATGCATTATTTTGTTAGTTCAGTACACTGTCACTGTAGATGAGCGCCGTGCCTCTCAAATGTACATCATTACGAGGAGCGTTCCTCATTTTGAGTTTTGCGAATTCCATGTACCACGCAGTTTCACATTCAAAGCGTGTCGCACACGCATTAATACTTTTTAACAAAACTCTATGGTAAGTTAGATAGAATCATATAAATTCTATCTAACTTTTCAAAAGTGCTGCAAATAAGCAATAGCTATTAACCATGCTGCGAACTTCCTAGTTGAAGTTGCTGGCCAGAGTTCCGCGTTTTGCCCATTCCTTACACATTATGAGAAGGGTTCCACGTTTTGGACACGGGAGGTTCCGAGGTACGATCGGCAGTCTGCCTGCTGCCACCTGATAGCAGGAAATGTTTTATTGCCTGCGAGTTATAGTACACATAAAGCAACAAACTACTGCAAATGAAGTATGATTTATTATTCTCTATCAAAACATTTTACAGTAGTAATACGTGTTGAATCATTTAAATTCTAAGCTACCAAAATGTGGGGATTCCCGGACAAGTTCTAATTTTTAAAGACAGTACATTTCGTTCGGTCCTCTTACAATTCTTATGCTATGGAAAAGAAATAACCTGCAGATCCACCACGAAGTTGGTCTACATGAACATATTGAAGGGAAATAAAACGAATGAGTGTTGGGAGTAAATTATTATAAACAAAGAATGGCGTGTTTAGTCTGTGAAGTGAGATACGAAGGTGAAGTAAGTGCTTGTTGTGTTAGGACTTACAGGCATCTCTTTTTGGACCCATTAATTTCCAGCAATGATTACTAGAGAAAAAAACGCAGAGAGGGCAGATATATTATTTATAAGAGTAGTAAGAAAAAAGCAGGTGCAATCAAACAGATGAAGTATTTTATGTTTGCGTGTGTGCGCGCGTCCTTTTTGCTATATATCGGTGTGTGTGTGCGCACACACGCACACATATAGACAAACACATACTATCAACTGGAGAAGTAATGAATGTCAAAGATTAAAAGAATAAATTCAAAGATACCGAACCCTAACCGATCCTAATGAAGTGGCAGCACAAGTTCCCAAGCTGCCGAAAGGCCTAAAAGTTGCTGTGTGCCAATCTGTTACTCTCAGGGGAGGGCGAGGTTGGTAGCATTCTTTATTCAGCTCATGGACGTTGTAGTTATTGAAAGTTTCTTCCTTAAAAAAACGGTGGCGATAGCCTCATTGAAAGAAATTATTCTGTATGTATGAGATACCATGCATGCTGTGCAAACAATCCAACGTAAGGCAAAAAGGGGAAAACAGAAATTAATATGTCTAATTTTGGACAGATTTTGCATTATTGACTAATCGAATTGTTCTTTTATCCGAAGAAAATAAGTAGCCTTTTGTCTCACACAATAATAACACCCGTTTAATAAAATCACACCCTTCGGATTTGTTAAATGTTGCTATAAAAGTTAGACACCTTATTTAAATTGCATTCTTTTTTTAGTTGACAGGGCGTCCTTGATCTACGGGGCAACACCACTATTTCTTAGATTAGGGCAACATTTCAAAACAAGTGTCAACTGATTTCTCAGTTAAAGCTCTTCAGTTTCAGGTTCACAGTGTGTTTGCGTTTATTTTACTTACACACACACGCACACACACAACGCAAACTGGGTCTTTGTAAACTTTCTAGGCTTGCCTAGAACTCAAGTCTGAAGTGGACTTTATTCCCTAAAAAAGTTTCTCTTTCCCTTTATTAAAAGTTTTGGAGTGTTGTTTTTTGCAGTACTGCCTCCCTCTTTGGGCTAGACAGGCGCACTGCAGGTCTTGAAATTTCATTGTCGCTTTGGTTTACATTTTACATGCCAGCATGGAGCACTACCTATAGGCAGCTGGTTGCTAGTTAATTGCTAGTGTAGGTGGCGTGGCAGTTAACTTTCTCAAAAATCAAAAACACATTGTCTACTGAAAAATAATAATACAAACCCAATTCTATGAGCTGTGCTGCAAAACTTCGCTTTGCAACCACGAAACAGTAACAAGACACAATTTTAACATCTTTGGTTTTAGCATGAATGCAACCATGTTATCACAAGATTCTGTGTGTGTGTGCGCGTGTAGAGGTTTGCCTCGACAGTAAGTTAAAAGTCATTTCCGGGTCTGTTAGACCCTCCTAATCTGCACACACCTCATCTGTCCTTATCAGCTACAGAATCTATATGCACTACTTCTGTTTTCAGCAGCGATGCCTGTTCCAGTGTTCTTAAAGAGAAATAACAAAACACAGCAACCAAATATATGTTTTTGCTTACTGACAGCGGTTTTTGATTTTCAGTCAGAAAAGTTCTGAAGCACTTTTGGAGATAAGTGCGTACCCTCCTCTCAGCTGTCCAGATTTTCGCAGAATGCCCATATTGTTTGTGTCACATTTTCGTCTATTGCTCTTAATGTGTAGTTTCTAGCAAATCACTTGAGGGCTGAAGTCACTAAATAATGACAATAATAAGAGTTTTAGACTTCATATCTATCAGAAAATGCATGCTAACACACATCCAGTTATTCTAGCAACGTTCTAAGTTTATGAGTAATATTTAGAATCGGACCTTATTTTGGGCCATTGTCATTCCATTATTGTAAGTTTTGTCCATTGTTCTTGTTCTAAGAAGTTGAATGGTATAAAGCGCAGCCACGCATACCCCATGTACTCTACTCTGTATTTTCCCCTGGAGCATACATCATAAATAATCTTTGCAGCTATAAATCAGAACTCTAAACATTCACAACAGTCTGAAGTTAATGTTTGTAACAAAGATCTGTACGCAGCATGTTTAGATGCAGGCTATCCCCCCAAAAGTACATTCTTGTTGATGCAGAGCCAAACATGAAGTGGACGTTTTTAAGTCTATTATCAACATTTAGGAATACGTGCAAAACGGTATGTGGATTAGGTGGCTTACATTGTTACCAGAATACAAACTACAGCCTTCAGAGTACCTTCCTGGGGATATACCCGATAATTAAAGATAGAGGTATTTACCGTTAGCATGGCCGGTTCTCCAGTCTTAATAGCTCTGGCACTTAAATTCAGATTTTGCATGAATTAAATCAATTGTTTTCAAAAACAGAAGAACTGTCCAAAACCAGCATAAATGGAAGGTAATTATATTCAAAACAACAATTAAAGCGCAAACAGCCCCGCCCACCCAGACACCATTGTAAAAGTACTGAGGCAAGTACATAAACTAGAAATAGTTTCACGATATTGGTAATATGATCTTTAAATGTTTATATAATCAATAAACTCGCAATTGACATGTAATGCTGAAGTCTGCTATAGGTTGTAACTTTACCATACATAGTGCAATCTTCAATATTTTAGCATAAAACTACCTTTCTATATGGTAGAAAATTGTGATATAAGCCCGTTTGTCTTAGACAAGGAGACAAGTGGGTTATGCTTTGAAAAATAAAAAACATTCTGTTTGACTGTGAGTTACAAACCTGCAAAACCAGCCCGAAGAGCGGAAGCTCGCTGTTAATACAACTAAATTATGCACAATACTTGCTAGAAGGATAAATAGTTTTATCTAGAAATTCCTCCACGCCCACAAACCATGTGTAAAGATTAACAACACGGTCGTCCAACGCCATTAATTAAGGAGCACAGTGCAAGTACAAAGTATTCCTAAATTCGCGTTAAATTAGAGGACCCAAAACAGCTTAAAACATTGTTTTTCCCAAACAGTTTTATAAGTTAGAAGCAACTTCATTTATGCTACGTCCCTACCCACAGTATCTTTTGTGATTAATCGTGTTTGCACCTACATTCCAGCAGTATTTGTAAAACAAAAAGTGAACTTAAGTTTAGTTATTATAACTTCAAGTGAATGTGGATAATTGCGGATAATGAACAAGTTTAAGGGCGCACATTATTGACATCCACGTCCTGGGTACTGACTCAAATATCTTGGACAGTTTGGTAGTAAAGGAGGAATGACAGCTGTCATTTAATTTAACAGCTACTCTGCAACGAATCATTCTGTATATAAGTTCCAAATATGCATTCTTAGCACATTATCATTATTCTTGTTTTATGCTGCAAGCGAAACTGAATTAATCATCTGTCAGTCACCACTTAGTAGAAATGGAAAAGCCACGTTAAACTGTAGTAGGTGTGCTTGCCCCCCCCCCCCCCCCCAACTTCTTTAGTT
Source organism: Protopterus annectens (assembly GCF_019279795.1). NCBI lineage: Eukaryota > Metazoa > Chordata > Ceratodontiformes > Protopteridae > Protopterus > Protopterus annectens. The sequence goes on from NC_056744.1 coordinate 228,283,650, forward strand.
TTAAAAATAACAATAGGGGCAGAAAGGGGAGCACTTTCTTATCAGAGTGTTTTATATAAGGTCTTCATATACTAGATCCTATATAGTGAATGTGAAGGAGTGTTTGGATAGCCTTAGTTTGTTTAATTAGTAAGGCATGTGTCCATACAGATGCGAGGAACATTACAAACCCAGGAGGAGCAAGGCTACCTTTGAGGGCTAAACTCGTAGCGTTATACTTAAATTATAACAGTCGAGAAGTATGCATACACGCACGATGATACCTGGAGGATTCAACAGTTTAGTATGGATATAATTTTACGTAAAAAAATAAAAATATGCAAATAACGTACAACTTGAACATTACAATTAAGCAACAATTCTAGAAAGTGAGTTTTCAGCTGAACTGTATTAACAAAAACAGCGATAAGGAAAGCTGTATGGGGAGAGAATAGAGTTAATGTTTTAAGTCAGCATATCCAGTAGCAAGAAGTTTCAGCATTACATTGAACAAGGTGAAACAGTCTTGGCTCTGGAGCTCAGAACCTCTCCTGCCCCGGAACAATCAAACCCCTTTCTCCGCCCCCACTACCTTATTCGTCAATGCACAAACTTCTCCGATCACAGAGGGTGGAACCCATTGCCACACCTCCCGTCTCTAAACTTGTAACCAATCACAATCGACCGGGTTGCTCTCATTTATTTGGGACCGCCGAGAGTTTTTGAGAGATCATAACTTGATCGTGAGAGACTAAAGCTACTGGGGTAAAAAGTGGACCATATTTTTTTTAACTGCTCCAGAAGGATCTGTAAAATTCTACTAAGAAAAGTGCTTCTGAGAGTACAGGAAACCATCAGCAAGAACTGTACGCCTACCTAGACACTACAGCCAGCACCCTATACTTTCCAGTTCTGCAGCTGTTAAACTTAAAAAAAGTTTGCATACTTGCAAGAGGAGAGATTTTATCCGTTTGCAATCAGTGTTCGTGTTATTGTTGCTTGGTGCAAAAGTCTATAGATAGGTTTTCTTCCCACGTCAGGCTGTCGCTACTCACAGATTTTCGTATGAATCTACTTGATCCTTTCATGAAAATGAACGACGAGCAGAAGTGCATTTCTGACGCCCCCAGCCCCTCAATGTCTGAGGATTCTGCAGGGTCTCCGTGTTCACCGGGCTCGGGTTCGGATACCGAAAACACCCGCCCTCAGGAAAACAGCTTTCTCAAGGGGGACGATCAAGACATAAAGAGGGAGAACGCTGACGATGACAAGTTTCCTGTCTGCATCAGGGAAGCCGTGACCCAGGTGCTGAAAGGTTACGACTGGACCCTGGTGCCCATGCCAGTTCGGGTGAACGGCTCCAGTAAAAGCAAACCTCATGTGAAGAGACCCATGAATGCGTTTATGGTGTGGGCTCAAGCAGCTCGGAGGAAGCTCGCCGATCAATATCCGCATCTGCATAATGCTGAACTCAGTAAAACTCTGGGGAAACTATGGAGGTGAGTCTGGAAGTTTTCCCCTTCTGCTGAGTTGTATTGTCACCACTTTTGCTATAACTCACTAACGTCCTCACATTACCATTAGAGACTTGCATGATGTGTAAGTAGTTTTCTAAACTTTAGGGACAACTCGTAGAAAACTATATAGTGCAAAGCTTAATACTTTAAACAACCATTTCGACTTTGCTTTATGCAGAATGTAATGCACTAAAATATTTACTGTAATTGCAAAGGAGGATCAGCAAAAATGTTGGAAAAGTGTGTGTGTGTGTGTGTGCGCGCGCCCTACTGAGGTGAAGGATATAGCAGCGCGTGCTGCAAGATAAGTTTCCTCGTTAACAAGCTCGTGAGTCAGTGCAAGTAGCGCATGCATCGTATGACACATAGTGCAGTTTTACGAAGTTTTTAGAATGTTAAACAGTATTACAGGACTAGTTTTCAAACTCCGTCAGTGTATGAAAGAGAACCCTGTTTGCACTAAGTTTTAGCCTTGCATATTTTTGGTCCTGTCTTTTATAGGCATGGTTTCTATGAAGTTCAAACGTATAGAGTGCATAACAGTCAAGCATAGATGCCTACACATCTCAACAGAATTAGGGATGATCAGGGAAACTTTTAAAGTATTAATAATAACTTGAGACACTGACAGAATAAGAGAGTGTGACAACTTGCGTTGTCTGAAGTAAAAAAAAAAGTGTGTCATTATTAAGAGCAATTTACAATCTTTTCCCAAAAGTCATCCACTTTTAGAAAGGGCTAAGAAGGACATAGATAAAGTGTCGGTCAAAATCAGGGACAGTTGAAAGGTATATGATATCAAGTGTGCCTCATTATGAGGACAGTTTTGAGTTTTGCAAAGCCAATGTCTCTCCTAGTTGCAAACTGAAAGGCCGTGCTACACATTCAGTGTTAGTTTTAACTAATATCAACGGTAAATTCATCAAAAGAACCTCATATAAGTATAAGTAACACATTTAACCATATCGTAAGTTTCCTAGTTGAAATTGTTGGGAGGTGTTAGTTCCACATTTGACCATTTGTTCCCCATTATGAAAGACGGCGCTCCATATTTTGGAGATGAAGGCCGAGAGCTGTGTTATACCAGAATGTGAGATGTTGCCGGTGTGAATTCTAGATTATTGAAGGCTGAACAGTTTTACTTTCATTTATAAAGCATTTTGGACAGAATGTATAGCGTTTCCTAACTTTTATTGTAAATGCAGCAGTAAGACTTTAGTGAAGTGCTGAACATGGAAAACGGTTAAACGTTAGTGCATGTATTTAAAAGGATGCAATTGCACGATTGTTTTATTTTTAAAATCAAATCTTCAGAAGTATGCAATCGGTTCCAAAGGGTTTAATGTGTGCATTTGCATGTTTTTCTTGTATAAAGATTACTCAATGAGAGTGAAAAGCGTCCATTTGTGGAAGAGGCAGAAAGACTGAGGGTGCAACACAAAAAAGACCATCCTGATTATAAGTATCAACCACGGAGGAGAAAGTCGGTGAAAAATGGACAGACTGAACAGGAAGATGGAACAGAGCAAACTCATATCTCACCTAACGCCATTTTCAAGGCTTTGCAGGCCGACTCCCCCCATTCCTCTTCTAGCATGAGTGAAGTGCATTCCCCAGGAGAACATTCAGGTAAGTAATATTTAAATGTAAATAAATACATACATAAGAACATTCAAATGTGAATCCTTTTAACTAAGAACATTTTGAATTCTTTCTAACACCGTGATCAAATGTCAGCAGGGCAGCGAAGTAATTAGTACCACGTCCCTGTTTGCTGACTATCTCCCATTTTGTAAATTCACGAGTCGCTGTTTAACACAATGCTTCTACAGGGAAATGAGATTTTTAAAAGTGGTTAATAAGTTACTAACTTATCGAGAGAAACTGCAACCATAACACCTGGGGACCATAAACTGTTGTGTTTTTATTTCTTGAAACAAATGGCTGGTGATAAAAAGGTTGTAAATTCTGAACGAGAGAAAAAAAAAAGGAAGTTAATAAACTATGCACATACAGCACACAGGGGAATTTTGTTTGGTTGTTGAGCTGGAGCTAGCAACTCTTTTTCTTGGGTTTGCCAACTGATTGTACCTGCCTTATGCTAATGAATGATAATGAAAAAATATTTTTACCTTTCTTGTAGGGCAATCTCAAGGTCCTCCAACTCCCCCTACTACACCTAAAAACGATGTGCAGAACGGGAAGCCAGATCTTAAGCGAGAAGGTCGTCCTATTCAAGAGGGTGGGAGGCAACCTCATATTGACTTTCGAGATGTGGACATTGGTGAGCTCAGCAGTGATGTTATCTCCACTATAGAAACTTTTGATGTCAATGAATTTGATCAGTACTTGCCTCCCAATGGCCATCCAGGAATTGCAGTGAGCCATGGCCAGACAGGCCAGGTTACGTATGCAGGCACCTATGGTATCAGCAGTACACCAGTCACTCAGGCCAGTACAGGTCATGCTTGGATGCCCAAGCAGCCACTCCAGCAGCAACAGCAGCAGCAGCAACCACAGCAGCAGCACCATTCGTTAACTTCTATTAGCAGTGAGCAAGGTCAGGCTCAGCAAAGGACTCACATCAAGACTGAGCAGTTGAGCCCAAGCCATTACAGTGAGCAACAGCATTCACCTCAGCAGATCAGTTACAGCCCGTTCAATCTTCAGCATTATGGCTCTTCCTACCCAACCATCACACGCTCATATGACTTCACAGACCACCAAAATGGCAACTCTTATTACAGCCACGCTGCTAGCCAGAGTTCCAGCCTATACTCCACATTCACTTACATGGGTTCCACACAACGACCTATGTATACCCCCATTGCAGACACCACAGGGGTACCTTCTATTCCCCAGACCCATAGCCCACAGCACTGGGAACAACCAGTCTACACACAACTTACTAGGCCGTGAAAAACAAACAAGAAAAGACTTTAAAGTGGCATCAGACTTTAAGACATTGAACTGAACAGCACAAAAAAAAAAGACAAAGCAGGCCACTGCACTTTACTGCTCCCGTAGAAACTGAAGCAGAGACACCATGCTGAGGACAGAGCAAATCTAGTTTGAGCATTGTAAAACTGGACTCTTTACATTGTTTTTTTATGTTTTGTTCTTATGTCAAGCAAACTGATTATGAGCTGGTTAACTTAGACAGGGCCTGTGTTTGTATTTAAAGTTATTTTTTAGCATATTAATAAAAGCAAGCTCCTCTGTGAGGATAATAATCTTTATTTTAAATATTTTAGTATGTACTGTGTATGATTCATTACCATCTGTTTTTTTTTTGTGGGGATTTATACATATGTGTACAAATATTAAGAATTGCTCTTATTTGTACTTTTTTTACTGCCTCAGTGTATGCAGTCAAGCCACTCTGTAGTGAGGCACTCTGCTTGAGTTTTCTTATTCTCAGAATATATTTTTGTATAGAGAAAAAAACTGTCTTGTACTTGTTTCCTCCGTTTGTACATTCATTTGCTTTCATTTCCCATATTTGAAATTGTCACTGCTGGGTTTACAGTTGGTGAAAATAAAAATACTATTTTGTAGAGATTCTTCATGAAGTTGTACCGAAATACTTGTCTGTACCAACTAGTGATAATAATAATTTGGGGACTAATTATTTTCACAGTATATTCTACCTGCCCATCCATAATTGATATTTTAATTCCATATTACACAAACTAAAGTCAGGTATGAATACTGAATTATTTTTCTGGAAAAGTTATGGATAATGCTCGGCAAGTGGCCAGTACTTTATGTATACTACCTGGCAACTTCTTCCTGCCCCACCCTACTTCCCCTTTAGGCTACATATTTGAAACAGATGCAAGACATGGCCTTAACCCATTGAGTACTGAAATGCTGCAGCCCCATGCGCCTTTTCAGCTGTTCGCTTGCAATGTTGAAATTATTTATTAGCGCTGCTTTGACTATAGTTCTGTCTAACTTGAACAGCTGCCCTAGTCCTTTTTCAAATAGTAATGTGAAATAATGAAGTATGGTGCAAATTGTAACCATTTTGTTTTATTTATCTTTTAATGCTCTTTCTTTATTGACACTAGCATTTCCTTAAACTGCATTCATTGAATTTGTACATATGTGCTAATTCATTTTCATTTAAACGATTGAAATTAAGTAAGAGATTGCCATTTTCTGACATACTCTTAGTGTTGCACTGAACATATATGGTTTTGGCTTCAATCGTTTCTTGTATCAATCAATATACAGAAACTCTTAGAATGATATTTTGCATTTGTTTCTAAAATAGTCTTGTGACATTCTTATTTTTCAGACAGTTGTGGCAGACTTGTAAAATAGTAAGAAAATGATTTTTCATGAGATAATTATATTTGACAGTTTATCTAAAATGTAAAATAATATGTTACAGGAAATTTTAAGCACTCTCGTTTTCTGTTTCATTTTGTATTGTGTATAAAAGCCAAACTTTTAAAATATTTCTCTTAACTTAAAAGACCTGTCAATAAATCACTTATGTTGTCCTTAGATGAGACCTGTGCCAGCATTTCTCTTTTGAAAGAAACTTACCTTTTGTATTTTATTTGTTCACAATAAACTTAAAAATGCAGTAAAATAAAACAGATGGTATTGCATACTTCTTAACTGTATAATTGTCAGTTGTATATCTGAGTTTAACTGCGCCTTTTTATGGTGCTTTTTACTTGCTTATTTAATCAAATATAATGTCTACTGAAAAGTAAATACGCTTACATCATCCCATGTGTAAGTCAATTACTTCTGTTTTCCATGTTTTGTTGTGTAAGTACATCTGATAAACATGCTTTAAAGTTACATATGCAGGCTTGTCCAGTAGGATAAGCTAGTTCAAACTGGCTAACTCAAATCCTCAGCTGTTGTGAAGCCAATGGGACATAGTTGGCACCATTTAGGAGGTAAACTAATTGTCGGTTTGCAGCTGACTCTGAGGTTTCACTTAGGCTGCTAGTAACATTTGGGTTTTCATGGCTTATATTTGGAGGCAAGCGTGCGCGCACACACACACACACACACTAGTAATCCTTTTTGTGTAATTGTTGATGCATTATGTGTTGTCTGGGCCTATGCCACGGCGCAGAAGTTGGCCTGCAGGGGAAAGATGGAGATGAAGAGATTATAAGAAGGAGCAAAATAACCTGTCTGCACTTCCTTCAAAACACTTTACAAGTCATTCTGTTTTGTCATTGTGTACGTTTTCCATATACATTCCTTTTTTTGCATCAAACTGTATTACCCATTCATGTTTTACATGAAAGTAACAAATGGTGGCTTATGAATAAAAAACGTAAAAAGTTCTGATTATTTAGTTCCTGGTGTTACTAAACTGAGTGAATTAAGGTATCGTGTATGAATGCTACAAAGGCCAGGTATTTATTTTAATAGCTATTAATGAGATAACTGACATCCCCTTTATGAACACTGCACATTTATTTCCAGTGTTGGTGTAAAATATCTAGACATTTTGTGCCATGAAGTCATGAAACCGCAATTAAGGCACTGGAGGATTCACCAGGTAGCAAACCAACTTTAATATGTTGTCATATGACACCTTTTAAACATTTTAGTTTGTTAATATGTCTTTAATTGTGGATTGGTTACTTAATGGACCTATTAAGGACTATATATTAAGGACTCGTTTTTGTTGGTATGCTCATTTGATGAATTTGCTGACAAAAACGCTGTGGTCCAGTTTAAGGCGTTTTGTTGTTTTTTGTGTGTTCATTAAAGTTGGTTTGCGACCTGGTGAGCCCTCCAGTGCCTTATTTTTTGGTTATTTGTTTGTATTTGGGCACTTTTTTCCATTCTTTTTGTTTATGAAACAGTAATTCCTTGACAGTGAAGGGAATGCTTCACATTTTTGTTTTTTTTCTTCATTTTTTTAAGGGAGCAGGCCATATGGTGATGAGTTACAGACTATACTAAACAATAACTAATTACTAGCCTATCACACAGTGGAAAAAGGGGAAAATGTTTTGGAAAGTTAAGTTTTTTCTTCACCATATGCTGAATATTCACTGGTGACAGATACTTCCAAAAATCGCTAACCTGGTCTGAACATTTTTACCCAAAATATAGAAAATTCTACAGATTCATGTGCCATATTCATACTCACTGCCAACATGCATGACTTTTATCAGTGAGTCTCTCTTACAATTCTCCCCATGTGTTTCTCTCCATGGTATGTTAACTTGTTTGCTTTTGTTTAATCTTAGTTACTGGCAGTAATTTCCTGATCTGCACCACATCATTTCCCATATTTCTTATTAAGGCAATTAGTGACATTAATTTATTTTTCATCTATTTTGCTGTGTGCTCTAACTGCTAGGCTACACTAGACACAAAAGCCTATTTTCGCAAATGATACCCAGGTTCTGAAGTGAATAAGGAACGTCCTTATGGGAGTCGGACAGCATCCAAACTGCAGTAACAGAAATTAGACGTACTCAGCAGAATCTAGTCCTTTCACAACTAATTGCATTAAATAAGAAGTCACAATGTAAGACAGCTTCTTTGTTTCATCAGTAATAGATACAGATTTCTTAAAGTCGAAGCCATACCCTCCTAGACCACTAAACATGTATTTGTACTTCTCTCCCTGAACTTGCTAATGTACAATCTACATTTTTTCTATATGGATATGGTTTATATGTTTCTCCTTCTGCTTTTACAGTGGGTTGTTGTGTGCATACTAGCATAATTTGGCATGCATTTTTGTTTTTATAACAGATTGCTATTCATTCGGCTTTGAACAAGTAAATGCCGTACCACTGCTCCCCTCCCAGTACAGGCAAGCTGGAACCTGATGCTCCAGTAGGACTGGAAGTTAATGACCTTTGACCTACACAGTATTTGTACAGGTGGGGTCTAGTAAACACCTGAAATGTCATTCTATTCCACCCAGCCAGATCTTCTAATAAATTCTTTATGAGACATAGTGCTATCGCAGTATGATATGGCAAAGAACAAATGCAACAAAAAGAGGTCCTAGTAGGTTTGTATATTATATTAAAATATAAACTACAAATGCATCTGCATTGTTTTAAGCCCAAGAAATAGACCTTCCCTCTTAATTTGTGTAACCTTGTTCGGCTCCTACTTTGCTTAAATTCATATTCAGAAAAAAGTGACTATGGCACTGGTTCTAGGCAGAACATTGCATACAATTATGCTTTGATGAACTCCACTTACCTGCAGCTCTGCATCAGTTGCCCTAAAATGTATCCATTGTAAAAAAGAATTGATAGACACTAATTTGGAAATTAGCATATTTAGTTTGCACAAAAATGAATAAATAACAGACTAGCCTTCTTTGCACCCCAGGAAGTATGCCACCTATACCCCCTACTCAAATTACCACCACACGGAAATATGGGCAGCTTCTTTGTAGGGGCAATCAATCCAGTGCCACCTAAACCTATATAGTTAATAGGTGCTTCCCAGTTGTAGTTGTGGTAAGAAGCTTTCTAACCTTCTCATAAAAAGTACCTCAGTCAAGTTAAATGATGTGTGAAAGAACATATTCTGTGAAGCACATGGTTCTAGTACTGCACTGCTTTTCCACCATACAGGCATTAGCTTGGATTAAAATAGAGCCTTATGCAGACATGTTAATGTGATTGGAAGAAATAGACTGTAAGACACCTGTCCAATTCATGCCATCTCATAGTTGACCCAACTGTGGTGCTGATGTGGTACTCTGATGATTTTTTTGCCCTTTTGCATGAATGGATTTACACTTGGCTAACCGGGATCCCGATATTACATTATTTTGTCATTATATGGTAATGAATCAAAATATACAATAATAGTTTCATAACAATATTAATATCTGACAAAAATAAAAGTGATTGCAAAATAACATAAGGGTTTTTAATAATCTTGGTCTCCATTTGCTAGTCGTGTGTGTGTGTGTTTTTATGCAGATCCCCCATGAATGCTCAGTACAAACAAGCTCACATCACATTTCCTTGATCACAAGAATTCATAACTGACAAAGTACTTACTTCTTATAATGTATGTATTCAGCCGTGCCACATCCCATAACAGGAAATTTGCATGTCACACCTCCCTGACTTTGTTATTCCCAAAGTCACTGCACCTTGAAGAAAGACTAATCACTGACAGGCATTTAATACCTGCTTTTTCTTTCTCCTACTTGCACCAGCTTTTGACATTCCAGAACTAAGATGACATTATATGTATTATGTAGCTGTAAACAAACAATCAATGGAAATTTAATCAAATGCCAACTTATACCTCAATTGAACAAAGAAACTCTCTTTCTCACATACAAGTACGCATGCTTGTGCTCATGCATTCAGACACACACACACACATGTGTGGTGTGCCTGTATGCAGGGAACAGAAAATACTGAAATGAGGTTGCAGTAATCAAGCTCTTTAAAGGTCTGTCAATCATAAGCTTTATAATCAAGGCAATGACCCAATAAAGTCAGGAAATTTGCATGTGACCTTTTATAATTAGGAACAGTAATAACAGAGATAATCCAATTTTCCATAAGTATTGATTAATTAATGCATGATCCTGCATTTGCTGTGGAGATACAGTCATGAAGTCGTGTCTGCTTCATACCTGGTTGCTTTTCTAGAAATACCCCACTTTTGAAAAATGGAGGGCAGTTTGGAAGTTAGCATAAAGAGCTAAGGCTATACACTAACAAGCTAAAAAACAAACTTGTGTTTTTATATGATTTGTCTGCTATGTTTTATCCTACATACCATTTGTTTGTTTTTCCTGTCTTTGGGATTTTGTTGGTGTTATAAGACGTTTATCCACTGAAGCCTACCATTCCGTTTGGTTAATGTTAACAAGCTGCTTCCAGAGGTGCAGGGCTTGATTCTGTCAATTTCTATTTTACCTAATCTGTAAATCTGAGCAAGTTACGTAGCCAGATGGTACTTTGGCACAAATGAGCCTAGCTTCTCCTGGACTATCTAATAAGAGAGGAAGAAACTAATCAGGATGCATTACCTTTATGCATGTGTTAGTTCTTATACTTTATAAATATAATGTTAAGCATGTCTGTTGCTATTCTTCGAGGACGTAGTCCAAAATCTCACACTCTACTTATCTCCTTATTTACTGAACTCTCGGCTGTTTCACCATTATTCCATTCTACTCTGACTGCAACCGCCTGCTTGCATTATGTATATGAACCTTAATTGTGTAGCTTTAAAGTATCCCCTCAAATCAGGCAATCCTAAACCACCTTGTTTTATAGGGAGAAACAACTTTTCCCACTTTACTTTTAGTCTTGTTTCCTCCTGGATAAAGTTCCTTAGCTCTTTATTAATTATTGCCCCCAGTTTCTCCTCTGGTTAATAAAAATATACCTGTACCCTTATATAAAATGTTATGGAAATATATACCTGGCTCCTTATATAAAGCTTAAGGGACTAAACATTTTCGCTGCTTGTATCTTACTATTCAAATCCATAGTAAAGATCTTCCAGCTTCTCATTTTTGTATTATCTTTTATTTAGTCTCTTCCCCATATCTGTAGCTGCCATAATAAAATCCATATTCAATCTTATTGTGCCCCCATAATACCTTTCTGCGTGTGTTGATAGCACTTCCATTTGCTCAGAACTTTTTTCCACGGGCATGCATCAAAACTATACTGCTCTATGACTTCTTATGCAAGTCCAAAAAAGCATCTTTGCTGTCTATGCTGGTGATGTAGAGGGGGAAGCTCTGACTCTAGCCTGGGCAACCAGCAGCTCCATTCCTTGATGGTGCAAATAAAAGGGAAGATGGGCACACCCATCATGGGAAGGGAAGGTGATCACTCAGAGCATGTTTACAAGGTTGATTTTCCTGGTGGAGACTGGAGAGACAACATAGTGTCTATTGCCTGGGGTGGGCAGGGCAGTCTTGCCAATGTTCGCCATTGTGGAAGTGATGGGGAGAGGGGTTATCAAGTCTGTTGCATGACCCACCCCCAGGGTATTGCTGAGAGGGTGGGGGGGTGAAACACATAAGAAAAACACTCCTCAGTAGTAGTATGATGCTGCCCCAACAGTTTTAGTAAAATTGAAGTACCATCTCTAGATTTTTAAGGATTGCTAAAACTGCGACGTTAAACTGCTCCTTAGAAAACAGGGAATGTGTTGGAGCAAGCTACCACATTATGGGTCTATATTAGAACATCGAAGTTTCAAAACTTCGAATGTTCTAATATCAATCCCTATTCAGCGAAAGCTGAAAATATCGAAGCAACAGAAAACCACATTTTTTCCTAGGGAAAGAATTTGGTTGTCCATTTCTGTTGCTTCGGTATTTTTAGTGCTGTGGTGGAAAGTTATGGGGTCAGGTTCAGGTAAGTGTGCGATTGCATGCGGGTTAGGTTAGTTAGGATGTGGGTTAGGTATGTGTGGGATTGTGTGGACATAAGGGTTAGGGTGGGTTAGGTGGGTTAGGGTGCGGGTTAGGTATGTGTGTGACTGTGTAGATGTGAGGGTTAAGGCGGTTTAGGTGAGTTAGGGTTAGGGCACGGGTCAGGTAAGTGTGTGATTGGGTGAACGTGAGGGTTAGGGTGGGGTAGGTGAGTTAGGGTTAGCGTGCGGGTGAGGTGAGCGTGCAATAGTGATGGACCTTAAGGTTAGGATTTGAGTTAAGGTAAGTAGATAGTTAGTGGTGTGTATATAGTTTAGTGTAGGGTAAGGTGTAAGATTTTAGGTGTATGAGTGTGGAATGCTATTTGTTTGGTGTGCTTATGTTGTGTGTATAAGTTTCGGAACAGCAAATTATTTCACTAGGAAAAAAATTGCTGTTCTGTATGTTCGATGTTTTCAGCTTTCGCTGAATAGGGGTCGATATTAGAACATTCGAAGTTCTGAAACTTCGATGCTCTAATATAGACCCCGCATTATGATATCACTTATCTCCTAAACGTTCTTAGGAAGGAAGGATAATCTCCAGTAATTCAAGTAATTGATTTAAAGAAACCACAAAATCAAGCAGCATGGCATTTTCTGGAAATGGTAATCACGACACAATGTCATTGAATGCAGGACTCATACAGGTTTCATTAACAGTATGAAAAAGCACTGCATTCAGTCTTTAATTATGAAGTTATGTGCTAATAACAATAACACAAAAGAGTCCCTTGCTTCAGTGAAAATTCTGCACTCTTCACTGAATCGAACCACAAGTTGAAACCCAATGGTCATTCACATTATTCGAAGCAGATAGAAGAGCATACTGATAACAGGGTATAGAGAAATGGGAACAGTTATTTTGGGTTTCTGGCACAGTGCTATGTAGTAATAAAGTGAAAGCAGGACAGCAAACAGCAACATAGCAATGAATTAAGAAATGTTATAGCTACTTGTATAAGAAAAAGAGGATGGCATGTACTGGCTGATAATATGTTCTTGCAAAATCTGTCAGTTTGCATTTGTAATTACTGGTTATGGGTAGGAAAGTGGCATGTCATAGTACATAAGAACAAGTATGAAATAAAAGGTTTGCATTCAGATCAGCATTTTGAATGTTCCCAGGCAAACTAGTAAACAGAACATGTCATCACTGTCACTATGTTTTACATCAACAGTATCACAGATCAAAAGTAAATGGTACTTTTGGCATCTAGGTGATTTTGCTGTATATATTAGGCCAATGAGGAAACTATTCTTACTCCAATGTTTCAAAAAATAAACACTGTCTTGACAGCAATTTGGAGGTCTTTACAAGCCTGACTGTACAGTCATCTTAAAAACACAGTGACCCATGTGTTGCCCCATATTATCTGCCCCTAGCACCACAATCACCCCTAGCGGTCCTCCATATCACAGGGCAATATATAGCTAGTGTGCTGATTGTCTGGTTGTGGCTGGTCATCATGGGTACAATATTTTCTTTGCACCGTAACTTTCACTGAGTGACTTTATCTGTAGTGAATGTGCAGTAGATACATTGATAACCCTGTTGTGATCTGTACACATCAGTAATAGCACCATATCAGTGTGCTACCATGTTCCTTCCAAACCAAGCAAGCCCAGGTTAGTCTAACCCTGTTGTGATCTATACACATCAGTAATAGCACCATATCAGTGTGCTACCACGTTCCTTCCAAACCAAGCATGCCCAGGTTAGTCTACTGGTCCCCGCCAGGGGATTCTCCTGGGCCAAGACATCTCTATGTCTCTCCCTTCCTTTCTTCAGGTAGTAATTGCCCTCAGATCAATTATTCTTGCCTCTGTCATCCTGTCCATTAAACACTGAGTCCTTTACCTGAACCCAGGTCATCTGCATTATAGCCAAGGTTCCCAATTCTAAGTTACTTAGGCCACCATCTGTATCTATAACATTTTATGGTACACCTTGTTCCCATACCTGTTAGACTTATTTATTTATAGTGCTACAATGCTTAAAATTAAGCCTTAAGGGAAAAACAAATGAGTGTTAAAACTACCTGAAAAGTCATTTATAAAAGTGCGTTTAATAGGTCTAAAATTAATTATCACCATAGTTCAGACAAAGGAATTGTGTAAGTCAAGAAAATGAAACCCTGGCAGACATTTCAAGTCAGGTCTTTGGAAGTGCCATCAGCCCCATACTTGATAATCTAAGCTGTCTTGTACTGTCGAGACATGAGGCTGCAATTGGTAGTCAGTGCAGAGCCCATAATGCAGTTCTAATGTGATATATCCAGGGAATGTTGATCAGAAACCTTGCAGACAAATTCTGCAGTCTTTGCAGCTATGTCAAGTCATTATACAAAGACTCAAAGTTAAGAACATTGCAATAATCAAGAGAAGACAAACTCCTAATGTCAGACATTGGAATATGTTGTTTGATTTGGGCAATCATAGTCAGGTGGAAGTAAAATGTGTGGATGACATCTGACACCTAAACTCTCTGTGCTAGTGTATCATCATGAACAATGTCCATGTTTCAAATGCAAGAAACAAATTCCAGCTTATTTTGTCTGTGTGTAACTAATGGAGACTGCAGTGGAATATTCAAGAGATGGATGGTGACATGCATCAGCATTGCCTCAGTCTTAGCTGGGTTAAGTTTTAATTATGTCATCCACTTAAGGGGCTGATCTAGAGCATAACTGGTCAACCAAATACCCAAAACAATGCCTGCTAGCTTGTCATAATCCACATAATCAAGTTCCATTTAGTAAAGGTACAATTTACCCATCTTAATCAGTAACTTGCTCAGTGCATGAAATCCTGGGAAAACAGCACTTTATGCAAGCAATTATGTTTGGAAAAAATCATTCAGCTTCTTTATAGTAAATAGAGGAAAAAACAAATCTCCAGATTGTGAAGTAGCTGGACCATACAACCTGTCAACTGCCTGAAAGAGTGCAACCTGATGAGTCAGTGTAGCAAAGATATCTTCAGACACAAAATAATGTCTTTTTTAAGAGAACTCCATCTCATACGATGTATCTAAAACAAGACTGTGAACGAGAACGAATGTCTGACATAATAATCACTCCAACCACGGGTTTAGCCTGCAGATTGATAGCAATTCCTTATCATGCACAGGTTAAGTAGAAGTACAGCTGTAGGTTGTGCACTTACTGGGACAAACTGATGTAAAGCACAGGATACAGTATTTTTATATGCTGCCACAATTCTAGTATATGCGTAAGATTTCCAGTCAGACTATAGCTAACCCCACGATATAAACAGCTACCTTTGTTCATGTGTATTAAGTCAATATATTTATTTGACTATTGGTATATTTCCCTTACTCATTCATAAGTGTAGAGTATATTAGAATTCTAGACGCAGTTTGCAGGGACTAAGCCTTTCCATTCAACGTTTCTTTAAGATCTTACTCGCAAAACACACCAGAGAAAGATCAGCTGGTCTATACAATAACTCTGAACTATATTTTTTATTGCTGTTGATCACAACTGCTGCATTTAGATTGTAATTAAATGGCACATATGATCTTTGGATAGTGCTTGGTTTTTCATGTTTCGAGTGACGCTGTTACCTCCCTCTCCAAAAAGTAAGAACCTGTATTAAATGATAACTTCCATTTGTATAAACCACAGTCTACAGCTCTGACTGAAGTTAAACCTTCAGGAAACTCCTCCTGTCCTTTTGGATTCCCAATCCACAAATGTCCTCCTCTTTTTTCATTTATTCAGCTGACCTAAAGACCAATCCAGTCCTACACAGTGTGACAAGATGTTTTATGTTTTCTTTAAACATCTGCAAACTCCATCCTTATTTTTTTTTTTTGCAGAACTATTCACATGTGGTTTGCACTGAACTGAATGAGATAATAGAAGGCAATGCCTTTTGTCATTGTTTTATTTTACATTTTTCCATTTATAGTGTTTGATATTCATGTACAGCAATTTTTCCAAGGCTGAACCCTGAGATTCGTTGCTGAAGTATAAGAAGCATCTAAAACATATTAATCATTTTACTACATTTCTCCAAATTAGTGAACGATTCCCTTCATAACTGTTCAGTGGTTCCTATATCTCATAGTCTGCAAATGGAAATATTCAGTGCAGAAGAAAATGAAGTAACATAAATGCATTTTTTTTTCTAAACTGTGACTAAATTCAGTTCATCCAATAAAATAGTTTCTTCTATATGTCAGTGAAGATTTATAGTGCAGTTTTGGAATGGATTTTACTCAAGAACTCAATATTTGCTACAGCACCAAGAAGCAGTGAATGGAAGGTAGTTAATGCTACTCATGATGGCAACCCTTGGACCTGTGGTTCTAAACTACTGTGAGAAAAATTCTTTTGTGAAAAGAAAATAAGTCCATCTGTACACTGCCAGTAAAGAAGAGGACTTTGGAGTTAACCAACAGATACCAACTGGTCAGAAAGGAAATACCAATAGCAGTTATCAAAGTGAAGGCCCAGCCATGAGATGAGTTTGGCAAAGCCCAGATAAATAATTTCAGATAGCCACAAAGGGCTTCGGGCACATGTTTTTTGGACCAGAAGAATTCACAAGACTACATATCCTAGAAAGTTTTGTGAAATGTGCTACAACAGTATTGTGTCCTGAGCATGCCACTCGACTGTCCAGATTTTTGCAGAACATCCAGATTTTCATCATAATTTAATCTGTTCCTCATAAAATATGTGGTTTTATGGCAAATCACATTTAGTGACTGAAATCACTAAATAATGACACACATTTGAGTTTCAGACTTCACAGCCTTCAGAAAATGCATGCTAACATAAACCCTGTTATTCCAGCAACTTTCTAATTTTTAAGAGCAATATTTAAAATCTGTTCCTATTTCTTGGCCTTTGTTCCCCCATTATTTTAGGCTTTGTCCAGATTTTTTGCACCAAGAGGTTGAGAAATATGGTCCTGATATGACTGTTGGACATCATTTGGTGCTTATATTTCTGAAGCAGGAAACCGTGGAGAGGTTATACATCTTAGATTGCCTGGGAAGGATTGCAGAGCCTAGGATGGGCTAAGGACGGCTACTGGGAATAAGAGGTCTGGTATATGCCCATATCAGCAAGAACACCCACTAGGAGGCATGGTTCAGAAAACCTATTGTTAGATAGACATCACAAAATATGCAGAAAATAGTCAACATTGCTATCTCTTAAATTAAGAAAAAAGAACAAACATTATTTACTCAAAGTAATATCTTTACCTGGAAACCTCAGAAGTTCACTGTGTTCCATGTTTGCATGAGCAATGCCCCACTGTGATTAAAAACACATGTAGAATGTTCATTTATTCTTTTGAGGAACTTGTTTTACAATGCATTTTGACTGGATAAAAGCCGAGGAGATTGAAATCTACTAGTACAATGTGTACTGTGTGTGCTTAGTTTGCGATGTAGAATTCACAAGAGTTGGATTGGTCACTCCCCCTAGTAGAGAACATGAGATGAAATTAGAATACAGTCAGTTTAGATTTACCTTACTTATGGTATGTTGTTGAACTGAAATCTTACTCAACATGAGATGGACAACATGTTCAGCCATCTGGTGTTATTCAGTATTTGGCATAAGAAATCTTAGATTTTGAAGAGTGTAGCAGACAGTATTCCTATAAAAATGTTTACTGAATGTCTGCTGTTACAAGCCATGTCCACTTTCTTGATGTAGAGAAAGAAAGAAATAGAGACAGAGACAGATCATGAGAACGTTCAACATCTGTATACTTATTCCTGGTAAATGTGGTATACCTTATAGCGTGGACAAAACATAAGTTCCGTTGGTGGTTATCACAGCACTTAATTGCTCTGAGCTTCACAAGAACATTGTGAAGCATATTTAAGCTTATGTGATGGTGAAAAGAAAACAATCTTTTTTATGTGTTTTTCTCCAGAATTAGATATGCTATACATCAGCAGAAGATACATTTAACAGAATCAAAAGTTTAGTAAAATACATCAGAGTTTATAATGTTTGGGGATATACTGTAGTTGTTTTGTATATCATCTTTCTTGTGAAAACTGTCTAATGCTGTAGTAGTGTAGGCACAAAGTTATGATACAAACATTATGAACTGCACAGGAATAAGACATGCTACATTAATAAACAGAGAATATAGTTTGTGATTATAGGTGATGAGAAGTGGATGAGACTATTGGACATTCTAGGTTAGAAATGAGTGCTTTAGAAGAATAAAGGAAATAGATGGAAAGGGATGATAGATGAAGTAAAGAAGTGAAGGAAGGATAATGAGGATGTACAAAGAGGAGATTGTTTTTAAAATGAGTGAGAAACTGAGTTAGAAATGTCGAACAGTTGAAGAATTGGACAGGTAGTGAATGTAAATTATAGTTCCATGGGTAATGAACTCTTGAGATGTTATGACTGGTTGACATCTGGAAAGGTTATTTTATGCGTGTGTTCATGTGTGTGTGTGTGTGTGTGTGTGTGTGTGTGTGTGTGTGTGTGTGTGTGTGTGTGTGTGTGTGAGTGTGGGGCACATCAACAGTACCATTTAGATCACATATACAATTTTATTTTAGTTATAAAGTTTTTTGGCTCAGTGCATAATTAAAAAGGGATATAATCCCAAAGTTTAGCTGTGTTGTAGACTACAAGGAGTTACTAAAAAGACTTATGGATCTATGGAAGAGTAGTTGACTTGTACTGTGTGATAAAAGCAGTCTGAAGAGTATAATGTTGCATTAGAATTATGATTGTGGGAAATTTGTAGGTTTATATAGAATGATGCGTATAACTTTTAAGGGATTTAATGACAGTACGTTTGGTAATTAAAGGCAACTTGGATAAAGTTTGTACAGTGATGGGTGCAAGTGGGTTTGTTAGCGGAAAAAACATCTATTTGTTTGATTATTCAGTACTGTCTTATGTGTGTTAGTAAGACAGATGTGTGTAAGAATGCTTGGGCAAAGTGAATAATAAAGTAAAAATTATACAGTTCTTATTAATGTTGGAGACCACATAATTGATAAGATGATTGATATTCAAGTAATAGTCTGTTATTATATTAAGTAGCTTTGTTTGGCTTTTCTAGCAGGGCGGCCACGGTGGTGCAGTGGTTAGCATTGCCGCCTCACAGCAAGAGGTTCTCCGGTTCGATCCTCGGCTGGGGTGCCTTCTGTGCGGAGTCTGCATGTCCTCCCCTGTAGTCGCGGTTTTTTTGCTGGTTTCCTCCCATCCCCAAGACATGCTGCAGGTGGATTGGACACTCTAAATGGCCCTAGGTGCGTGGTGTGTGTGTACCTTCTGTGGTGAAGCGCCGGGCTGGCAAACCACACCGTGAAAAACTCACTGCCACTGCCAATTAATGTGCGTGATCCTGGCGCTGACCCCTAACCGGGAAAAGGCCAGAAGAAGAAGTTTGGCTTTTCTAGCATTAAGTAGAAAATGAAATTTTTTAGACATTTTTCTAGAAAGCTGAAGGATTTCTGTGTAATTGATTGCAGATTATCATTAGTATCTACAGAAGAGCGAAGACATCAGAGCTGAGTTTGCAAAATATTGGAATAGATTCATAGGTAAGTACTTAGGCAATTGGTCTGCAGAACATTTCCAACCGAGACAAAAAAACTATTCCAAACTTCCCTCTAGCCTCAAGGAGAGTAAGACAACATAGAGCAGGAGAGTCTCTGAGGTTGCCCATCCAATTATCTATGTTTACCTTGAAGGTGGCAAGGGTGCTATCTGCTTGACATATAGTGGAAGAGAGGTGAGGGATATGTCAGGATATGAACCTGTCATGCCAGTGTGTCTTATTTGTCTGCCGATGAAAGTTCAGTTTCTTTAACTGAGTATTTGGTCTACAATCAGTTCTGTGAAGGAATAGGAGATCAAATAGGGTTGGATCTTTTGTGTCACAAAAAGCTAAACATAGATCATGGAGGAGTTTGTAAGAGACTGTATACAGAGAAAGGAATGCCCTTCTCTGCTGATAACTAAGATTTTAGAGGCCACTGATCTTTTCAGTTATGAATCTCTAAGGTTTCTCAAGTTATGTGATATGTTTAGATATGTATGTGGCAAAAGGTGTGCTATACTCAATTATGGGTCTGGTAAGATATGAGTAAAGAGGAGTTAAGACTCCTTTGGATCTAGTGAAGATGCCTTTGGAAATTAAATGGGCCAGATAAAAGGATTTTGAACTACTCTGGAGACATGATGGTTAAATGATAAGGAATTATCAGTAAGAATACTGAGGTCTCTTACAATAGTGTTTGATTGCTGGCATGTATCCCCTATAAAATAAGTGAAATGAAATGAACTATGCTACATTTTGTTTTACATTTACTTTGAGACCATTGTTCCTGGACCTAGAAGAATAGTTGGTTCAAACAGCTGCTACTGTTTATACCCTGCCTGCAGAGAGTGCTATGGCATTAAACAGTTTCTTTCTCTTGTTTTGTATTTTATTTATATGAGTGTTCCATCATAGGGGTTTATTTTTAAATATATCAGTGTTACCGGTTTCATTGTATGTATTGTTGATGAATATGTTGAATAAAAGTAGACCCAGAATGGATCCTAGTGGCACATGGACTGTAAATCATACCTATATATATATATATATATATATATATATATATATATACACACACACACACACACACACACACACACACACACACACACACACACACACACACACACACACACACACCAACACCATAGCACCTCTACTGCTCTAATTTCCTTTATCAATACCATTTCCCTTGTTAGAGACAATAATAAACTTGTGTCCTGTCTTTTCTTGGATCTGTCAAAAGCCTTTGTTACTGTCTCCCACCCTATCCTCCTCTCAAAATTATCTCAACTCAACCTTTCCTCAGCAACTTTATCCTGGTTTAGCAGCTACCTTTCTGATAGGCAGCAATCTGTGAAATGGCTCTCTGCTCTTTCTCCTTTTCTCCCTATCAAAAGTGGCATCCCTCAAAGCTCTATTCGTGGACCTCTCCTCTTTAACATCTTCACCAATGAACCACACAAATCGTGTCCCCAGTCTTCCCTCCTACAGTATACTGATGATACTATTATATCCACAGCTGACAATCCAACAGAGCTACTAAGTCTCACGCAAACATCATTCAAACACACAGAAACTTGGCTTACTAATAACCAATTATTACTCAAACGCAAAAAGAGGAAACTCTTACTATTCCTCCAAACTCCCCTCTACCACATTGAATCCTCTTTTACCATCTTTTCACTTAATAACACTAACATTACCCCTGAAAACCAGACTAAGCTCCTTGGAGTAATCACAGATGACCAACTGAAATTTGACCATCACATACATCACTGTATTAAGAAGACCCACCAAAAGCTTGGCCTCCTATATAGAAACAAAAGGTTCCTAACTCCTTACTCTAGAATCTCACTAGCTGATGCTTACCTTTTTCCCTACCTTTTCTACAACTCGCAAATCTTTACAAACCGTCAGTCTTCTCTTCTCACTAAACGTGAAACAGCCTATAATAACGTAGCTAGATTTGCTGCTAATCTGCCATCCAGATCACACCACTGTCATGCCCTCAGGTCACTCAATCGGTTAGAGTTTCCTAATCAACTCAAAGCTTCTCAAATACTCATCATCCACTCCTTCATCAATAAACCCTCTTTCTGTCCTAGTATTTCCACACTACTCTAACTTTATATCCCTCCCTGACCAATAAGGAGCTCTGATAAATTTTTGTTACAGATTCATAAACCTAAAAAAAAAGTAGGGTAGAACCTATACAGCTATTCTCCCGCCATTCAATGGAATAAGCTTCTCATGACCCTGAGAAGCATACCTCAGTCTCCAAATTCAAGAGATCTCTCAAAGAATACCTAAAGCACACCTGGATATGTCACTGTCAGCACCCCACCTGAATCCAGGTGTTTCTCTATCTGTCCTCTTCTTTATTCCTCTTTTCTTCCTACTCTAATTACCTTCTTTTACTCTGTTTCTTTCTCCAATTAACCTGCTTTTTCTACCTAATAAGCACCTGACTCTCTTCTTCTGCTTCTCCTCTCTGTTCCTGACTTCCACTGTACTACCTCTTAACCTACTATTAATATCCACTCCTCCTGATGTCTACTATTTGTAACCGATCGATATACTTAGTCCCATTATCTACTTTTCTACGTCTGTGCATTCAGTATGTTTATCTGCTTAACTATATTCTATATAAGTCTAGCTTTCCTTATTGTTGTTTCATATATTGCTAGTCCTATTGTGTAATACACTTATTGTAACACGCATCTCTCAGTTATATTTATACTGTTGGAGCTTTTCTCCTCGGGCCTCCTCTGAAAAAGGGCTTTGTCCCAGACAGACTATCCCAGTCAACAAATGTCAAAATAAAAATAAACATAAGTAAATAAAATATGGCCTAAAATAATGGGGGACAAAACCAAAAAAATAGGGTCAGATTTTAAATATTGCTCTTATAAACTTAGGAAGTTGCTAGAATAACAGGATTTGTGCTAGCGTGCATTTTCATGATATGAAACCTGAAACTCAAATGTATGTCATAATTTAGTGACTTAAATTCCCAGTGATTTGCCAAAATACACAAATTATATGAGGAACAAGCCAGAAATAGGAAGTAAAACATTTGAAAATTCTGTGAAAATCTGGACAGTTGAGAGATACAGGACTGTTGTAGCTATGTGAATACAATAAGTATCCTGCCAATGAACGCATTGTGAACAATGAGATAAGTAGCTTTTGAACCAGTTAAGTGTTTCTTTATAAATGTGATCTTTTAATTGATGGTGTATGTGAGATAATACTAAATGTTTTGTGACTTACTTTAGAAGCTGTATCCATGTGATAGTTTATCAATCTGCTAATTGACAGCACATGTCAGACACAGTTATTCACACCTTCATTTAGAACAGACTGTAGTTCCAGTGCTGTGGATAGGGAGGAATCATGCTGTACTACTTAGATGAAATTATTTTTATTAAGAAGAACATTATTTGTTTATTACACATTTCCAGGATTTTTTGAGCTGGTGATATAATGGCTATTGGACAACAGTTGAAGAGTTCTACAAGAGAATTACCTTTATGTAGATAAATAATTAGTAGATTGCTTCCAGATGAGTAGACATGATGTTTTTTTTTTATTAACTGATTTATTTTTATTTATTTATTTTATTTATTTTACAGTTTGTTTTCCCGGATAGTCCATTGGACCAAGAAGAGCATGTTTTCAATGGAGTCCCAGGGAGAAAAACTCCATGAACAACAATATAATACGAAGACAATGCATTTACATTTATGTAACACTATTGAGGAACAACATGACAAAAAAATCCATGACTGCAGTGAAAATACAGTCAAAAAAGCAAAAGGAAAAATTACACACACACACACACACACACACACACACACACACACACACACACACACACACACACACACACACACACACACAGATAAATAAGTCAATTAAAATAAGAAAAATCCATTGGTGCAGATTTCTGTTAGATTTGTTACAATGTGAAATAACACAGGGTTGACATTACAGTTTTACATGAAATCTTAGCAGAGTTAAAGTAGGATGGGGGATACGAGGTGTTTATTGCCAAATTTAAGAAGGGTGGGACAATAAGAAAAAAAGTAGAGTAAGAGTAGGAGTAAATGAGAAAATTGAAGATGGTAGTAGTCAGAGAAGATCAGTATGATGAAGAGAAGAGAGAAGTAAAGGAGTGGGAGAAATGGGGAAAAAAGGGTGAGTCATGTGGGATGAGAGCAGGAACATTCCCAGAGGGTTTTGAGACGGGAATGAAACAGGGTCTTAAAGGCAGAGTGGTTAGTATAATGATGAAAAAGGTAACTGTTTTTGCTGATATACAGAGGTATTCAGGTGGTAGGTCATCTGGAGTGAGGACCATAATTTTTTGTTTTGCAAGTAGATTTTTGATTTGCTTGATAGAGACAGAATGAAATTTAAATGTTTTGGTCATCTGTGTTATTATAATCTTAACAGTGGTTGCTTTCTTGTTACACTAGAAAGAGCATACACAAGGTGAGATTTCATTATACAAACTATATTGTATTTAGTTTTCTTAAGGTCTGAGTTAGGTTGATTTGTTTCCCCAAGAGTAATCAAGTAATTGATAGCATAACAGAATTTATTAGAATTATGTTTGTATGTAATTTCCTTATATAGATTGTGCATTTTTTGATATAAGCAGTATTTCTTTACTTTGATTTCAAAGAGTTTGATAATGTTTTTTAGAGGACTCTCTTTAACATAATTTATAGGCTTTATCTTTTTGGTGCATATTTCCAAAAACACAGTCCAAAGGTTGATTCTCTAAATGTGACTGACAGCTACTGAAATATCACAGTATAGATGATGCGGTTTTCTTTTTTTAACAACACTTTTCTTGCTATACTTAACTTCTTAGCTCCTCAGCAGAGAAAGAAATATAAAGACAGACCAGCATCATGACTAACTTCCAAAATAAATCTGTTAATGTACAGCAAATATATTTAAATAATGAGTATAGGGTGGAGACAGCTGAACTGTGTGGGAGGCAAGGTGATACCCCACATGTCTTCACTGCATGCATGCCCCCTAGACATATCATTAGGTTTCCAAAGGGAGGTGGAAACAGGTAGGTCATAAGTGAAATCCCACCCGCCGACAGATGCACACACTTGCCAAGCTCCCAGATGCCTACTTCTGTGACCAGCTCCATCATCACCAGATTAAGTCCACAGGAGGGGGGTAAGCAGCTGACAGACTTAGTGTGGACAGGTATTGGGGTGCTGGGCCAGTACAATAAAGTGACAGTGGTAGTGGGGACACAAAAAATATTTTGTTGTCGCAATAATTTCCCGTGTCAAATGTTGTAGTGGTTAGGGGGGACCTTGTTAAGTTTATATAGTTTGAATATAAAACCACTGTTCCTCTTGCTGTTTTAGAGAGTATGTCTGTTCTGATTACATTGGATGCTGGAGGAAGAATGTATTAATTTGCTATTTTTGTTTTTAGCCAAGTCTCTATAATGTACAGTGTATCTGGTTTACAAAATTCCATCTGGCTAAGCAAGTAATATATTTTGTCTTATTTTAGTTAGTGCGTGTGGAAGTAAGAGGTTATGTATGTGAGGGCTCAGCTAAAAGACAAGGTATAAAAGTACTCAAAGAGAGAAGGAGAACATGTTATTCACTTGATAGTTGACATTCTCTACTTATGTGTCAGTTTGTCAATAATGTTGTAATATAACAGGACTCCTTATATGGGCAGTGGCAGTAGTCATGGAAACCATAAATTGCCAAGCACTGGGGGAGGATGAGGATTGGGAGGTGGGATGAATTAGCTAGAGAACGTGCTCATTGTAGGCCGTATCTGTATCTGGAAGTTCAAAGGGTTGCCCCTCTAGCAGAGTATCCAAGCAGCTGGAGCAGCAGCCAGTCAGTTTGCTCATGTATACTGTCAACGTAGGCCATCAAAGACAAGACTGCACCTGAAAGACAGTGGCTTCAGTGAATTACCTTAATGTCCAGCATATGGAGTGTTCCACCTCACAGTCTGTTTAAAATTGGAAAGCTAAGTAAAGACTGCTATGTTAAGAGTGTATCCTCAAATTGTTTGGATAATCCACAAGTAGCATAATTTCCTATAAGGATACCATAACAAATTATTACCATTAGTCTAAGGTATGTACTGTGACTAAAATAAATAGCTGTAAAGCATTACTACATGTATGGTCATCAGTAATATGTAATATGCACCCTTATAATGGCTTTGCAATTCATCCACAAAAACAGGATGTTTCAAATTGAAGAGTCAGGTGGGTGTAAGGGTGACTGAGTGTGTTCTATGGGCATCAGTAATATGTGTCTTGAGGATAAACTTGTACATTGTTCACAAGAACAGGACATCCAAAATAAAAGGGTAAGGTGAGTGCTGAGTGCCTTTTATGGTTAACAGTAGCATGAGCATTGGAGACAGCCTCACATGCTATGCATAGGAGCACGAGCCATTGAGTACCTTCTGTTGGAATCAATTAAAAAACCTTAGTAAGTGTCATTAGTGGCATCACATCTACTGCTGACACAATACAATATGGTATGGTACATAAGATCTCCCTTTGGTCTTAATAAATGCATGCAATATGGTCTAATATTTTATATTTATTAACATGCATTTGAAAATGGATGGTCTTGTTAGGTGTGGAGGCTTCTCTTTTTTGAAGAGACGTGGAAAGAGATTACATTTGCATTTAAAAGATTTATTCTTTGTATACCTCTTTAAATAAAAACAATAAGTATTCTATGTAAGACAGCAGCTGCAGTTAGATCTGGAAACAAAATAAAAAATGTTGAGCACACTTCAAAAGAACAGCAATATTACAAAATAAGCAAGTTCATAGGTTCATATGTTCATAGGTAGGTACTAGGCTATTGTCCCTAGGGCCTATATAAGCCTAGCCAAAAAGGTACCCTGGCTTTCGCCACCCAGGAAAATTATTTTCCTGTGCCACTGTCAAGCAGAGCCACAGAATTTTTCATGAAGAGTGCTAATGAGCTTTGTTTGATGTAGATAGGTAATTTGTTCCAGAGAATGGGAAGTCTCTGGGACAGGAATATATCCCTCCAGCATGTTCTGTTTATTGTGGTGACAAGGTTTAGGTCCCTAGAGCGTGTAGCTCGGAGGGATTGGGATTTCTTTAAGTGGAGCATGTCCAACAGCTCTCAGTTTGACATAGCTTTGTATGTTAGGCAGAGATTACCTCTGAGTAGGCGATATGCGACAGAGTAAAGCTGAAGATTTTTGAGACGGTCTATATAGGGCTTCTGTTTGAGGCTGATAATCCTCTTTGTGAGGTATTTCTGTGGCCTTTCCAGTTGTAGATGTCTTGTGAGGTACATACCAAAAGAGGCATTGTACTCTATAATGGGTCTAATGCGTGACAAGTAGAAGGGAACAATGACCTCTTTTTTTCCTGGATGAGAAACCTTTTGTTATTAGGTGTGCCATGCAGAAGGATTTCCTGACTACTGTGGCAATGTGATTATCAAAGGAGGGACTACTGTCCACCTGTGTCCCAAGGTCTCTTATCACACTTTTGGTGTTAAGTTTACTACCGCCTATGTGGTTACATGGGTACAGAGTTTTTACCAAAGGGGATGACAATGCACTTTTTGGCATATATCTCAAAAAGATTTTGCAGTCAGACAGACAGAAATGCATGGTAGGGAGATAATATGCAACAATAAGAGCTGGTCAGGAATCCATCATCTTCTTTCGGCTGTTCCCATTAGGGCTCACCACAGCGGATCATCTGTTTCCATTTCTTCTTGTCCTCTCCATCATACTCTTTTACACCAACCGTCTGCAGGTCCTCTCTTACCACATCCATAAACCTTATCTTAGGCCTTCCTCTTTTCCTCTTACCTGGCAGCTCCATCCTTAGCATCCATTTCCCAATATACCCAGCATCCCTCCTCAGCACATGTCCAAACCAATGCAATCTCGCTTCTCTTGCTTTGTCTCTAAACTGTCCAACCTGAGATGACCCTCTAATAGACTGATTCCTAATCCTGTCCATCCTAGTCACACCCAGTGCAAATCTTAACATCTTTAACTCTACCTCATCCAGCTCTGATGCCTGCCTTTTTGTCAATGCCACCGTCTCCAACTCATATAACTTAGCTGGTCTCACTACCCTCTTGTAGACCTTCCCCTTCACTCTTACTGGTACCTGTTAGTCACAAATCACTCCTGACACTCTTCTCCACCCATTCCACCCTGCCTGTACTCTCTTCTTCATCTCTCTTCCACACTCACCATTACTCTGAACTGTTGATCCCAAGTACTTAAACTCATCCACCTTTACCAACTCAACTCCCTACATCTTCACCATTCCTCTACCCTTCCTCTCATTTAAACACATATATTCTGTTTTAGCCCTGCTGACCTTCATTCCTCTCCTCTCTAAAGCATATCTCCACCTCTCCAGGGTCTCCTCAAAGTGGTCCCTTCTCTCACTACATATCTCAATGTCATCTGCAAACATCATAGTCCACGGGGCCTCCTGTCTGATCTCATCTGTCAACCTGTCCATCACCACTGCAAACAAGAAAGGGCTCAGAGCTGATCCTTGATGTAATCCCACCTCCACCTTAAACGTATCTGTCACTCCCACCGCAGTCCTCACCGATGTCACACTATCCTCGTACATATCCTGTATCACTCTTACATACTTCTCGGCCATTCCCGACTCCCTCATACAATACCACAACTCCTCTTTAGGCACCCTGTCATATGCTTTCTCTAAGTTCACAAAGACACAATGAAACTCCTTCTGACCTTCTCTGTATTTCTCCAACAACACTCTCAGAGCCAACATTCCATCTGTAGTGCTCTTTCCTGGCATGAAACCATACTGCTGATCACTAATCATCACCTCCCTTCTTAACCTAGCTTCCACTACTCTTTCCCATAACTTCAAGCTGTGACTGATCAATTTTATCCCTCTGTAGTTACTGCAGCTCTGCACATCACCCTTACTCTTAAAGATAGGTACCAAAAGACTTTTTCTCCACTCCTCATTCATCCTCTGACTTTCCAAAATTTCATTAAACAATCTGGTTAAAAATTCCACTGCCATTTCTCCTAAGCATCTCCATGCTTCCACTGGTATGTAATCTGGGCTAACAGTCTTTCCATTTTTCAATCTCTTCATAGCTGCCCTTACTTTCTCCTTGCTAATCTGTTTCACTTCTTGATTCACTATCCCCACCTTATCCAACCTTCTCTCTCCAAACCAGCAAATGAAACATAAATAAATATAAGCATTTTTTTCTGAGGCACAGACCTCCTTGCATTCCCCGAAGTCAGCAAGGCCCCAACACCTGCCCAAAATTATATATACCAACTCCCTAGTCATATCAGCATTAAGAATAGATAAACCTCTGAAAAGAAATTAATCCCTGTTGGAACACACTTTACACTATCAGTGATTTCTTATAGAAAATAACAATCAGTAGCAGATTTTAAATATTGTTCTTACGAACTTAGAAAGTTGCTAGGATATTCTGCATTAACATGCAGTGGCATGATGTTAGGATGAAGCAAAATGCTAGAGGACACAACTGGCAGATTCCAATCACTCTTCAGTTCATACTGGAAAAATACAGATACTGCATTTGAGGTCAGAACTAAAGCTCTGTAGTACTTCATGTATGGAATAAACAGCTGAAGCTGCTTGACACAGATGTATCAAGCAGTTTGCTACAGTTTTGAATTAGAAAAGAAGTTTTTTAACTGATGTAGTGTTGCATGCTTGGGATAAACTGTAGCAGCCTTTTTTTTATCATTGAGTTCGAGGAGAGGAGATATTTGACTGGTGGCAGCTGATCAGGAGATGGCCTCCATTACAAAAAATAGCTAGCTACATGTCTGTTAGCATGCATTTAATAAAGGATTTGACATCTGAAACTTAAATTTCTGTCATTATTCAGTGAGCGCAATACTGAATGATTTGCCAGAAAAAACACACATTTTATGAGGAAAAGACCAACAATGTGAGGCAAAAAATCTGGACATGCTATGAAATGCTGGAGACAAGAGATATGGTGTAATGCATGATTTATGCCTGTAACAGACTCAACAGAATCACATAAGCTGAAGAATAGACTCAATAATGACCAAACTACATAGGTATGATGAATCACGTCATGGGCCACCCACATTTTTCTTGACATGAACCTTATTCTAACTTAATGATTACTTGTGCTGTAGTCCTAAAGAAAAAGGACAAGACTGGTCTACAGATAGATGAGGAATGTGGTTGATAGTGGCATTATTGTCCTTTGTCTTCCCATAATACAATAGGAAAATGGAGTTTTTGCATGTGTTTTAGAGATGGTAATCACAGAGGCATTATTTCTGCAAGGTTGAATGCATGTCATAGTCTGCATTCTGCTCTGTCTGAAGGTAGAGACCATGATCTGCACAGGTGAGAAACTCAGTATTATAGTGTGGTTGTAGTGATGGAACATAATATGGCAACTGTTAGGGTCTGTGCAGCACTGACCTATGCTTTGCCAGAAGCAGGAAAGAATATTGTGCCAATCCACAAAGACCTACAGGACAAACTGAGTGCCCACATTCTTGGCTTTAGAAGAATTGAGGACCTATTTCTTTACTTGTAATAAGTATGCATTTAATATGTGAACTATACAATACTACAAGCATACAGTCTTGTGACAAGACCTGTTCTATGCCGTAATGGTCTCTCTGGGCCAGTTGTCACTATTTGTGTTTCGTACTTGGCAAAGTTATTGTACAATGTACTAGCTAAACAGATTTCTTTTTTTCTCAACTTCTGCTTGTGTAAAATTGTCCACAGTGTTTTTGTTCACAGTTAGCTTAGTCCATCACTACATCTCAAGATACACCTTGAATGTGATTGCCTGCAGTTTTATGTATTACAGAATCTGAGAAAATATGTTCCTAGACACTATATAATTGGCAAATCCTCTTAGAATGGACAATATACTAGTCACTGCAGAATGAATGGGGCTATACAATATTTGGAATATACATTTGAGTTAGTTTTTCTAGGCAGGGAGAAAGTCTTAATCCCTAAAGGCACCATAAGGAGGATTTCTAATAAGGGCTAATTACTTATCTGTAATGCAAGGGTTTCTATTGTATTATCATGGTATGATGAGTTACTAGAATGATTTTCTGCAGGATTTTTCTCCCTCTTGAATCATCTTACAGCTCTCTCTACTCAGTGTCTCATGTCCATTACCTGGTCAACAAGTCACCTCCATACCTCTCATCTTGGAATCATCAAAAATCTGGGCAAAGCCCATGAAAAATAGGTACAAATCTGTACGCTGATTAACATACAGTTTGCATACATAATTGTGTAGCCCCGCCCACTCCAAATGGAATTGTGGGATATCAGCTTTTAAAGGCAAACTGAACAGACAACCAAAAATATGGCCCCAAATTGCCTATGTCACATTAAAAAAAGATATTGCAATAGGGAATGGATGGCAAACTCATAACAGGTTCATAGTTACTAGCCTAGGTATCTCCGCCGAAAAGAATATTCTCAGGACTGCAGCATCCTCCCACTTTAAAAGTACAACACAGAATCCGCAATACATCCACACATACTGTCGGAGTAGAGCCCACAGCCTTCTGCATAAAAAGCAAGTATTCTACCTGTTGTGATACTAACAACGCAAGCAGACTTGGCATAAGCATCACTATTTCTCTTCCCCTGAAGCTCTTAGCTACTTGTAAAATCCACTCAACTGCATCTCTCAACTTTGCAGCACAAGAAATTGGGAAAAGCCAAAATGTATTGGGGTGACAAAAGCTCAAAAACCAGGGACACATTTTAAACATTGTTTGCATAATCTTGGAAAGTTGCTAGAATAAAATGCTATGTTACCACCATGTGTTTCCTGAAAGACTGGAAGACTGAAACTTAAATGTTACTTAAATAAACTTAATTTAGTGAATTATGTTCAACTTCTCACCAGATCTCAACCTCTTAAGTACAAAAAACCTGGACAAAGCCAAATATTGGGGGAATACAGCCCCAAATATAGGGACAAATTTCAAATATTGATCATGTAAACTTTGCTAGAATAGGTTTTGTGTTACCATGTATTTTCTGAAGAATATGACACCTGAAATTCCAATGCTTGTCATTATTTAGTGAATTCATTCCTCACTGATTTGCTACAAAAATCCAGAAAACCACAGATTTTATGAGGAACAGAACAAAAATATGAGGCAAAAAGCACAAGTGGTGGTGGGTAAAGAATTCAGGCTCTTGCTACCCAGTAGGGTTTGAGCCTGAGTAACTGTAACCAGCCTGCCTATTTAACAGGGGCATTTTACACACAGACACACACACCTACACCTGTAAAATGAAACCTGCCTGCAGCCATTAGCACACTCCAGTAAAAGCAAACTCTTTAAAAAGCCAAACGGAAAGCACACTCAAAAGGAAAGTAAACCAAGCTGAAAATCCTGGTAACGGCTTCTATAAGTAGGCTACAACTCTTCAGTAAGCTGTTATACATGGTCAGCTGCCACATGTGGTCTTTCATTATGCCTTATGTAATCAACATGAGTTAACAGTGCTCCTATCATTGTGGCTGGTGAGGATATCCTCGCTGGCTATTAGCAGACACCCAGTAGTGAGTTATGGCCAGATGCATTTATGAGAGGAAATTAAAGGCTGATGGATAGGTAACTTTTGTTGAGTTCCACAAAATTAAACTCCATTTAGACTGTGACCCGGTAAGGCTTTAAAAGTTATTAAACAGCAATCTGGTTGTGGGGCTGGATGGGATTACAACAATTACCAGAGAATGTAGGCCGCCTCTGTCACAGTGCTAGTCACTACTAGAAAATAATGCTATTTTTTTATATACTATACATACAACTTCAGGCCTCTTGTGTTCATAAAGACATAAACAGAATCCAGCAGTTCAGTAGAAGCAAAAAACTACCAAAAGCCAAATAAACACAGGTAAAATGTTAGTTTAGCCAGGCATATACCCTGTACACCATGGAGTACTTTTTAAAATTCCTTGATTATTATTTTATTTATTTCGTTTTGCTATGAAATTTACTAAAATTTAATTATAAAACTGATCTAGTTATCATGGTTTAGTTTATGAATCTGATTATATATTTTGCTAAATTACATATTTTCACAATGCTTCAACTATACTTATGTTATCTGCAGAAAAAAACTGCTAAGTCTTAAATTCTGAAGTAAACAAAATTCCTATGGCAAATTTTAAGTAAAAAATATTAAGGATAGTTATCCCTTTGGCAATATCGAATGGAACACACACTTTACACTTAATAAAACTCCCGGTAGGAAGCTACAGTGCTATTAAAACTGCAACCAAGCCAAATTGTAACTTGTAAATTAGCACACTCCCAGTAAAAGCAAACTCTTCAAAAAGCCAAAACAGAAACCAGGCTGAAACACAGTGCTTTAAAAGTAAAATGAAATGCAACCTGTAACCTGCCTGCAGCAGTTAGCACACTCCCGGTAAAAGCAAATGTCTTTATAAATCTAAAACGGCAAGCACACTCAAAAGAAAGAAAACTAAGCTGCAGCTAGACCCTTCCTTATTCTGCTGCCTCAATGGTCAAGTGGACAGTTCGATAGGCACACTTCTTCCCTACCTTTCCAGTCGGCAGCAAGTTAGCAACATATCAAACGGAGCTGCAGCAACACTCTGCTTTGTCATTCAAATGGCGCCTCGTGCTACAGATATCCAGCCAGCCTCGCTCGCAGTGCAGTTTCAAATGGCTGTTCCATCAGTACAGCATGGAAGATGCCTTGCTCGGAGTCACATTGTAGTTATTTCCACCAAGGATTTTGAGCATATTTCAGATGGAAATGTGAAATGCATGTGCATTGAGCTTTAGGCAGGCTGTTTCACAGAGCTGGCATCATCGGGCACATGATGATGTCAGTCAGGTAAGAAAATGTAAAACAAAAGTGCAGAGAACTTGGAAATGAATGGGTGCCACTCAGGAATCGTGACACCCCAGTATTTGGACCCCAAAACTCATTTTTTACCGAGTAATTCGGTACAGTTGGGAGGTATGGTCACCTCCTTAACCACCCTGATAAACTACATAGGGCTGGGGCCAAAGAGGAACATGAGGGTGTCCTGGGAGTCTGGCCATTCACATCTTTTGGGGGAGTCATTTTATGTCCTACCCCTGTTACTTTGCCCCTCTGTATGGTCCCTTGAAGTAGATATAAGGTGCAGGTGTGCAATGCGAATGTGAGGCATATTGTCCTACCATCAGAATAACCCTATCTTGCTGATACCACTGAAGACAGTATTGTGACTGTGGCAGGTATTCATACTATGCCTGGAGACACCATATACATGATTATTTCAGTATACTTATACCTAAAGTTCACATTATTTTCCTTTGATAGGGATTTGAGAATGGGCAAACTGAGGCTGCATTAGATATCAGTATGATCAGTGATTTGATATCTTTATCACTATGAAGTGGAAGGGAGTATACCTGTTATCATTAATCCAATGTAATTGTATTGGGCTCTTTATATGCATCCAGGACAGTAGTGTTTTCATGTACTAAAAGATACATGAAGTCTGGACACATATAGATAAAGGATATATGGCATGTGCTCCCTCTTTCAGGTGATATTTCTAAATCTCTCAAATCATGCTACATTTCAACTTGGGCTATGTACCACAGAATAACAAATATAACCATTTGGCTGGGTCTGTGATATTTGACAATTATGTTCACGAGGATTTGGAAGTTTTAGAATAAAGTGAGAGGCATAGGATATCTTCACCTTCATCTAAAGACTTTGAAGATCCTTGTGCAACCCTTTGGAATTTCTTCAGGTATGCTTTGTATGTAGAAATGTGTACCTGGGCTCCAAGTAAAAAAAAAATGTTGGGATTTAGAATGTAAAGATTTGTGTGATCATTTAGCCGGATTGAAGCTCTCATGGAAAAGGATGCTTGCCCATTGTAATGATGTTATTCTTTCTCTGTCAACCTCACTGGAGAAAAAGTAAAAAGACAGGACTGAATGAAAGGGACATGTGCTATGTAAGTACTGAATGAAAACAAAACACATTTTGAGTGGAAAGTATGCATGAGAGGTGTAGCCAAGAAAGATTTGTTTATGTGGGATAGACACCTTTTTTATAGATAACAGCAGATGCAAGAGAGGGGAGACAAAAAAAGTCGCTATGCCAGTACCAAGACAGGATGTCAGGAATGCACACATAAGCTGACAGAGAGAACAGTAGGAAACAACAGGGTAAACCATGAAGAGAGGGAATGCGGAAGTGCAATGCAGGTAGACATAAAGACAGAAAATGGGTAACGGTTCACAGCAATACATATTAAGGTCAAGAGTACACAACAGGAGTTAGGGAGATTGAATGTAAGAGATTGATTAAGATATTGGTGAATGTTTGAGAGGAAGGGTTGTTGAGGGTGTCTGAAGTTTGCCTCAGGTGTGTCACCTTTATCTAGATTAGGTCCTGGCATGACATCCCCATGGGTCCTACTGCGCAGTCTGCAGGCAATTTGATCATGAGTCAGAGTCTTGGAGAATTTTTCTTAAAAGTTAGGCAGGCATCCTTAGCCATGAAGCAATACTATGCTAAAGTGGCTTCTACATTCTCTCCAGTGGCTTCTGTTCCATACTCTATTCATTTTCTCCTTTGCCTGGCTACTGTGAAGGTCTTTCTGGCTGTGATCCACGAAAAGATGCCTGTTCTTCCTCCTGCACCCCCTCCCCGAGCATGGTGTGGTGTTTCTTCTTAATATTCATTTTCAGCAGGAATCAAATAGTTATTTGGTAGAAATTTAAAAGCATGTGTGGCTGAATCTTGGAGAATTAAACTAAGAAAAGAAAGTGCAAAAGGCATGTGTGTAATCAGTTATGTGAGAAATCAGAGAGGAACATGGCAAATGTATGAGAATATAATCTACAAGATGAGATCAGTTGTCCATAGGATCTTAGATAAAGGATTAATTGGCCAGGTTGTACATACTGGGGGATGACAAATGTTTTCATGTGGCACCCTTCTCTAACAAAGCTGAAAAAATGAGATTTATCATTTAGGTATTGTTTGATTTTAGCTCAGACATTTGCACAAAAAGAAATACTTTTGAATATTGGTTGTAAATATTGAAATAACATAGGGAAACTATAACTTTTGCTAAAGCTTGCTTGGAGTGTAGAGAGGTTCTTTGTAGATAATGCTGCAATAAGTAGTAGTCCATGTTGTAGCTGGGTTAGAAGGACACCTTTACCTGTTGCATTCCTATCTTCTGGGATCAGTGGATCCAAGAAGCCAGGCAGTTGGGTGATGTCCGAGCCATGTGTAAGTACTCATCCTACTACCTGTTTAATAATTGCCTAGCTCGTGTAGATTATGGATAGGTGTGGCTAAATATTCCTCTTATGTCTCTGACAGCTGCAGCAGAGTGTGCTGTGAATCAGGAAGCCCATGCCTGTAGGCTGCAGAGGCTGCATCATGAGGCAGGTTAGTAAAAATCTTGCATGTACTGTCATAAGAAATAAATCTAAAAGTAGTAAAAAGTTAATTGCCAGTATAAAACCTGTAATGTGTATGGCATGTACTGAATAAACCAAACAATATGGCAGGAAGAGTCTCATATAGGTTGTATGTAAATAAAATGGTAAAAGCCCAGCAATAAAGGTCTAACTCCTGGACTGCTTGTGTTTACTCTGGTATCATATGGTAATGTAGTGTTAGAATCTCTTAATAGTACGGTTGTATTACGCACTGTTACCCACACTGTGCTACATAAATAAAATGTGTAGGAATGTCTGTATATGACTGTTGTAATCACAAGGTCATATTGTACAACTGAGAGAGACTGAGACAGGAAACAGTGAAAAGATAGACAACATAATCCAAATAGCACACTAAACTGGGATGTGGAGTATTGTATTTTTAGCACACACAGCCATGGTTCGAATCCTGGGAGTGGTAGTAAGCTGTATGCCGAATCATATCACACAACTGTACAGATATTGTCAGAAAGTCCAGATAATTGGTGTAATTCCCCTGCCTGTCACCCTGTCCCCCTGGCAAATCAGTGGGATGATCCCAGAAGGTTAGGCAGCAAGTAATGACATACAATTGATTATCAGACATCATAACTCTCAGAAATATATCTATAAGAACAAACCTGTCACTCTAGCAACTCACCAAATTGTTATGAGAGTAATAAGAAAAATATGTCCTATCTTCACCCCCATGTTGTGAAGCTATGACCAGAGTGTGTGCAGTAAGAGAGTGAGACGTATGTGCATAATAATAATGTGGAATCTGGCAATATGTGTGGCAACATTCAGATAGTGTTAACAAACATTCCCCCCACAGGTCTGTCAGATATGAAAACTGTGTGTAGAAATAAAAGACTGAAATCCTGGACTGGTACTGTTTAGTCTGGTACTGTATTGCAGTGTTAGTGTTGCAGTTTCGCTGAATAATAAGGTATTACTCATCACTGTCATCCACACAGTGCTACATAATAAAACTGTCTAGCAAACCCTGTATAAGAGTGTTGTAATTACACGAACAGATGGTAAAACCATGGGAAACTTATAGACAGAGTTCAGAGAAAAGATACACAGCAATATCTATATAGCACACTCAACTGTGATGTACACTGTTTTATTTTTAGCAGACACAGCCATGGTTTGAATCCTGGGAGTGGTAGTAAGCTGTATGCAGACTCATACCCCTCAACTGTACCAATTTGTCCAGAATGTCCAGATAATTGGCCCATATCTGCTGCCTGTTACATTGTCCTCCTGGCATATCAGTGTGATGATCTCTGACATTTAGGCAGCATTTAATGTCATATAACTGACTGTCAGACCTGTAAATATTTGGAAAATGTATATGAAAACAAACCTGTCATTGTAGCAACTCACCAAAGGTTTATGAGGGCAATAGTCAAAATATGTCTCAGTTTCACCTGCATGTTGTCAAGACTTGCCCAGAGTGTATGCAATAAGAGATGGAGAGGTATGTGCATAAAATCAACCTGGAATCTGGGAATATGCATAGAAACAGTCAGGTAGTGTTAACAAACAATACCTCCACAAGTATACCAGGTAAGAGGTGTACACTGCAGGTAAGACACAGTTCATGTATATATTGTCTACAACCATACCACTGTCCACAGTAAGGCCATAGGGTAGTGTAATAATACCTGTAAGGTACCGATTACAGCACTGACTAAGAAAGTAATGAGAACTACAGGGATATACAAGTTGTTAATTGATATCTTTCTCCCCCCCCACCACATCTGCAACAATAATCTAAATACACAACTCAATGGGTATGTGTACAATTAAATCTACTGTTGGGACATACGCCCTATTGTCTGAGAAATATTGAAATTTGTTTCTATGCATGTGCCATGTTGAAATACTCCCACATTGGTGGCATGCTGCTATCAATGTACCCACATGCTGTTGTAATGACCACTGTGGTTCCATATATGCATGTGTTCTGTGTGTTCTGTTTGCTATGCAACTGTTCCATATTTGTTGTTTTGGGTTAATGGGAATATCTATGCATGCTGTTATACCTAATCCTAGAATGTGTTAACTATTACTAACGCACATATGTTTTAAACTTGAAACACCATAGCACATTTGGGAAGGTTGGTCCCAGCAGACCCACCTCATCTGGACATGGCACCAGGCACCAGCAGATCTAGGGCCCACCCCAGGACCTCCGCATCCACTGATCCTGCACCATCTTTGGGTGGAACTGCCTCAGGGGATGGGGCTCACCCCATGGGAGCAGGAGTGGTCAGGATACTGTCACCCATTGTCAGGTTTGGGGTCTGGTGCATAGCGAGCTCTGCAGGGAGTTTGTAGATCTGCTATGTGAGCTTATGGGCCATGTGGGGCATCTAGAGGGTCAGCCCCCAGCAGAGCCACATTTGGGGCTGTGAAGTTGCAGTTGTGACTACCCATGGGTGGGGACCTCAGTCCCACTGTTTCCATTTAGGGGCTCATGGGCTTCCGACTTCCAAACACCCTTCCCCATCCAAGTTGCTTACCCATGACATGTGTCATATACCACCTCTGTATGCTGTCTTGTCTGTCTTGTATGTCATCCTACCAAACCTACCTCCCCAAATATACCTACTATCCCTCCCCAACATCCCACTCTCACCTTAAAAAAAAAGACAATTTGTTACCAAAAAAAAAATTCTCACCTCATACATAGCTGTCCATTTCACACACGTGTCCACTGGGCACATGTAATCTGGTCGAATTGGCTTCACAACATATTATTGTTGTTGTCACCCCTCTCTCAGGGGTATGAGTGTCCAAATCTACCTCCAAATCAGTGTATATGCACAGCTGTTGCTGTAGAAGAAATGGGCAGCAATGGACCTTCCCTACACCCATCCTGCACATCCCTAGCTATTTTCCCTACTGTCTTTCCCTCTTTGTGCTCATTTTCACCACTTTCTTATCAACTATTTTTCTTTTCTTTTAAAGAAAGCAGCACGGGGTAAGAGGGAGTAAGCACCTTTAAGCAGCAGTAAATGGGTTTAATCCTGTTTCAGAGGGGGAAAGCAATGCCTACACAGGATAAACAATTTAGAGGCTAACTGACTGTAAACATATTTAGCAGCAGTTGGCATTGCTTACTATCACTCAAACACATGCAAACCCACTTACAACTACTTAAAAGTGCCTTAATCACTCTGTATCCAACAGCACTTGTTACTCCCAGCAACAAAATAATCAACATTTGCAAGTCGTGAACCCAGGACCCTGCACACCATAGCCAAATTGATTTACCACTAAGGCATATCAAATATACTAACCCTGATGTTTTCACAAACATATCATCCAGCAGAGTCATTCAAGAGTACAGGAAATGTATTTATACATGAGATGTATGTATGTGTGTGTGTGTGTGTGTGTGTGTGTGTGTGTGTGTGTGTGTGTGTGTGTGTTTGTATATATATATATATATATATATATATATATATATTATATATGTGGGAGTGTGTGTGTGTGTATACATATGTAGATATATATGTCTACATATATATGTCTATAAATATATATTATATATGTGTGTGTGTGTGTGTGTGTATACATATGTAGATATATATGTCTACATATATATGTCTATATATATATATATATATATATGTATATATATATATATATATATATATATATATATATATATATATATATGTGTGTGTGTATATACAGATATATATCTATAAATATAAAAGAGAACACAGCAAATACATATATGACCAAAGGCACCATTAATGGGGGTGAGGGGGCCCAAGCTAAGTACCTCTTGTAATTATTGATATCATCCCCTCCCCACAGCCAAACAGATCTGCCTTGCAACACAATACAAACACTTGCAGGTCCCATACCCAGGACCCTACACAACATAACCACAAGAAGTTAACAGTAATCCATCCCACCTGTATGATGTCAGGATGCTATCAATAACATACAACATACCATGTAGTACAGTCTGGCTACCATAGGGAATGTGCAACGTGGAAGCAATAAACATTCCAATGATGCATATACACACACACACATATATGCAGATACATATATATATATATATATATATATATATATATATATATATATATATATATATATATATATATACCTATATATAGATAGATATATATGTGTATACACATACACACACATATACATATAGTACTATGTATAGATATGTATAGGAAGATACATATTTAGAGGGTGCGTAGCATATTTAACAGCCAGTATTCCTAAAGTTGCCACCTTATAAAAATGACAGTGTATGATTCTCTCATACAAAAGACAATTATTGCATGAAACATATACCCACAGAGAAGTTAAAGGATATGACACCACACACAGGTTTTCATACATAAGAAATTTTTATTTGTGTACTATTGTAGCTGTATATGCCATGTCATAAAGCTGTTAGGTGTTTGAAATACATGCTAGCTGAGTAATGCAACTCTCAAGCAGATCATTTTATACAGTAATCTGAAAGCATAACATATGTTGCTGTCCAGGCCAAGGCCTTCAAGTAGTATAACATTAAAGAAAGACTGGGCCTGAGGATGACAATCAATCAATAGTAAGTAATACAGATGTAGTTCAGCAGCCTCATATTACACTCTGTACTCATTCCCTAAGGGGAAAAGAATTAAGCTGTCACAATAAGGATGTATCTGTTACATGGCAATGTTTAACTTAAAACATCACTATCACACTGACAAACAGAACAGTCTGCATGACAGTAAGCACTAGGCCACCAATGTTCCCAAGGTGAAATGTATGAAAATGTATAGCCATATACCTTAAGGTGTCTTACTATTGATATCCCTCAGATGTTGTAACAGCCTAGGTTATGTATGGTGCATACCCCTCCCCCTCCCCTTAAGACTGACTTACAGGGGCATATAACAGTGTTACATACACTGACCTCTAGACTGCACAAGGGCACACACATTTTGTCCAGCTGTAACCCACATATATATGGACCCTACCCCACAATATGTGTGGGGACCACAACATCACTGGAATGATGGCAGGAAGGGCAGCATGACATAATCATAGGCCACTACATAACAACCTCTTACTGCATGTCATATGGACAAAGCCTGGTATATAGGTGGAGGACAGATGCTGAAACACAGGGCCATATTTGCAATATTGTTGTTATACACTGAGAAAGTTGTTGGTTTCATACCCATACCCTTACATAACATACCCTTAGTCAAGAATATGAAGTCAGAAACACAAATGGATGTAGCCATGTACTGGTAGCACTCAACAGACAGAATGTCAGTGATATAGCTGAGACAAGACCTGTGTGATGGACAGGCAAAACATAACAGGCAATCCTCTGGCCAACATGTGGATAGGCCCACAGTTGAGAGCTATGCAGACAGACTGCATTCCATGTTAAGCTAGTATGTGCACACAAACTCTGTAAAACTAGTGGTATATAATACATATAACAACACTACTTACACTGTCTGTAGCTCTGTAACCTTATACAAATATGTAGCTGGCCTGAGTCTGCAAGTCCTCTTGTAAGAGGTATTGCTACTTGCTGTCTGTAACACTGCTGGCCACACACAGGAAGGATGTCCTCCATACAGGAAAGGTAAAGGGACCACTCCCACATGATTTAGGAATTTATAGTAGTGGGTTGCCATGGCAGTGGTAATTGGAAGTACTACACATCAGGCTGCATGTAGGTAGCAAGTGGTGGACACTGATTGGTGCAGAGGCCACCACCTGATCATGTGCCTCACCTACAAAATCCATGCTGCAATCTATTCAAAGCAGCTCAATACATTTAGAGACCGAGATAGATAGATAGATAGTAGATAGATAGATAGATAGATAGATAGATAGATAGATAGAGAGAGAGATAAAACAACAAACAAACACACATCCATCCATCCACACAGCAAACTGTATCCAGAAGAGACAACATTCCCATAAGAGGTATGTGAAGCATATATACATATAATTGAATGTAGTACTTGGTCCATAATAATGGGATAGATGATGTGGAATGATATATATGTGCCATCAGGTGCTGTTCTTATAATGATGTCCAGCTGAACAACTGCTATGGACAATAGTGTATGTCTCTGTGAGCAGTGGCCCATACCTGTCAACTGTGCAGATCAGCACTGACTGACAAGATGTAAGCCATCGTAGTGTGTGTGTTGAGTACTGCAAGACATGCAT
This sequence comes from Protopterus annectens, assembly GCF_019279795.1. NCBI lineage: Eukaryota > Metazoa > Chordata > Ceratodontiformes > Protopteridae > Protopterus > Protopterus annectens. Next base: position 228,325,946 of record NC_056744.1, read on the forward strand.
ATTAGTGTGGCCAATAGCTGGTGGTGATGGACACGTGAGTTTCAGAGCCCACCACTTGCAGGACAGTCATGCTAATGTGTAATGTAGCATGCAGAAATGCCATAGGTGTGTAATAGGCTTACTTGCAATCTGTCCCTATATATACCCCCCTAATATTAGGCTGTGTCCACATGTGGCACCTGTCTGTGTTGTAGCAAGGCAGAACAGTGCAACTGTGCAGGAAGGAGAGTTAGCGAGTGTGGGACCTGATATCTGAATGCACCCTATATATATATATATATATATATATATATATATATATATATATATATATATATATATATATAAAGATATACAGACACCTATATGTATATATATATATATATATATATATATATATATATATATATATATATATATATACACATACATATATATAAAATACAACTCGTGATATATAGCTACACACACTACATATATACAAACACACACAGACACACACACACATATTTATATAAATACATGTCCTCTACTGATGAATGACAGTGCTGCATGATATGTGTGAGGGAACGTCACACATATCAATACACACACACACACACACACACACACACACACATATATATATATATATATATATATATATATATATATATACAGCAGTAAGTGGGTGTAAAATGGATGGTTATGTCAAGTGTGAATCCCATGTTGGGAACACATTGCCCTTGTTTGTGAAGGTGGGATTGATAATTTGGGGATGGATAGTAGCTATATTTGGGGGGGTAGGTTGGGTTGGAAAACAGAGAAGACAGCGTACAGGGACAGTATATGACACATGTGGTGGGTAAACACCCTGAATGGCGAGTGTTGTCTGGGATGTGGTAGCTCATGAGTCCCCATATGGAAACAATGAGACCAAGGTCCCCACCAACAGGCAGTCACAACATCAGCTTCATGGCCCTGAAGGTGCCTGGGCCGGGGCTGAGCAGGAGGAGCATGCAGACCCTTTGAGTGTGTACTGAGGGCTTCAAGGAGCTGTAGCACATCCACCAAGTCTCTGTGAAGCTCCCTATGCATCAGACCCTGGACCTGACTTCAGGTGACAGGATCCCATGTGTGTGTGCTCCCAGTGGGGGGTGAACACCATCCCCTTAGGTGGTTTCACCTGAAGGTAGTGCAGGACCAGTAGATGAGGAGGTCTTAAGGTGGGTCCCACATGTCATGTGTTCTGGTAACATGGCCAGATGAGGAGGGAGAGGTGGTTCTGCTAGCAACTTTTTCTCAAACATGCTATTGTGTCACTGTTATAGAACATATTTGGGTAGCATTATTCCACACATTACCAGATTATGTCTAACAGCATGCATAGATATCCTCATTAACACAGAACAACAGATGTGCAGCAGTCACATAGCAAACAGTCACATGCATATATGGAATCATAGTGGGTCTTACAATGGCATGCAGGTGACATTGTCTGTAACAGGCCACCAATGATAATGTTCCAACATGGAACATAACTACAAAGACATAGCACAAATTGTTGTACAATATGATATATGTCCAAACGATAGGTCTTCTGTAGACATACCCATTGAGTTGTGTGATCAGATTATTGTTGTTGCAGATATGGTGTGGGGGAGACAGAGATGTGTATTAACAACTATGATTACCTTGCAGTATGAGGTCCTCAGACCTGTTTCCCTTTTTATGTCTTTTAGGCAATATGTCAAGGGAACGCCTGCCAATGTACACAGCGGAGGAGAATTATGTCATCATCTCACACCTGGTGCAGCACTACAACACCTTGTTTGGCCGTACAGCCCATGATTTGCAGGAGAGGACCACCCTGTGGAACAATCTTGTCCACGGGGTAAACGATGTCAGCCTGCATAACCGCAGTTATGAGCAGGTCTGACATCAATGCACTGATATACTTCGCCATGCCTGTCAGTGTGCTGCTGAAGTTAGGGGGGATCAGCTTATAATGGGGGGGTCATGCCATCCAGCCCCTCTCTGACACATGTTGAGGAGCTCCTTGCCAGCCTAGGGGCACCTGCCCACCCACAAACCACAACACCTGGTAGAGAACATAGTGGAGGTGGGTGCTACAAACACAATGGCAGGGGAGCATGCAGGTAACGCCACAGGGCACATCAGTAGACCACTGTTGCATATCCGTCCAAATTTGTAGAGTTAGATCATGCATATGTGAGATGAAATATATATAGTCTGTTGCTGTGTTGTAGTAATAAGCAGATGTGCATAATATGTAGTATTGTGGGCTTGTACTGCCGATGTACTGTAATGCTGCACCCACCCTGTACCAATGCCACAGGTGTGGCAACTAAAACCACAGTTCTCACACAATTATGTAGGTCCCTCTGGTATAACTCCAGGGTAGCAGCTTGTAGCTGGTGAGTATGGTGTTTGTTCAGGTTTGCCAATACACTGGTCATTTTATGGCCATGGTATATTCCATGCAGACATTAAACACACCTACCCATAATGTCTGCTATTCATGCTCACGTATTGCTGCTGTTAACTGCACTGCATCACTGCGGTCACCATGATGGTGTATCTGAAGGGTATATAAGACCCCTGCAATATAAATAACATCCTGTCATTGCAAAATGTGTGCACAGAGATGAACATAATGGTGGGACAAATGGCCTACATGTGTGCACAGAGATGAACATATTCATGGGACAAATGGCCTACAGTAGGGACATGTCTGAAACATCACCCTTATACAGTGCTACAACAGTGTATATACTACTATTACAATGGCAACTGTTACATTTCTATGCTATGGCATATCACAATACTGCAGTCCACAACCCTTACAACCTGCAATATGGTCCTAACATGAGCAATGAATGTGTAATATGGAATCCTATGTCAGGACAGCAAATATGGGGAATACATACCTTCACAAACACTGGAAGCATATGTGTGCATACACTCAAGATAACATATAGCGGAAGCAACCTTTGAGGTACTGACAGCATGCATTCTTCATGAGTTTGGACCTTCCAGCAAGTACAGGACCCCAATGCCACACCAATAAATGGTCTGCTGTCCAAGATGTTTGGCCATCAAATGTGCCCACTTACCTGCAACAGAGGCAGCCATGGCTTGCACACATATTACATGCCATAGCATGGATCCCATACTCAACAGGTATTACCCAGGAGTAGGACATGTAGCCATACCTCACCATTGCATATACCATGGCAAGCAGTGCAGATGGTCATGTATGTGGCAAGGATGTATGGGACAGGATTAATGCAGAAAATAAACAGATGGCTATCCAAGACAGATGGCATCACATTTTGCAAACTGGTCATGCAGGCTGCCTAGTAACATGCCACAACACTGAGGGAGTTGCAGAAATGTCTAGCAAGTACTAGCTGTGCAGTACCCATGTCAGTAATTGCCTGGTCTCTGCATAAGTGTGAACCATGGGTTAGGGTAATCAGATGGGACAGTTGTACCACAGGAAACATCAGCCAGGCCTCTCTACAGGTAGCATATGTATAACAGAAAAGGTTCCCAAAAGGCATGCGTTGCAATGTGTACTGGTGTACCTAGACCATGTTGGAAATCTACAGACAGTATCAATTAAGATGCATGTGCTGCACAACCAACACCTCACCTCACCTCAGGGCCACCATCCCCATTTGTACCTTGCCTGTCCCAGTGTACACCTGTGTGTCTGCCATTCATTAGCTGGGACTAGGTTGGTACACATGGTGTACAGTGCTGGGACACTGCAAAATTACACACATGTGCAGGCCATAGTTGTCAAGCATCTGCAAAACAGCTGAGGGTGGGGAGGGGGTGTCATCATGACACAACAGTGCACTGAAGCAGAAATCCGAAGGATGCTACACATGTCTGTATCTGCACACAGTCAACATCAAGAACTGTGGCAGACATAACCCTGACTCCACAGCAATGGTGATGGCACTGTGTGACCTCCAAGAGATGTGCACATGAGTTGACCTTGCAATCATGCAGAATTGGGGGACATTTGTAGGGCAGACTGACCAAATACTGGCAAATGCAGATGGCTCATACTAGTATACCCCTGCCAGGAATAATGACTGCTGTAGTACACATAACAGTAGGTGGAACAAACTATCAATCAGCATCTGCACAGCTAACACATTTGTTTGACACTGCATTTGATTGCACAGGTCATATGTCACATATCAGGTTCATGTAATGTTAACATATGCAATAAAGTTGTCCCATGGCATATCAAGGAAGAGGGTGTCATATCAATTAGGGTGTCTACACTCCCCATAGCCACGGTAAGGTTTGAAGGTTGTCATTGTAACTGTATCGTATTGGCCATACATGCACCGCTGATGATGAGATCTGTAAATCAGACATCAGGCATTCACAAATGACATTTGTCTACTTATCATCCCAGGTATGTGTTGGAAAAACACATATGAGCTGTAAACAGCATAGCAAACATAAATGACAAAATAATACAGATTCAGCAATGGTGCGTACACCTGTGAGGTATGGTGCATAGTACATGCCAGGGTACTGAACAGGTGCACAGCAATAATGTGTACATGGGTGCAGTGTGTTCCAGGGGAAGGGGCATCACCTAATGTCATGCATGTTGACAGATGGGTAATCGGAGGTCTGTGTGTAATATCTTTGTGCAACCTCACCTGGAAGTGTATGTGTGTGTGTGTGTGTGTGTGTGTGTGTGTGTGTGTGTGTGTGTGTGTGTGTGTGTGTGTGTGTGTGTGTGTGTGTGTGTGTATGTGTGTAATGACATGTATGACATGTAATCTCAGGACAGCTGATAGTATAATAAGGTATGCAGCATGGAACATGCATTGGGAGGGAAACTAGACACCAGGGATACTGTTATAATTGCAATCAGCAAAACGGTGAATGAATACCCATGTATGCAGCACTACAGATGCATTGGGGAATTACTAGACAACACCAGAGAGTGTTTCCAAATATTACTGTAGTCCACATAACAAGTTAATAGATCAATAGATCTTGCATCAACTGAACAATAGTTACGTATGATACTCCAGTTCATGACATTATTGAGTGACTTTAGTAGCTCCTGACATATGGGGGCCATGCTCACGATGTCTGGACAAACCCAGGGTGAACACTGGATGACATCAGGGAGTCTTTGAAAAAAATGACTCCAATCAAGTCAAAGAGGTAATGAAGTAGCAGGTCATGTTTTGTGATGACTTTTCTAGGCAATTAGAAGAATGATACATTAATGATTGGTATTATTGACTGTAATTATTTAAGACTGATGCAGGATGTGGAACTTGAGAGAATAAACTAGAGACAGCCTGTAAACTCAGGGACAGTTAAGTAGTATGGTGGAATGTCAGTGTGTGTGTGTGTGTGTGTGTGTGTGTGTGTGTGTGTGTGTGTGTGTGTGTGTGTGTGGGTGTGTGTGTGTGCGTGTGTGTGTGTGTGTACTGTTAAGCAATGATGTACAGGTCTTAACGTGTGTTTTTTGTTTCCCCTCACATGTGGTGAGGTGGGTCAGGGTCCCTCCTGCAGACAATCTGATGTTGTTGTCCATACAGACACTGAAAATGATGATAGGTATGTTGAGGCACAGGCGGGATTGTCAGAGGTCGAAGCTGCACCATTGTTTGACATCCCTCTGTTATCAATCCCCATCCTTGCACACAGTCACAATGCCTATTCATACCCCATCACACGTGGCCATAGCAGAAGGACAGTTGGCAGTTGGTTGCATGGGACAGGACAGTGTGGTATCTATGGTATGTGTGTCTGGACACAGCAGTCATAGCCGGATGTCTGGCAGTGTACCACAGAGGCAGATGTACAGGGGTGCTCGTTGGAGGGCTGCTGGTTCCATCATGCCCCTGGCAGAAGTGCCACATCTGGTACCAACAGACACATGTTTCAGGCTGTCATGGAGGTGCAGGCATGTATGGAATGGTACACCAGACAGGCTCTGAGGCTGCAGAGGGCTACTCATTCAGCTGTTACTGACACCATCCGTGATCTTGCAGGTGCCCTCTGTTATTTTACAGAGGTCATGGATAGATGGTAGGGTGAGATGGTGGGATTCCACGACCGTGGACTTTTCGTGCTCGAGCATGGGTTGGGAGTGGTGTGACAGCCACTTGGACGTAGCCCAGCAACACAAACAGCTGGAAGTTGACATGGACATGCAAGAACACCAAGCTGCTTGCGTAGTGGCAGTAACAGCCCCAGCACTGTGGGGGGGCACTGTCCACACCACAGCAGGCCACATGGATGTGGCCCTGGCCAGTCCCAGGAGGGACCTGGTTCCAGTGGACATATGTCATCATCAGGGGAGAGTACCATATCGTGGCTTGTACCTGAATGTGTCTGTGGAACCCTGACAGGCACAGTTCTCGTGTCCATGGCTGGAGGTGGTGAACTGCACACCCAGGTGTGGTCTGCAGCTGTCCAACAAACACCTGTATAGGGCAGCCACATAGCAGAACTGTGTGCATGCATATTCACACACAATACAAACAAAGCTAGGCGAACCCCATACCTACGCACACCACATCATCGTGGCCATATCAATAATTAAACCCCCTCACTCACACACATGGTGTCAAATGTATGGCTCAGCCTAGGTCTTTGCCAAACCAACAGCACACCCTGTACATATTATGATACCTGTGCCACATCCCTGTCATCCATAACATCGATGCAGGAACAGGCTGACATGGTTCTGATGCACACAGTGACTGTACTACGGTGTCCAATGTACTGCTGTGTAACATGTTGTCAGCAGTAAAGTTTAATGCTTACATGTCAGGAAGTGTAGCTGTCCAGCCATGATGCATTATAGCTGTTATTAACACTAAGTGATTGTGGTCTCCATAATGTAATCTGTTTGTGTTGTAGGTGTCCATGTGTCAGCAGGAGGATGGTCTGCTGTTGTATCCTACAAGGGGTATGGCACTGTGGTGACACCTTGGCTTTGCTATATCCTGGGTACAGGTGAACACATTTCACAGGTCTGTACAACAGTTACTGCATGTGCCACATGGCTGATAGGTCTGGGGCTGGTGTATACAGGTGAGTGCATGGTGGCTGCTGTTAGCAGCCCTTCTACAGTGGACAATGGTAAGTGTACTGGGTGGTACACACCACATATTTGTGTATAACACACAAAGAGGCTTTGGTGTTGATGCAATACACAGAGAATACTGTACACATGAATGTATGTGCCTGTGCAAGGAACACATTGTAGCCTATGTAATTCCACCATGCCAGAATAGGCACAACAACACATTGGGGAATCAGCAGTCCACTAGTTTAATGTCATTGACGATGGTACTGGCAGGGTATATGTCCCTTTCCCCAATGTAGTGCAATCCTCAACTCAGTAAACATAGGTGTGCTGGTTTGGGTGGCACAGCCCTAACCTTTGTAGGGTGAGAGGTGCTGTAGAACTGCAGATAGTGTGATAGACAACTACCTAACCTGTTAACATTAAATGTACAATATTGCAGCCAGTTAAGTGGGAGGATACACTCAACAGTAACTGCAATGATGGTGTCTGTGTCCACAACAGCCACACCCAACTCTATATACCAACCCCAGTATCACTGCGCACCTCTACAGTAGGGAAGAGGCCATTTACACATCTAACCTAGTTGTGATTGAATGTATGTCCACAGGATGATATCTGTGAAATGTTAGCATATGCCAGGCAGTTCTTGGAGAGATGACCTCCTGAGACATGTATATTCTGCAAACGGAAGTAGATTCCTTCACATACACACACACTCTTAGTTGGCAACACTGGGACTAGACTCCTACTTAGGTATGTAGTGCTACTGATGTGTGTGGCTTTAATTGCACACACCACATAGCTTTTAGGATGAGGTGTGTTCCAGGTTACATGTTACATGAAGAACATCCCAAGGGCTGTACAGTATGGTAATAGGGGATGTACTGGTTGTTTATGGACAATACATAGTGTGACATACCATCATATATACATTGACAAACACATAGTCAGACACACATCTGAGAGACCTGGGCTTATCAGTGCTAACTACTTGTCAGTGTGTCCATTGTGTTACAGATATGTTGCACACAGCACATGCAAAACTGGGCTGGATAGTGTTATCAGTTGCCTGTATGGTTGATGGTGACAGTGGTCCCCATACAGTGGAACATGGGACATGTACCAGGGGTACCATGGTGTAAAGACAGTATACCCAGCACCCGCACCCCACAGTGGATATTGTACGCACTGAAATGCATGATAACACTCTGACATACTCACTATCACACATTGACCAGGACTGCAATACAACCCCTTGTCCATCCCAAGAGTGCTACTACAGGGATATGCATCTAATTACATACCACAGGCATAGTAGGGTGATGCATTGTCATGTCTCTCCTATGGTCAGCAACATCACTATCCCTAATACTGTGTGGCAATGCATATTGTAATAGGATAATGTGGCCTCAGAATGCAGTACCCTACATATATACACAGATGCACACATACATACACTTGCCAGAACTCAGTGGATATCCATGCCTATCATCCCATTTGTAAAACAGTGTTGTGCTGGTACTGGAAGGCCCAGGTAGCCCTTAGGGAGAAGAGCATATCAGGTGCATGTAATGCCACATCTAACTATGGCAATGGGGGGTGCAGTGGGTGTGAAGGGCATCAGGGTATTCTCAACTATAGGTCTACAAACACACAGACACTGATATTCTCAGTAATGCACATGTACATATTTGTCAGTACTGGGGTGCATTGTGCCGGTGTTCATACGTGTGTACCAGGCTATTGTCCATGGAGAGATGAGAAGTGTAGGGGATGTGTGTACAGTGGTATTATGCCACCTGCCATGTGCCAGCAGGCCGTCTATCAACATATACCACAGGGATGATCCTCGGGGTGAGAGTGACATGCATCGGCCAATCATCTGGGTGCCTCTTTCAGAGGGCCAGTGAGGTTCTCCAGTTGACATGTATGCTACATGTATTACATAAAGTGGTCAGTGTCTGTCTTGGAGACCTGTACCCATGCACGTTCTGTTGACTGTGTTAGTGTAGTTCAGGTATCCATTGCATGTGGTAGGTACAGGGTGTGGATTCCTAGCTGTGGCAGTCATAACACAGTTGGGCAGACATGTTAGTGTCAGTCAAGCATAGATTGCCTGTAAGTAGCCAAGATGGATACCTGACATCTGCACATATGTACAGAGGACAGTCAGACATCAGATAGCCAACTAGCTATGCATTATTATGAATGCATTGACAGACATATATCTGACACTGATAGGTATGCCATTACTATATGACAGCAGCCCTCACTGACATGCCCTATACACACAGTAGTCTACAGTTATTTTACACATGTCAGATCATTATTCAGTAGGAAATATTTAATGAGACACAGCTCACACACCAGGAATGCGACAGTGAGGATTCAGAGTCCATATTTGCATGTAGGGGTGTTTGTTTCCAGTACTACAATCTGCAATCTAACTGCCATGGTGGTACAGCGGTAGGGTTGTTACCTCACAGCAAGAGGTTCTCCCGTTCGATCCTCGGCTTGGCTTGGGAGTGCCTTCTGTAAAACAACAACATATATATATATATATATATATATATATATATATATATATATATATATATATATATGTATATAAAAACAACAACAACATATATATATATATATATATATATATATATATATATATATATATATATATATACAAACACACACACACACACACACACACACACATATATATATATATATATATATATATATATATATATATATATATATATATATATATATATATCCATATATGTATGTAGATATGTATATGTGTATATATCTATATAGATATATGGATATATAAACATATATATATGTTTAACATATGTCCAGACCATGGAGTGAAGTCATACCTCAGCACCAATAGTCGCAACCTCTTACTGCAAGATGATGTCCTGTAAGTATTGCAGGTATAAATGTAGACTGTTGCTACTGTAACAGGGGTTGTCTTAACAGAAATGTTGTGTGTGGGAGGCCACATCTGCTATTGACATGTACGCTATTAGTTACCGATAGACATCCTAAGGTCATCACAGTACAGTACCACAGATATCACAGTAATGGTCATGTGGAATACAGCAGAAATATGACCAATAAATGTGGACAGTCTGACACATTCTGGTCTGCCCAGAGGTATAGACAGAACTCCCCAGGCAAGACGTGTGGACCAAGCCAATGTGGATGTTAACAGCTGTGTAAATGGGTATGTCATGTAAATACTGGAATACATGTGCTCACAAGGTTTGTGGATTCGCACACTCCTGTCTGTTCTGACACATAATAACTTGTGGAGCAGAGGTCACATGCCCACATACTACCCACTAGTTAGTGACATGCATATGTACAGCATCCCAGTGCTTTGTCAGAAATACACAACAGTTATGGTGGCCTGACAGCAGTACATCTGACAAATATGTGGACATAACATCACACTGGGTAAGTACCCTGAGCTGCTAGGCATGTCACAAAGCACTGTGCAAACTATAGGCAGACTGCCACAACACTGGCCTATTTTTCTTATGTGGGAATACACATCTACCTGAAAATATAGCAGGCTCTATAGGCATGTCACAGTACAGAGTAACAGACACCTGTGTGAAAGCGCATATCCACAACCAGTGTTAACACAGCCACAGCCACATATGGTAAGCATGCTTAATATTACAGTATATGGACTGTATGACCAACACCATCCTCATATGTGCCACTCACACACTAACCCTACATATACTGGGCCAATACACAGTGTATTCCGATGCCTGACTGTAGTATGGGACATGTATGTGTTTGGCCCTACAAACATGTAAGCTGATAGGGTACCATACACTGGAGCACATGCAACATCAGATAGAACAGGACCAAGAACAATGACATCTACCACAGTCTGTACACAGGCCAAGGTGCATATTCGCAATACACACACAAACTGTCGACAATCACTATAAGTACACAGACCTCACTACTGTACACACTATGACAGAATGTCTAGGTTTTGTCCTGAAATATAACCCCTACTATACATAACATGTCTAGCACTCTGATATCTCACTGGCTTGTTATCAGGTATGATGTCAATAAATAATGGTGTACTGAACATATGCACCTCTTACTGCATGACATCATGACATATGTACAAAGGTTGATGGAGTTGTGGCTGGTGGCACAAACACAGGGCCAATATTGACATGTTGCTGTGGTGACCTCATACATTTACTGGTACAACAGGATTTGTTGTGACATATGTCCTATGAAGGATATGAAGCCATTAACTCTAATGGCTGTCACCATGTACTGACTGCAATCCTCAGACTATGCTTCTGCATTTCTAAAGATAGGTAATCTGTCAGTAGCCCAACACATGTAAGACTCCAAACAGTGGCCAATCTGCAGATAGCCCTACAGGTGGGAGTTTCCTCAACCACATAACACTGTCATGACAGGTATTAAATCATGTAGGCCAGCCATATCCACACAAATCCTGTTAAACCAACATTACTTCAAATGCAGAAGAGCAAGACTTACATTCTGTAGTCATGTCTGGAACATCCCCCTCCTGTTTGTTGGTCTGCCTCCACAGTGTATGTTGTTAGAGGTATATCCCACTACCATCTCTGATGCTGTTTGCCAAACACTGACATGAAATCCTGCTCACAGTGAATGAAAAGGGCCAACACCCACATGATGTTCCTAATTATAGGAGTGTTTTTCCATGCAGTTGGCTATGGGAATTTTACCACAGCTGTTCCACATGCAATCAGCTAGTGGGGGACTGCAATTCATGCACAGGCCATCAGCTGATCATGAGCAACACTTACAAAACACAAGCTGCTGCCTAAGCAAAGCAGGTGTACTTCTCCACATGCACCAGAGAGAGAGTGAGAGAGACAGACAGAGACAAAGTAAGACAGGGAGGGGGTTGGAGAGTAAACGCTAAGCCTGTTTGTGTCACACACTTACCAGTACATGGTTTCAAACCCCTGCCTGACTATGTTTTGCTATTACAGTTTTATGCAGTTATTGCACGTGCCACAGATCTTACATACTGGAGAGCTGTCCAAAGGTATATTTGACAGTGAGTGACATCAGCAACAGTGAGAAAGAAGGGATAAGGTAGGTGTAGTACATGTGGCTGTCCACAAGAGATGACACTGACACAATCTTTCAGGAACTCACACACATTATCACTGTTGGCAGGGTCGGGATTAGAATTCCTAACTAACTAGTTTGCTACCCTACAGTATTACGCAGGTATCACATGCACCACAGACGTTATCAGGCTGATATATGGGCAAAGGGTATGTCAAGGTGTCTGACATCAGAAAGCATGCTTCAGTAGGGCAATGGGAGGTGTAGTGTAGAAGGGCATCCAAATCATTAATCTCCACACCCACACAGACACAGGTTTGCCAGGACTGACATGCATGGGTGCATTGCTTCACAGGTGTGTAGTGGTTGACTGTGCCAGAAGGCTGTATAAGGCTAGGCAAAGGGTATACCTTGGCATCAGGCCACACAACAATGGTCTGCAATGTGGCTCAGGGATGTAGTCTCTGGATTGGCCCACACAGGTGGGTATTGCACTCACCATCCACTCATCTGGGTTACTATTGTGGGTGGCCAGCATTGTGCAATGCTTGCCATGTATGTGTTCTATATTCCATAACATGGATGGTGTCTGGGATGTGCACATGTCCTACATGCATGTTCTGTGACATGTAGAAGTGTACCTGGGGTGTCTGGGGCATGTTGTGTGGCCAAATTGTTATCATCTGATGTGCCAGTCCTGACCTCATGTGGTGAAAACTGGCAATGGAAACCAGATTGGCCCTGCACCTACATTGACAGCATGATACAGGTATTCACTAGTGTTAGTGGCATCTGTCTATACAGGGCATGTGTATAAGGCATGGTATTTCCTTTGTGGGTTACATTTGTTGACACTATAGTTGTTGCAGGCGTCCAGTGGGGAACATAGCAAAGGTCCACTGTATGCAATGATTTACCTATTGTAGGGATGGGACAGGGTGCCATGTCCTCTGTAGTCCACTGCAATCACACCATGGTTATTACCTGTTGGAATATGCAGGGAGCTACCAACATAGTGGTTGTTGCCTAGCCAAGCGTGTTTGTGTATGAGGCATGGGTGGAGAGTGTTCTCTGGGTAATACAAGGGTTGCCTATATTGTTCCCCAATCCATGATGTCACATGTAGGGGTATAGATTGTCTACATCGGCCTCTCTGCTGTTTGACATCTGTTGTCCTTGTAAGGTGGACATTGTGACATATAATATTCACACCGTATAAGAAATTTGCAAAACCCACTTCACAAGGAGTCCTGTTATTACACACTCACAGCTACCTCCACACAAGATACTGATGACAAACACACACACAGAGCCTCACAGTTGCCATGTTTGGGATTAGAACTCCTACCTCACTAGTACATCACACTACAGAATTACACAGTTATAGCATGCGCCACGGAGCTTACTGGGCTACTTCTTCCCCAAATGTGTATTTCAAGGTGAATGACATCAGCAGGCCACCCAAATAGGGAAATGGAAATTGTAGTGACTGTGAATGGCCTCAAAAGCATGGATCTCTACACAGACAAACCAACACAGAGTATCATAGTTGCCATGTCTGGGATTAGAACACCTACATAACACTACAGCATTACGCAGTTATAGCAATCACCATGGAGCTTAGTGGAAAACTCCTTACCTAAAGGTGTATTTCAAGGTGAATGACATCAGCAGGCCTGCCAATGTAGTTTCATAGTTGCCATGTCTGGGATTAGAACTTCTCCATCAGTAGTACATCAAACTACAGCATTACACAGTTATAGCACACACCACAAAGCTTACTGGACTACTTTTTCCCAAAAGGTGTATTTCAAGGTGAATGACATCAGCAGACCTGCCAAAGTACGGCAATTAAAATTGTAGTGATTGTGAATGGCCTCAAAAGTATTGATCCCCACACACACACACACACACACACACACACACACACACACACACACACACACACACACACACACAGTTTCACAGCTGCCATGCCTGGGATTAGAATTCCTACCTAACTAGTACATCACACTACAGCATTATACAGTTATAACATGTGCCACAGAGCTTACTGGGCTAATTTTTCCCCACAGGTGTATTTCAAAGTTGAATGACATCAGCAGGCCTGCCAAGGTAGGGCAATGGAAACTGTAGTGACTGTGAATGGCCTCAAAAGTATTGATCCCTACACAAACAAACACAGAAGATCATCGTTGCCATGTCTGGGATTAGAACACCTACATAATTAATACATCTCACTACAGTATTATGCATTTAGAGCACGTGACATGGAGCTTAGTGGACTACTCCTTCCCCAAAGGTGTATTTCAAGGTGAAAGACATCAAAAGGCCTGCCAAAGTAGGGCAATGGAAATTGTAGTGACTGTGAATGGCCTCGAATGCATTGATTCCCTAAACAGATAAACACACACAGAGTTTCATAGTTTCCATGTCGATGATTAGAACTCCTACATCAGTAGCGCATCAAACTACAGCACTATGCAGTTATAGCACAAGCCATGGAGCTTACTGGGCTACTCTTTCCCCAAAGGTGTATTACAAGGTGAATGACATCAGTAGGCCTGCCGAAGTAGAGCAATGGAAAGTGTAGTGACTGTGAATTGCCTCAAAAGCATTGATCCCTACACAGTCAAACAAACACATACACACATAGCTTCACAGCTGCCATGTCTGGGATTCAAACTCCTACTTAACTAGTATATCACACTACAGTATTACACAGTTATAGCATGCATCATGGAGCTTACTGGGCTACTCCTTCCCCAAAGGTGTATTTCAATGTGAAAGACATCAGCAGGCTTGTGAAAGTATTGCAATGGAAATTGTAGTGACTGTGAATGGCCTCAAAAGCATTGAACACTACACAGACAAACAAAATGCATACACACACAGAGTTTCACAGTTGCCATGTCTAGGATTTGAATTCCTACCTAAAACATCACACTACAGCATTACACAGTTATAGCATGCACCATGGTGCTTACTGCATTATTCTTTCCCCAGAGTTGTATTTCAAGGTGAATGACATCAGCAGGCTTGCCGAAACATTGATCCCTCCACACACACATGCATTTGTCATGTCTGGGATTAGAACACCTACCTAACAAGTATATCACACTAGAACATTATGCAATTATAGCATGCTTCATGGAGCTTTTAGGGATAGCCTTTCCCCAAAAGTGTATTTCAAGGTGAATGACATCAGCAGGCTTGCCAAAATAAGGCAATGGGGAGTGTAGGGACTGTGAATGGCCACAAAAGCATTGATCCCTACACACACAGTGTCCATGCCTTGAATTAGAACTCCTACCTAACTAATACATCACACTATAGCATTACACAGTTAGAACATGTGCCAAGGAGACTATAGGCCTACTACTTCACCAAAGGTGTATTTTAAGGTGAATTACATCAGCAGGCTTGTCAAATTGGGCAATGGGAAGTGCAGTGTGTGTGTGCATGGGGCATAAACCATTCATCTGGAAGCAGACCCACAACACTCAGTCACACACAGGTTTAAATGTAACAGGTATATGTATACAACGGCTAGATTAATAATGACTTGTACAGCCATGTTACACAGTTATCACAAGCACCACAGACGCTATACACTGGTGTGCAACGTGGTGTGTGTGCACAAACACCTGCAACTGTCAGATATGTATAGTCCACTATTGTTGCCAGACATGGGCTTAATTTCTGTAAGTGTGGGAGCATGCCCAGTATGACCTTCTGTATTGAATGTGTGAATCCATTCCAGGTAGGTTGTACTCCAGTGCAGGCTTTTGTGTTCTACACCTACAGCTAGCAACCTGTTTCTGTGGGATATCTGTAGATCGGTTGACAATATGGGGTCAAAATGGGCAAAGGATAGTGGGTTACTGTAGATAATTGTGTCTGTACTGCTTCTGCTACATAGTTTTGGTGTTAGCAGATATATTCAGACATATGTACTGTTTTACACTGTGATGTTTTATGTCATCAACTACTGTCAGGTATACATATTTGCTTGCAGTAATTTCCTGGGGAACACAGGGTGAATGGAGCTGTATCCAGTATTGAGGTCTGCAGCCAACATATTCTTGCACAATCATGCCATTCTGGGAGAATGATGTAGACACTTGCTGATGGGTCTGTGAAAGTGGTTCAGCACCTTGGTACAGTGGTGGCTGAGGAAACCATGCTTGTACATCCATTGATGTGACAGTATGGCCATATCCTGCTGCGCCCATACCTCACAGCTGTACAGATTCTCAGAGGTTACCCAGAGGCAGGGCTCAAATTTCTGGTCATTACCCCTTCACATTGTGGTTTACTAACAGGTTTGTAGCCACCTATTCCTGTGTTTGCAGGCAGGGGTAGTATGTGCACATGGCTGAGTTTCAGACTTGACACACTCCATGGCGTCCATGCTCCTGCCCCCCCCCCATTATTCTATCCTTTTCCAAACATTATGCAAACATTATCTGATAAGTTCCCTATAGTTATCACATCATCCCAGCAGTATTTTGCAGTTTGTCCACAGTTCAAGCAGTAGGTGGACATGCTACTGGGATTTGTTGACATGGCCTTGCATTTGGGTTCTGTGGACTGTGTTATGTTGTTATTTGAGAGTCCATGAGATAGCATACATTGGCAGTACAGGTGAGACACAGGCCTTTGAAAGAAGACTGTAGGGCATTTGGTAGTGATGCAGGCCATCTGTAGCAAACCATTGCATTGTGTCATTCCTACAGTCCCAGGCTGCAAGCCACTGTATTCCCCTGGGGTGACACGGTAGGTGTGCAAGGTGTTAATGTCAATAGTTTCTGTCCTTATTGATCCAGTGGTGTGGATGCTGGCAGGGTGCTGCTTACAGCTAGGGACACACCTGCATGAGACACCTCTTCAGGTTGCTGCATTCTGTGGCTATTTCCATCCAGAGGTGGGGTCATATTGTACTCATTCCCAACAGCAGACATAATTGGCAGTACTGGCCAATGGCCACCAGGACACAACCCACCATGCCTACATGCTGACCACTCTCACACAATAAACAAAACACACCAACCTAACACACACAGCCCTGCATATTGTACACGTGCTACAATCTATTCTGCTACTTTGGCTGGCTCAGGTAATCTGTGCTCCACTGTTATTATACCTGCACATACATGTTACTACATTTCTATATAGGATTGTTGGGGGGCACACCTGACAACTGTACACATTTGCTATGACTGTACTGGTAATTCAGGTACTCCATTTAATTCTGTATTCTGACCTATCATGCCGACTGGAGGCATATCAGTGTATTACACTTCTTAGGTTTTATTGACATACATTTTAATTTCAGATTTCTTACCCTTCAGAACTAACATCCCACTGCCTGACCTGTTGGAGTCTGTCTGTATAGGTCTGGAGGGGGGTGTTCTTCATAGCCATAAATCAGAGGCTTTAGCACAGCCTTTCTTTGGGTTTGTCTATGCCTGTCCTGCTGGCTGAGAATGTTGGGTATTTGAGCCTCACTGACTTACATGCGTGTGTCATGTGGACACACATTTGGCCCACTACATTTCCTGCAGTGGGTTTTGTCACCTTGTCTAGTACTGGCTACTGTGGTGACACCAGTATTTGTTACAGATTTCATGCTGCTAATATAGGTGTCTACTATCTGCTGGCATCCCATTCAGCCACCCGATTCCCTTGCATGCTCACATCCATACCATACATACAAGTAACAGAACATACTACTCCATTCAGTAATTGATAGGGAGAGTGTCTTACCTTGTGGCTGTGCCAGTATTGAGGATGGTGCTGGAGGGCTGACTATGTCAGATGCACATAGTATATTCCCTATACATTGTTAAGCAAAGGTAGTGTCATGTTTGACATCCTTTTTACTGTATGTGCGAGTCAGAGAGAGGTGTCATTCCCTGGGTTTCTAATGTGTCAGTGTATGTGCTATGCATAGCCTCTTTGCCAAGGCCTGGGCATACTGAGCACATCTCCTTCTGCCTACTGTGACAGGCTCAGGTTGTTTCTACTCTTAGTCACTCTGTGTCTGTGAAGGCCTTGGCAATGGTGGGGGGCTGTGTGGCTCTGCCCCATGCTGTTCCTGCTGCAGCTGTTTCTGCAGGATCATATTGTGTAGCATGGCACATATGATGAAAATTTAGGTACATGTAGGTGGTGAGTACTACAAGGCTCCACCGGATATGTCCAGGCACTGGAACTGTGACTTGAGCATCCCAAGCACACGCTCTATTATGATTCTGGTTTGTGCGTGTGCCTCATTATGGAGTTCTTATTTGGGTATGTGTGCATTTCTGATGGGTGTCATCAGCCACGGCTCCAGTGCGTAACTAGCATCCCCCACTAGGTGGCCATATGGGATGTCCCCATTGGCAAATCTCTGGTACAGCTGCATCATATGCCAGATGTGGGAGTCATGATAGCTTCCAGGGTTGCCAGCACACACATTCATTATAATGCCCTGGGCATCGCACATGACCTTGCAGTTGATAGAGGGGAAGCCTATGCGGTTTATGTAGACTCTACCCTGCTCATCAGGTGGTAATTTGATGTGTATGTGTGTGCAGTCTATAGCACCCACTACCTCAGGGTATTCTGCTATTAGGTGGAAGAGACGAATATTGCTGGTCAACGCCTCACGGGTGTTGAAGAAATATATGTGCTCACCAGCATGTCCTCACATGGCATCCAGGAACTGGTGAAGTACCCTGGATGCTGATGCCTGTGAGATCCCCATGATATCCCCAGCTGACCTTTGGAAAGTACCTGTGGCTAGTATTCTTAGGCCTACACATACCTTGGTATCCACTGAGATGGGTTCCTCTCTGTTGGTTTTGTGTCTGAGGCGTGGCCGGCACAGCTCAACAATTTGCTGTAGGAGGCCCCTGTCCACCCTATAGTGTTCCACTATCTCCAGATCATGTAGCTCCTGGTGGGTTACCCTGGGTCTGTCAACTCTTTTCCTCCTCACTGTGGGTTGGTCGTCAGCATCCTCATCCTCACCACCCTCAGCCTCTTCCACATGTTGGCTTATGAGAGCAAATGCAGCCCCTATTATTTTGTTGCTTTTGTTAGGTAGAATTTCCCCATGGGTGTACACCGGTGGTGTAGAGTTTGTGGGAAAAAAACAGAGTGAAAGGGGTTTGCATAGTTTATAGTAGTGTGCTGGGCTGGGCTGGGCTGCTGCCTGTGTAATTGTCTGATTCTGATACATTTCACCTGCCAGCTATGCTTCTTCTCCTTGATTACCTTCCTACTGCTGTTTTCCCTTCTCATTGCCTTCCCGTTTAAGCCTCAAGGTGCGCCGTGCATACCCAGTGCTCAGATGTGAATGGGGCTGCTCTTTCCTGGTTTACTTTTTTTTTTTTGTTTAAAACCAGGTGTGCACATCCGTTTAGGCAATGTAAAGTGTGCTTGGCAACTTCAGACACAACTCCTTCCTTAGCTCTGCTAAGCTAGCCACAGGGCTCCAATAAGCTTACAGTATGCCTGACACACCCCATTATGATGTTAGCGAGCTCTTAGGCTTGCACAATGGTCTTCCTGAACCTACACGGTTGGGTGCAGGCTAGCCATGAGGGGAAATCTGTGATTCAGTATCATTCCCCTCATTTGCATAGGATTGCCTGCTAATGCCTAGTTACAAATCCCACACTGAGCCTTCCCCCTTAGCAACCACTATTCACTGGCCTTGTTGTCTTCTGCCTGCCATTGAATACAATGGAAAAATTGTGATTTTACAGAGAAAGCATTTTTCAGGGTTTTTCTTTTATTTTCCAGCCAATCCTGTTTGTGTGTCACTGGCCTACGCTTAAACAGCCGAAATCGACCAAAAAAAATAAAAGTTAATTTTTTTTTTGCAACTGTTTTCCATGCCACTGGCCATATATTTGGCCATTGGCATACTTTACACATTATATACACCCATTATTTGGAGCTGTCATGGCTTCGTTTTGTAGTTTGCAGAAATGTACTCAGTTACTAACCGAGTAAATTTTTGCAGGTTACACTAGTCCTGCGCAGACAGCTACCAGCTTCCTGGATCACTAATTTACCTCATTTGCATGATTTTCACCTGCAAATGGGGTAATTAGCATACATGAGCTGTGTCCGTGCAGGAATAGTGCAGGAGCACTCATGCACATCCCAGGTGCTTGTTCCTTGATCTCTTGGTGGCCATTTTGCCTCCAGCAGCTCCTGCACTATTCCTGCACACAGTGCAGAGCTTTCTGAGTCCTGGGGATTATTTTGTTTTGTTTTATGTGGTATTTGAATGATATAGTTTGGTCATGTCAGGTTCCTAAATACTTAAAATGGGTGGTGGGTCTAGGTGAGACAGTCTAAGATCTTTGATGTGCTACTTAGTGAGGACTGCTTAAAGCTTTTGATTTGTACCAAATATAAGTGCTTTGAACTTTACTGAGATGAGGAGATGTTAGTGAATGCGTAGGTGAAACTGAAGATAATACTAAAGTCAAATTCAATCTGTCATTTTATGGTAGAGTGGGAAGGTGGAATTATTGAAAGCTTTGAGGTGATCAGAAGGTAGCCTTTTTATAAAAGGGGGAAGAGCAGAATGGCTAGACAAGATCCTTGGTGGGCATCTTTTTAAGAGGGGCTGAGCAAGATATGAATGTGATATTAGAAAGTCATTAAACAAGCTAACAGTTTTAGTGCTTAGGCCACAGGAGATGAGGGTTCTATGTTCTGTGTGTAATTGAGTTAAAGGTAAAAGAAACATTCGAAATTTGGGAACATGAAGAAGAAGAATCTGAAGGTAACAGGGTGTAGTCCATGATGAAGGACGAACATTTACTGATTGAGATATGGTTACACATATAAGTTATTAAGATACAGAACAACATGCTGGGCAGTTGGCACAGAAGTTAAAGTTGTGAGCTATAGTTTCACTGGTTCAGGGCTCTTATTTGCCTACTGTGTGACCTTGAGCAAGTCACATAACCAGACATTGCCCACATGGTTGCCTCTGCAAAGGGACTTTATAGCCAGCGGATCTACCTGGATAACAAATAGGTATTATTATAGATATTAGTATGAAAGTTAGGTCTAGTTACATTACATATTACTGTACTTTAAGGCTTATGTTAGCTAGGACTTCACTGATTGCATTTCTCTCATTTTCAATCAGGTTTATAGGGTCTATATTATATTTTCAAAAGTTTCAAACATTGAACACCATATGGCTGACACCATATGAGCGATGTTTAAAATTTCGAAAATATAATAACAAAATAAAAATAAAAAAAAAAACTATACTTACCTAAATGCTGTAGGCAGGGGGGCAAGCCCCCCTGCACCCCCCAAACCCCCGCTACTTAAATATTCCTACTCCAAGATCGCACTGCATTGAAGTAAAGGGAAAATATTCCCTACGGCGATTTCCGTGTTACGAGTGCGACATTTTCACATTTCAACCAATCGGGTTCTCTCAGTACACATTCACTGTTTACAATTTTCGATCACGCAATAGGAACCCAAGTTTATATTAAAATCTCCCAAAATAATGAGGTTTATATTTGTTTTTCAGGGTTTATTTGTGTGAGCAAAACATTTCCTCTGGGAGAAGTAAGCTATTGCTATGTAGTCAGGTTGAGAGTTTGGTAAGGATATTTTAGTAACTAACCACTGTTACAGTAGCTTCTTGCTGTGCTCTGTGTACTAGTAAATGTCAACTCTGTATTTTTTTCTGAACTTGTACCACATATTTGCTGTATTTATATGGATACCACCAATGAGTACTTTGTTGTTTCATTCTATTTCATTCTTTATTTTGCACAGTACAACCTTAGCTGAGTGTGCATTTGGGCATTTTTCAAATGTGCTCTATCATAGTAAACAAATTTATGTTGAGGGGGGAAAAATTTGTTTTTTCAGTGGTTGTCCCTAAGAATTTTACCTTAATGCTTAACATTTTTTGATCATGGTTCAATGTGGAAATGCTTGTTAATATTTTTTTTTTTTTTGTGACAAAAAGTTTTACTTTTCTTTAAAAACTTGTGGCTAGGGACTAGGAATTCTGTTTTTGTGGGCTGTCCTTAAATTTTCTTTTACCGAAAAACTTATTTTTTCTAATCAGGTTGTAAACATTTAGCTTAACCTAAACTAGATAAGGAGGATTGGCTTGGCTTTTCAAAGTGTTTCTTTAAAGCCTATCAGTCTTTAAATGCTGAATACTGATAGGCTTTAAAGAAACCCTTAAATGCTGAATTAAGCCATGGTGGTGCAGTGGTTAGAGTTGTCGCCTCACAGCAAGAGGTTCTCCCGTTCGATTCTCGGCTGGAGCATCTTCTGTGTGGAGTCTGCATGTCCTCCCCACAGTCGAGGGACATTAAAGACATGCAGGTAGGTGCAAGGGTGAATGGGTGCGTCTTTGTTGGGCCCCGGGCTGGCAACTTGGCACCGTAAACATTCTCTGCCAATCATGAGCAGACTGGAGTTCCACTGTGGCGATCCCTAACTGGGAAAGGCCGAAAGTCTTTAGTCTTTAAATGCTGAATCTTCCCTATTTTTAAAAAGGAAACGATTTTCCCCTCTCTCAGATTCTAATCCGCAATGAGAGGGACAGGAATTAGATTCAAACTGTGTTTCTCAAGTACCCACTCCAAAGAATTAGGCATCTGACTCTGGGGAAACTTGTTCTTCAGATTTACATTCTAAAGAGTTATCTTTTTCTGAAATTGTTGACAGAATGAAGGCCTTGTTTCAGTGGTAACAAAATTATATTAGTGAATCACTGCAAAGATAGTATGATTTGTTTCAAGCAGATTTTCCTCAACCTGCAGCTGTTCTTCCTGTGTTGCCACCCTTACAGGATGTCTCCTTTGTAGTCAACAGTTTGCTTGAAAGTCAGGCCCCTGCTCCCAGAAAGTCTGATAAAATATATAAAGTGCCCCAAGCCCACACATTCCTTTTTTCTAACCCCAGTCAGACATTGCACTGACTGCTCAGTCAAAATCAGCTTCTGCCAACCTCTTTATGGCAGCTCACCCTATTCCTTCTGACGAGTTGGGAAATGCTTTTGGTAGATTTGGAAAGAAATATATACTTCATCCACCTTAACCTTCAGAATAGTGCATTGTCAGGTTCACGTCTTAGTTTCTTTTGAATTCCTTTGGCAGAATGAACACGTTAATTGCTGACCTTCCTTCTTTAGATAATAAGGCATTTTTGAATTCCTTAATATCTTCTGTTTCTAAGGTAACCAAACAATCCCTAAAGTGTGCTTATGACACTGCTGATGCTAGTTCTAGAGCAAATGTTATTGTGTCAGCGATGAGAATGTTTGCATGACTGCATTCTCAGAATTCACCAGAGTATGTCAAAGCTCAGATTCTGAATGCTTCCTTGGATAAAGTGGTGTTATCTGGTCCTTCTTCTGTTGATGTCCTTAAAAGGATTCATGAAAGAAGAAAGCTAATTCAATGGCTTACCTAGATTTTCAACTCTTTCTGATAATATATAACAGAAACTTTTCTTCCAGTTCATGTTTTCATTTTACCTTTCCAGCCCCTACTTTTTTTAGTAATGGATGCATCAGACTTTGCTTGAGTAGCTGTGATCAAGGGGTGAAAGTCAAGGGCCTATGAAACAAACAGGACAATTAAAAATATTTAAATATTAAAGACATGATGGCTCTAATCCATGCTGTCAAATCTTTAAACCATCTTTGGACTCCAGGCTTTCAGCTAGTAGTCCCAGACAACACCACAGTGATGTTGTACATAAACAGGTAGGATAAAGGTCATACCCCCTTTACAGACTATCTATGGAAGCCTGGGAACCAGCAACTCAGCAGAATCTGTCTCTTCTGGCAAATATATTCTGTCAGAAAAAAAAATATTGCAGACAAGCTAACAGGACCAGGAAAGACCATCACAAATGGAAGTTGTACCTGGTATTCTTCCAGGAATTGATCCAGCTATGTAGAACTCCTCAAGTTGATCTGTTTGTCCTGCAGTCACAATAGACAGTTGACAAGTTCTGCTCCAGGACTTCTTGCAAGACATGTTTTTTTATTCCCATGGACATGAAAGCTATTGTATGCTTTTTCACCCTTTCTTTTCATGACCAGGGCTCTTATAAAAATCCAGAAAGACTCCCCAAGGATAATAGTGGTAACTCTTTTGGTCTGAGCAACAGTGATCATCCCTTCTTTTTAAAATGGTCATGGGCAAATATCACAATCTTCCTAACATAATGTACTTACTCACACAGGGCAGGAGTTGTCTGAAACTCATTAACATTCAGTTTATTCAACTAAATGCCAGGATGAAAGACTTTAGTACTTTTTAGGCACCTTTTTGTGAGCACATGCAGCAGGTATTAAAGGACGTAAAAAAATGCTAGTAGAAAATCGTGTATGGCTAAGCAGAGGAAATTATCTAGTTGGTGCTGAATCAAAACCAGAACACTTTCAAAGCCCAGACTATTGATTCTGCAGTATTTGTATAATCTACTATCATCTGGTCTTCTCTTTAATCAAGACTCTCATTTCAACCACAGCTGCTTGTCTGCTGTAGAGCTACCTTTCATAGCCTACCTCAAGTGAAACAGTTTTTGAAAAATGTATTATTTTTACATACATTTTTACATTAGAAAACAGATATCTCCTTCCTGAGATCTTAATTTTGTATTGTGAAAAACTTACACTGTTTTTTTTTTAACTTCTTTATGTGTCTGATTTTTTTAAAATTCTTATCTTGATAAAGAGTGTTACTCATTGTGCTGATATCAGCAAGAGCAGCATCTGAATTACAAGATGTTATAGTAAGTCATCCCTATCTGATTTTTTCACAAAGAAAGGGGGGAACTTTGAAAACAAAACCTTCCTATTATGCCAAAGATTTTTTCTGAGTTTACATCGAGCAAGGCAATCTCCCTGTTTTATTCTAACAGCCTAAAACGCAGGGAGAAAGGATTTTCACTGAATGTCCATAAGCAACTCAGATTCTACACTGATGGAACAAAAATTGTTAAGAACTTCTGAGTAACTGTTTATTTCCTATGAAGGAAAGATAAATGAATAATCACTATGAAAATAGACAACTTCAAAATGGTTGTCATATGCTATTGTTTTTTGTTATTCTAATTTTAACAAGACACTTCTAGGCAAAGTTAGGGCCCACTCAACTAGGGCTCTAGCTACTTTTATTGCTTTTTGGAAAGGGGTGGACTTTAGAGATATATTAGAGGCAGCAATTTGGTCATCTGTCTACACCTTTACCAAACACTACAAACTAGATTCCTTTTCTAGCTCCAAAAGGGGCTTTGCTGGGACTATTCTC
This sequence comes from Protopterus annectens, assembly GCF_019279795.1. Classification (NCBI taxonomy): domain Eukaryota; kingdom Metazoa; phylum Chordata; order Ceratodontiformes; family Protopteridae; genus Protopterus; species Protopterus annectens. Next base: position 228,351,455 of record NC_056744.1, read on the forward strand.
CAGGGGCTCCTGCTCTCTGATCTTTCTTCCGATTCTCTTTGTTTATAAGCTACAGCTTTCATCCCATATAGTTTAGGCTACTGCAACAGTGTTCTAATGATGAACATATTCAATTGTGTTAAGTAAACCAATCATAACAGTATATGTTCAAATAGAACACTGTTACAGGAGGTGTAATTTCCCTCCACTCACCTCTTTTTTTTTGTTGTTTTTATGCCAGGGTGTTGGAATTTTCATTGTTACTGTTCATCTGGCAGGGCTCTAGCATCCCTTTTTAGCATCTGATGTTTGGCACCATAGCCACTGACTTTATATTGTACAGTAGCTATGGCAGATTTAAGGTAACATAAAGCTTTGGTAGCTGCCAGCTAGTGCAATCCTGGGTAGGATATGCCCCCATATAGCACTCTGGAACACACACCTCACTAAATCAAACAGATTCAAGTGGGGGACGTTGCCCTCCACACCCCCCAACTATATATGCCAACTCCGAGATTGCACTAAAGTGAGGAAAAGGGCAAACTTGTGCTGATGGCCCAGTCGTTCTTAACCCTGGGAAAAATTCCATGCTTCGCTGCAATTAATTTTGCTGTTTAGCCATCAATGTATACGTATTCAACAAATATGTATTTCAATGAACTAATATAGACCCGCTTAAGCTACTGCAACAGTGATTTATTCAAACATCTACTGTTATGGTAAGTTTACTTACACATATGAATTTTACCTTTTAATTATGCTTAAACTGTTGCATTGTGTCCCCTTTACAACTCCTTGTCTGTGTACATCATGTGTAACTGTAGCTTACTCCTTTCTTACCACTATACATGTGTCCGTAAATTGTTAATGCCATTCCTGACCATGTGCACCTGTTTATGAAAGTCTAATGAGGTAAACACTGGCAAATATGCTACAAAATGATATCATCTTTTTTCCAGTGTTCAGTAAAGTAATAAGGCTGGAGCTGCCAGGTAATAGGAAAAGCGGAAGGCCTAAGATAAGGTTTATGGATGTGGTGAGAGAGGACATGCAGGTGGTTGGTGTGACAGAACAAGATACAGAGGACAGGAAGAAATGGAAACAGATGATCCGCTGTTGCGACGCCTAATGGGGACATCCGAAAGAAGAAGAAGATGTAAAGTAATATAGTAGGAGAGAAAATGTGTAATTGGAATGATTTCAGGACATATCTGATGGAAGTATTTGGGTGTTGGTTAGGCAGGGTTTTAAACTAAACTTAATAAAGTATGTGAGAAAGGAACAGTATGACCCCTCATATTCTCATATATTGACTTTTAACTATGTGAAACAATTATAATGCATGTAATGATTTATGAACTATAGCACAACTATCCACTATATGGTGAAAGAAAAGAAAATGTTCTCATTAGAACAGGTACAATGAACAAGTCAGCTGCGAAGGGTATATGGCTGCGCATATGCGTCAAAGGTGACTGCAATGTAAAAGTACTAGATTAATTTGATAAGCTAAGGAACTCTAAACCACTGTATTAGTACTTCAAAGCATAAACTGAAATTGCAAAACATATTTTCAGTTAAAATATAATCCTTGTGATAAGAGTAATGAACACTCTAGTGTATGGGATTACATTGTAGACATGTTGTCACAGCAAAACATTCTTAATGAGCATGGCAACCAGGAAACTAAGGCTTAAAATGTATAATGCCAGTATGTTTGGCTTGTAACTTCAACCAAACTATTTATTATGGTATATAATGGCATATTTACCTTAGCCCTGTAAACAGTCTTTGGTACAGTGCACTTCATTGTGTATATCTCTATATATCTATCTATTGATATATATATGAAATATACAAGTATACATATACAATATTTGTTTTGCTTTGCAAGCCTTTGAGTATGCGGCCACACAAAAGCATACATACTACATTTATAAAGGCTTACATGAAGTGGATAAGTAACTATAGCTTTTAATCTTCATAATGATTAACCAATGGGAAACAATAATTAGCCTCTCAAATGGCATAAGCGTGTTATCTAGTTTATTGTCTTAAACACACCTCAGAACAGGTTATACATTATAAATATCAATAAATGCTTCATTCATTAGTAATATGATTTTCATTTTGTCTGATCTATAGAAAGCAACTCTAATAACTAAAACAGAGCTGTATTTATGAACCAGTCTACTTGAGTGCTTTTAGATTTGAAGATATATTTCAGGCATTTAATCTGCTAAGCAAAATTGCATTGTATCTTCCATTCACAATAGTCTGTTATCTTTTAAGCACATACTAGGTCTCTGCATTGTGTATTGTAGTGGATGGTCATACTGAAAACACATTTTACCATACAATGTTTCCTACGAAGCACTGACAAACAATCAGCTTACTACAAACTGATCAGAGCTCTGCCTGTCAAGTGACAATGTATATATTCAGATATAGTGCAGAATATGTATGGGGAGGACACAGCATCATGCAGGGACATGCTTCCTGCATACCTGTAACTGTGAAGTTAAATGTACTTCTGTCATGTCATACAACAACATGAGTGGAGTAGATGACATTGATGGCTAATTATCCACTGTCTGGCTTGTTTTCTGTTGCTTAGATGACAATATTTAAAATTGATCCTCACAGAATCTGACAAGCCCATCTGGATACTTGGGGAATTTTTAGGTTATCTGTTCTTTCTGTCAGGCATTTTCCACTTTCTTCTGTCTTTGAAAAATCTGCATTGTATGTCTTTCCAAATTACCTGGATAGCCTAAGGACTGAAGCTAGGTTGTAAATGTATAACTAATTTCACGTCAGCAGAATAATTACAGGAACATATCACATTGCACTCTTCCCTCTGCTTTTTCCAGATGGGCTTGTTATAATAACCATTCATTTCCACCTATCTCCAAACATAAAAAAGAAACAAAAATTCCAGTATGACCCTAATGTTTTCTACCAAAATTACATCATCATCATCGTTTAGATTTAGGCAGGCCCATTCCTGGGAACTTTCTAATTAACCTGACCCTAAGATTTGTTACAATATAAAGTTTTCAAGAGCAATAGCATATATCTCTTAAGTGGGACATCAGTATTGCCTTGAGCTTGTGGTCCTACTCGTAAATTCGGAATCTTTACAAAGCAAGAGCTGAGCATGCAAAACGTCATGCCATTAAATTAACCAGGTACTAGATTTCCTTTTTTGGCTGAGACCCTCCACATTGGTGGTGTGTTTAAACTTCCAGTAGCTGTGTAACAGAATAATTGAGGTAATTGCTTAATTGCTGTTTCATTTTTCCAGATTTTACTGCTGTGACTGATTTTTGCTGCACATGAATTTCTATTACTTCTGTATTTCATAGCATAAGCTAGATTCAGATTTGCTTAATCTAGGCTATTTGGTATTACTTGAGCACTGAAACTAGCCATCCTACATTAAGAAGGCCCTCCTGCACTCTTGTGGCAGAAGTGTGTAGCCCAGTACCCATCTAAGATGGGTATTCCTGGTAAAAGGCTCAGTTTTGGGCTTTCCTATTGGTTAATTTGTGTAAAAACTGTTTGACTTCGCTTATATTTTGGATAGAGATCCGGAGTGAATATGAACTAAATTCAAAATATCCACTGTGTTCAACAAAAAAAATATATATTTTAAGCTTCCACTGCACTTTTCTTTTACTGTATTTTGCTTAATTGCTGCTTCAGTTTTGCTGTTTTTACTGCTGTGACTGTTTTTTTCTGCACTTTCTATTTCTAGCTCTTCTGTATTTCATAGCATAGGCTAGATTCAGATTTGTTGAATTTAAATGGTTTGGTATTACTTGAGCATTAAAACAAGCCATCTTACATTAAGAAGGCCCTCCTGTACCCTTGTGGTAGAAATGTGTAGCCCGGGATTGCTGGAAAAAGCTCAGTTTTGGGCTTTCCTATTGGTTAATTTGTGTTAAAACTATTTAACTTCACTGGTGTTTAAGCCCCACATTCGTGCATAGCTGCACACCATGCTGTGGGATTTAGCACTGCCATGTATTGATGCAAACACTTAGAAACACAATTTTCCCTTGATATCTGCTAGAGAGCCCTTTTTAGCTCCACTGCCTCTCTGTGTGCAACACAGTTGCGCATTGCTACCTAGCAAGCAACTCAGTTGTGCATTCTGAGGCACTGACGCAGTCTTCCACCCTTACCCCTCCACAGAACAACCACCTTTGTTAGTCTCACAAGCAAACCGCAGTCCATCTAGCTCATTAGTTGCTACAATATATTCCTGCCATAGTTTACAATCACAATTTCGAATGAATGTCAAAGTACAGTTGGCTGAATCCCAAGTTGCCGAACTTTCATTTGTGCGAGTCCCAGTTCAGTAAATGCACAGTGCATTCGCACATATGAAGTTTATCTTATTACTAGTGATTGTGGTTGTGTGGATCAGGAAAGTCGGGTGGGGGTGTAGGGGGGGTCGCCCCCTTGCAAAAATTGTCATGTCACATGATGTGCAGTTCCAAACTGCAGTCTTCGGATGTCAAAAAAGGTCAAATTCACAGCAGGAGGTGTGTTTGCGACATTCTGACCTTCTTGACATTCTGAGTCAAACTTCTTAGTCGATATTTAAGGTAGGAATTGGCATACTGGTACATAAACAGAATCCACCACTACACATAGCAATACACATATCAGTGTCTCAGTGAAGCCCCTAAGGCAAAACACCTCAAAACCTAATGTTCTGGTCATAGGCAACTCAAAAGTGAGACACACAGATGTCCTCTTCAAAAGGCTGAACAAGGAAAAGATCACGGTCAGCTGCCTGTCAGGTGCCAGGATCCATCAAATCACGCACACACTTAAGTCACTCAGAACATGTACAGTTATGACTCTGTCATAGTACATGTTGGTGTGAATGACTTGAGATGTACCTCTCCAGACTATATGAAGAGAGACATGACTAAATGCTCAGATTATGTGTCATAGGCAGGTATGTCCCTAGCCCTAAGCAGCACTCTACCTTCACCTAGGATGATGCCACAACACAGACAAAAAAATGATTGATTTCAATAATTGGCTTAGCTTCCAGTGTCACTCCAGGGGGATCAAGTATCTGTCTGCTTGGGAAGACATAGTTGACAGTCCATGCTACTTTGCCAGAGATGGCTTTCACCTGTCTTCTCAAGGCTTTCAGATATTGGCAAAGGTGGTTACCTCCCCCATAGAACCTTTTTTAGGCAATGTCCAAACAACAAAACTTTTGACGTAAAAAAATCCAATAAAGACAAACTCAAGGTCATGCTACTTAATGCTAGGAGCTTAAACAGTAAACCGCACTCCCTGAAAGCACTCCTCACCTTGGAAGATGCTGATATTTGTGTAGTCAGTGAGACTTGGATCAAGGCTGCAGACAGCACCTTGGTCGTATAAGGCTACAATACCTTTCACATGTTCAAACCCCAAAATGTTCATAAAAGAACCAGAGATGAAGGTGTATACATCTTCATTAAATCCAAATACACCTCGACACTGGTGAAACAGTACAACTCTCTTGAGCTACTTCAGGTCCAGTTAAGTACAGGTAAAATACCCCTCCACATCATGTCTAGCCACAGGTCCCCCACCATGAACCAGGAGAAGCACACCACCTACCTGGACTTCCTAGGGTCACTCAGTATACAGACAAACACCTTGATCTTGGCAGATTTCAACTATCCTTCAATCAACTGGGTGACTTACATGATCACAAATATGATCACTACAAGGTTCCTAGACTTTGTTAATTCAAATGCCCTGGAACAGTTGGTCTGCACTTGCACAAGGGGCTCAAATGTTCTGGACCTAGTGCTCACCAACATGGGGGGGGGGTCACTGCACTACCTCCTGTGTGTTGACTTCCTGGTAAGGTCAGACCATAAATCTGTCTCATTTGAAGTAAATATCAAACCTGACACCCTCACAGGAGTAAAAAAAACTGAAAAAGTTCTCCAAAGCAAACTATTGCTTACTAAACAATGGTATAAAAAGTTTCAAAGCCTCTGCCATCATAGCCAACAATAACTGCTGTGCAGAGAGATACAAAATGCCCTATACAGCCACATAAACAAATTAATTGACTCAGCTGTACCCAACAGGAACAAAACTAGGTCTTTCTGAAAAAATAGGCCACCCTGGTGGACTTAAGTATAAATAAGCTGTACAACAAAAGAAAGAAATATCTAAGAACAAGAGGGAACTTACTCAACAGCGGAAAAATATCCTCCACACCTTGAATGAGCAAATTAGATACCTTGTTATGTCCTCTGAGGTGGGTTACAAGTCTAAATTAGCATCCCTAGCTAAAAACAATCATAAGGCATTCTTTAGCTATGTTCGGAACCTAAAAGGGAATGCCCAGCTGTGTGCAGAACGTATAGTGGATGGTACCACTCAGACTGAATCTGAGGAAATTACCAACCTGTTAGGTAACAGATTTGGCAATAACTTCACCCCCCTGTCCCCACCAGACATACCCCAAAGCATTCCTGACACCAGTCCTTATCAAGTATCTCCAAAGAACAGGTCATACAAATGCTCTCCAATGCCAAAATCCAAGCCTCTATGGGACCAGATAACATTCCAGGCTGCTTACTAAACAATCTAAAACAATACATAGTGAAACCACCTGGCACTCTCTTTAGGCATAACCTAAGAAATGACTTTGTCCCAGAATAGTGGAGAACATTAACAGTAATTCCATTGCACAGAAGGGGTCCATCGACTGACCCTGGGAACTACTGGCCTATAAGCCTAACCAGCCTTATCTGCAAGCCAATGGAAAGAATCATCATGGACCTTATCCACAAGGACATAGGTAACGTTTACACTCTTGACCCGACCCAGTTTTTTTTTTGTTGAGGATAGTTCTTGCTTATTAAACCTAGTGGGCTTCTTTGAGAATGTCCCTAAAGCCCTGGATGAGGGCAAAACAGTACATACTACCTATCTTGATTTAGCCAAGGCCTTTGACACAATCCTCCATTCAGGTATCATAGAGAAACTCTCCCAAATGGAGATTAACCCATACATTACTAGATGGGTAGCAAACTGGCTCACCAACGAAAGCATACTGTCAAAGTCGGGGAGTCTACCTCCATCAGTAGACCAGTTACCAGTGGGTACCACAAAGATCTGTGCTGGGCCCTCTGCTGTTTGAAATCTATTTCTCTGAAGTTCAGGCAAATGTAGATGCCCTATGGCTTACCAAATTTGAAGATGACTGTAAACTGGTTGCAATCATAGAGTCCCCCGAGAATGTTAACATATTACAGAAAGGGCTGACACAGACAAATGATTGATGCCAAACTCATGGACTTAAACTTAACACAAAAAATGCCTCATTATCCCCTTTGACAAAGCCCCTGCTAATTATGATATAGATAACGCCCCTCTAAATTCAAGCCCAGTGGTGTGAGACTAGGGAACACAAGTTGATAGCAATCTAAACTTTGATCACCATGGGTCTATAGTGGTAAGAAAAGCATTCTACATTCTGCATCTCATAAATAAGGGCATCACATCCAAGATCAGGGAGGTTATAGCTCCGCTGTACTCAACCCTTATCAGACCACTAATTAAGTACAATGCTCCCTTCTATATGTACCTCACCAGACGCCTGCAGCAACTGGAAACCACAGAAGTTTCTAACCAAGGAATCCAGAGCCTCCAAAATATGACATACATGGAAAGACTGAAAGCTTTGTCACTGTATTTTATATCATACAGGCTGCTGAGAGGTGACCTATGTCTGGCATGCAGAGCAGTCTCAAACCCTGCCCTAATGGAAATGCTGTAGATCCACAAATCAAATGGGACAAGAATAACTCACTCCAGGGATGTCAACCTAGCCTCTGACATTAACAGAACATGCTGGAGAGACAGATGTATCTCCCAGTGATTATTGCTCCTCTAGAATAAGCTCCCACTCCATGTGAAGCAGAGCGCCTCAAACCCAATTCCAGCACAACCTTGACAACTGGATGGCTGACGATAAATTTACTCTGGGGGTGACATCTATGTCCCTCATGGACAGTGACAGTTGGTACTGATCACAGCAGCTAACAATGACCATCTAACTATGGTCAATAGGGCTACTAGGGGTTATTACACTGCTAGGCTTGTAAAGGCCCTTGGTCCATTAGTCTAGTAACCTCATATGAACCTATGAACCTATAGGAGCAGAAAGCCCATAGAACTGTCTGGCCATAAGCTTTCAGATAATGAAATGTACCTCAAAATTCATGAGCCTCCGATTCAAATTCTGAGAATTTTCTGTTCTGGTCAGACCTATTAAATTACCATTTTAGTAAGAAATGCAAATTCTTTCAAAATCTAATTTTTCAGCATTGTGTATAATTTTGAATGAATCCTTTAATTAACATAGAATGCGAAAGTGAAAGACGTGTTAAATGGAATTTGTATTTTATACTTGCGGGAGAGAGTCATAGCTTATCTGTCAGCATGCCTGTGCATGACCACATGTAATATTAATACCTTCATTTCTCTCTCTCTCCCTCCCATCTATTACATTGCAGAGACTACCTTCATATGCAGTACTTACATTTTAACACTATGGGGCACTCTACAGGTGTCACGGATGTCACTCCCCTTGTGCTTACTGTACAGGTTTTTGGTCCATTCTGGTAGTGTACATGACAAAGACCTGCAGGGAACAATAAATTGAGGGTCACTTGTTATGAAAGGGGGCAATTCAAAGCAGAAGAATTAAAGTTATTATGAGCAGAAATTATTATAGATCACACCAAAAATAGGAAATGACAACTCTAGCTGCCTGAAGGTACAGCTTTCTATTCTAGGGGAAAGAAACAGACAAGAAGTCAGGGAAAAAAAAATTGGAATGACAATGAAGGCAAGATTACTAACTAGGGACTGAGTATGCTATATTTTACATGGAACACATACTCACAATTTTACAGTTAAAACAGCTACAGGATTATCTTGTTAGCTTCCTTCACATGCATTGATTTTGATTCATTTCTTATTCCTTTCATCTGCTGGCAAATCATTTTACATTTCTATCTCACTGTATGCTGAAATTATTTTTTCTAGTCTTACACCCTTCTAGTTTTTTAGGCAATATCTGTTATTTCCAGTGATCTTGCAAAATCAAGGATCTTTCATTTTATTCCACTTGTATTGCAATTTTGAGTTACCTGAGAATCTTTTTCTTTAATTGTGTATCAAACAAACATTCTCCAATAGGATGTTACTGTAGACCCAATGCCTGTTTAAAAAATAAAGCAAAAAAAAAAAAAAAAAACAAGTGTGTTGCTTCATTGAACATATTGAAGACAAAGTAAAAAGTTTAGCAATGACACATAAAGATAAGTGGACATACTTTAATTTTAGTAGAGGTAATGCCATATATGTGAGTATCTTGGAATATAACAGACTAGTATTAAATATCAGCTGCTGTGTTTTGCCCTTCAGTGCAATGTATCACTAATGGACCTCATTAGCATGCAACATGTCAGAATTCCTTGGATTAATATCACACTACACCAATGTCTGACAACCCTTATTGAATCTAGAAGTATATGCCAAAATCCAGAATTCTTGCAATGGAAGTGTTGGTGTAGAGGGATGCTACCTTTATTAGAACCCAGGCAGTTGGGTTTTAGCTAGCAAACCAAGTACCTACAGGAGCTAGTACGGTAAGAGAGGAATTATGAGTCATTGACTGCTTATACATCTTCAGATGAGACACTTCCTGCCTGTATTTCTGAGGGTTTTTTTTGCACGTTTAAAGTTTGTTTTTGCTTAGTTTAATTGGTAGGCTACACACTCAAGTGCGCTAGCCGAATTAAAGCATTTACTGTGTTTCTGTACCTAATTTCTGCTACTTTGTAAAAAAATAAAAAAATAAAAAAATCCTTGTTTCCCACCTTTACTGAACTAGAATACTCCAGTCTTCAGGTATTGCTGATCTCTGAGCTGTGTCATAGTTCCTGTGTTGCCCATATCCTTATTTGGATAGGAGGAAGCTTCTGTGTTCACTAGTGAGAGTGGGGAGCTCTGAGCAGCCTATCTGTCCCTTGAGGAGTGGTTCCAGCCCAGTGACCTGTAGCTTATGGGCCATTTTGTGTCATAGTTCCTGTGTTGCCCATATCCTTATTTGGATAGGAGGAAGCTTCTTTGTTCACCAGTGAGAGTGGGGACCTCTGAGCAGCCTATCTGTCCCTTGAGGAGTGGTTCCAGCCCAGTGACCTGTAGCTTATGGGCCATTTTGGGCCATTTCCTATCTCTTTCTAACCCCCTGCTTTAAAGCCAGCTTTAGCGCACTTTTGCGCTTGTAATTTAAAGTTTGTCCTGTTTTTTGCATTTACCTGTTGAGTCTACACACTCAAGTACGCTAGCCTGTGTTACATATTTACTGCATTTTCCTGCTATTTGTTGAAAAAAAGAAAAAAAAATATCCTTGTTTCCCGTCTTTCCTGACCTAGAGTAGTCCAAATACAGGCTTTGCTGTATTCTGGACTTTTGGAAAGTTTCTGTGTTGCCCATTTCCTTTCTTGGATGGAGGGAGGTTTCTTTGTTCACCAGTGGCAGTGGGGAACTTAGAGCAGCCTATCTATCCCTGGAGGAGTGTTCCCAGCACAAGAATCTGGTAGTCTATTCACCGTTTTGGGCCAGTTTCTAGCTCTTTCAAGTCCCCCTGTATAAAACCCGCTTTGGCGAGGTTTTTGCTCTTGTTACTACTCAGCCAAGCTCCTTTTGGTCCGGCAGAGTGGTGCTAGCAGCAGAGAGGCCAAAAGAGCAACTGCTAACCTGATAAAAGTGTTTTTTTTCTGCTACTATCTGGGCGACTGTCCGATCTAGCTAAACTGCAAGTATTTCTGCTTCTTGAACTGTTTTAAACTGTTTAAAGTTGTTTTTGCACCTGCACTTTTAAAGTTTGTCCTGTTTGTTGCATTTACCTGTTGAGGCTACACACTCAAGTGCGCTAGCCTGTGTTAAATATTTATTGCATTTTCCTGCTGTTTGTTGCAAAAAAAACAAAACAAAAAAAACAAATAAATTATCCTTGTTTCCCATCTTTCCTAACCTATAGTAGTCCAAATACAGGCTTTACTGTATTCTGGACTTTTGGAAAGTTCCTGTGTTGCCATTTCCTTTCTTGGATTAAGGGAGGCTTCTTTGTTCACCAGTGGCAGTGGGGAGCTTAGAGCAGCCTATCTATCCCTGGAGGAGTGTTCCCAGCACAAGAATCTGGTAGTCTATTGGCCATTTTGGGCCAATTTCTAGCTCTTTCAAATCCCCCTGTATAAAACCCACTTTGGTGAGGTTTTTGCACTTGTTACTACTCAGCCAAGCTCCTCGTGGTCCTGCAGAGTGGTGCTAGCAGCAGAGAGGCTAAAAGAGCGACTGCTAACCTGATAAAAGTGTTTTTTCCTGCTACTACCTGGGCGACTGTCCGATCTAGCTAAACTGCAAATATTTCTGCTTTTTGAACTGTTTTAAACTGTCTGAAGTTGTTTTTGCACCTGCACTTTTAAAGTTTGTCCTGTTTGTTGCATTTACTTGTTGAGGCTACACACTCAAGTACGCTAGCCTGCGTTACATATTTATTGCAATTTCCTGCTGTTTGTTGCAAAAAGAAAAAAAAAAAAGTTATCCTTGTTTCCCATCTTTCCTGACCTAGAGTAGTCCAAATACAGGCTTTGCTTTATTCTGGACTTTTGGAAAGTTCCTGTGTTGCCATTTCCTTTCTTGGATAGAGGGAGGCTTCTTTGTTCACCAGTGGCAGTGGGGAGCTTGGAGCAGCCTATCTGTCCCTGGAGGAGTGTTCCCAGCACAGGAATCTGGTAGTCTGTTGGCTGTTTTGGGCCAATTTCTAGCTCTTTCAAGTCCGCCTGTATAAAACCCGCTGTAGTGCGGCTTTGCGTGATTTTGTGCATAGCGCAGCATCGAGCAGCGCCGCTTATTTGGGTTTGAGCTTTGGAACTGATCTAGTTCTCATAATAAACACCCTATTCCTATGCTAAAGCCTAGCACTTGCTCACTAAAGCAATTATATAAGTCAGCACTAAAAAATTAAAAGCACTACACCCTCACAAACTCCCCTTGAGTAACTTGTTCCCCATTGGCCCTTTTTTCAATTATAAAGGAATTCCCAATACTATTCTAGCATGTCCAAAGGTCAGTTGTCAATCTCCTCTCCGGTCCAGCTGGTGAACCTGGGAATCTTGAGGCAATGTTACAACTGCCTAATGTACACAGACAACCCTCTCCTCCTCCCAACAAATTCCAACACATGTGAGAGATGCAACCATATAGCCAAACTGGAGGCTAAGCTCTCTCACCTCAGTACTGGCGTAACCAGTCAGGAGGAGAAGGAAACCAAACTCACTACAATTCCAGTCTCACATAGACCTACCATGACAGCAAACCAAACACATAAACACACAAAAACATACTTGGAGGCTCTAAATAAAAATCTGCCTAAGCAGCAGCAGAGACCTCCAAAGTAGAAACCCAAGCAACCGCTACCCCAAAACAAAACACGTGCAACACATAGCTCACAAAGCCAGTGTGCCAAACAGTCACAGCCCTTAAGGCTAAACAACACACCTGATACACTTGTAATAGGTGACTCTATCATCAGGCACACTGACGTCCCGCTCACCAGGCTGAACAAGGAGAAGGTCATGGTGAGCTGCCTATTGGGCGCTAGGATCCGCCACATAACACAAGCACTCAGGTCACTCCAAGGCAAGTACAAATATGACTCAGTCATTGTCCATGCTGGTGTGAATGGCCTGAGACGTACCTCCCTGGACTACATGAAAAGAGACATAGAGGAGCTCTCTGAGCATATAGCCCAGGCCGGTATGACCCTGACCTTGAGTAGCATCTTACCCTCACCAAGAATGATGCCACAGTATGAAGACAAGATTATCAATTTCAACAATTGGCTTAAGTATTGGTGTCATTCAAAGGGGATCCAATGCCTGTCAGCCTGGGATGACATGCTCAACAAGCCACGATGCTTCGCTAGGGACGGCTTGCACATGTCACCCCTGGGCTTTCGGATATTGGCAAAGGCTCTTGCTACCCCCATAGTGCCTTTTTTAGGCAAGGCTCTAAAGACAAACCCACCTCCATAGGTATCACAAGGGATAAGAAACTAAGAGTAATGCTACTCAATGCCAGAAGTCTAAACCTCAAGGGGCACACACTCAAAACTCTCCTTAGCATGGAGAACATCGATATCTGTGCAGTAACAGAAACCTGGTTCAAGGCTCTTGAGAGTACCCCAGCACTACCAGGTTATACCTCATACCATGCTTTTCGGCCCCAAAACTTGGACCGAACCACAAAAGGTGGGGGAGTATCAATATTCGTCAAAGATACCCACACCTCCAGGTTGGTGGCACAGCACGAAGCATCAGAGACTATCCATGTGCAACTAACAGTGGGTAAAACTGCCTTCCAGTTTACAGCCTGCTACAGACCACCCTCCCAAACCCAGGAACCCCACTCGGCCTTCCTGAGAACACTGGAAAATATGAAGGTCTCTCCAAACACCATTATATTGAGTGACTTCAACTACCCAACCATAGACTGGGAGCATTACTCTAGCTCCAACACCCTAGCCCAAAGGTTCCTAGAATTTATAAACTCAAATGCTATGGAACAACTTGTTACCACTCCCGCAAGAGGGGAAAACATACTGGACCTGATCATCACCAACATGGGGACTCTATGCTCCAGACCAGAAGTGTATCCCTCACTGGTAAGATCAGACCATAAACTAATCTCACTGGATATTCACATCCCGACCTCACCCCATGCCCAGAAAACCACAGTGAAAAACTTCTCTAAAGCAAATTTCACACTCCTCAAAACCGAGGTGGAATCCTTCAAAGCCACTGGGCCTGTGGATATCTGCCCAGACCACAAAATCCTTTATAAACGCATTCTATGAACACCTTCAGGAATGCATGGATCATGCAATCCCAAATAAAACCAAGACCCAATCCTCCAAAGGCAGACGTCCTGTCTGGTGGACCCCAGCCATAAACAAACTATACAATAGAAGGAGGAAGCTACTACATGACAGAGCAAAATCCCAAAAGGGAAGGCATCTCTGATCACTATTAGCAAAAACTACGGGCACTCATAAAATCGTCTAAGGCCAGCTTCGAGAGAAAAATTGCACAGGACACTAAGGATAATCACAAGGCTTTCTTTAGTTATGTTAGGAACCTGGGTGGGAATTCCCAGATATGCTCAGAATTAGTCCAAAATGACAAAAAATACACTGAACCCACAGACATTGCCAACATCCTAGCTGACAGGTTCAGCGCAAACTTCTCCCCCCACCAAAAGGGCTAATATCTATCCCAGCAGAGTGCTGCCCCCCTGACATCTCAGATGCTCAGGTAAGAGCTGCCCTCTCCAAAGCAAGAAACACAGCATCAATGGGACCAGACGGTATCCCGGGCTGCGTCCTACATGAACTCCAAGAAGAGCTAAACCCAAACCTAAAACTACTGTTCAATCTCAGCCTTACTACAGGATATGTACCCAAAGAGTGGCGTACAGCAACAGTGGTCCTTCTCCACAAAGGGGGTGCCTCAACGGATCCTGGAAACTATCACCCCATAAGTCTCACTAGCTTGGTCTGCAAAGCTATGGAAAGGATCATCATGGACCTTATAAATAAAGATATCGGGGACCTACAGACACTGGATCCTACCCAGTTCGGCTTTGTTAAGGGCAGATCCTGCCTCTTAAACCTGGTCGATTTCTTTGAAACAGTCACCAAGGCCATTGACAAGGGGAAGGTGGTCCACACAGCCTACCTGGACCTCACAAAAGCCTTCGATACAATACCCCAGTCAGGCATTATAGATAAGCTCACTAGCTTAAATATAAACCCCTATGTCACTAGATGGGTTGCAGACTGGCTCAAGGACAGAACCCACATGGTTAGAATAGCTGGAGCCATGTCAGACTCCAAACCAGTTACAAGTGGTGTCCCACAAGGCTCAGTCTTGGGACCTCTCTTGTTCGGTATATATTTCTCGGAGGTACAGGCCAACATGGAAGGACTGTGGCTGACCAAGTTCGCAGATGGCTGCAAACTGGGTGCCATAATAGACTCTCCAGCCAACACAAGCATCCTCCAAAAGGGCCTCATAGAAACAGACAACTGGTGCCAGAGCCATGGCCTCAAGCTAAATGCCGAAAAGTGTATAGTCATCCCCTTTGGCAAAAACAAAGTGCCCACAGATTACCACATAGGTGGTAATCCATTAAGTACAGCAGAAGTAATTAGGGACCTGGGGACCCAAGTTGATTGCAATCTCTCATTTGACAACCACGTGGCCAAAGTGGTTAGAAAAACATTTTATATAGCCCACCTAATCATGAAGGGACTCACATCTAGATCAGGGGAGGTCATCGTGCCTCTTTACTCATCCCTCATCAGGCCCATAATTGAGTACAATGCCCCTTTTGGGATGTACCTTACCAGACACCTGCAGCAACTGGAAAGACCCCAAAAGTACCTCACCAAGGGGATCAAGGGGCTCAAACAGATGCCGTATGCTGCCCAGTTAAAGAAACTCCAGCTCTACTCAGTGGCATACCGCCTGCTCAGAGGCGATCTGTGCCTGACATATAAAGCCATGTCCAACCCGGAATTAATGGACATGCTGCACCTCAGAAAATCCAAATCCCATCGAGCTACGTGCTCAAGGGACTTAAACCTCAGCACTGAAATAAATAGGACATGCTGGAGGGACAGATTCATAATCCAGAGGCTCCCTTCACTCTGGAATAAAATCCCAGTCCAGGTTAGGCAGAGTCCTTCATTGACTCTCTTCAAGAGGAATCTTGATGAGTGGATGGGAGATCATAGGTTTATCCCGGGTATCACTTCTGTGTCACTGTTAGACAGAGGCACAGTATACTAATCTCGAAAAAGGGCATAGCAAAATTAATTTAAAATGGGTGGCAAAAGCCATACACACTCTGGCTAGGCTTATAAATGCCCTAGGGCAGATAGCCTAGTATGAACCTATGAACCTATGAAACACGAGGATGACCCACTGGTGTGAGGCAGGCCATTCTTGAAGCCACAGTGAACTCCAGAGGCATCAACAGTGGCCACAGCAGGTGAATGTGCAGGCTGTGAAGGGCACCACAAATCTATTACTGGGTTGAACACAACTAAAGAGATGGGCATGTCTAACAACTTACAATGGTCTTCTGAATAATGCCAACATTCAGGGGACCGGGCTTCTTAGTACTGTGCCAAACCATCTTCTGCAGGTAGTAATGCTGGCTTCCAGTCATGCTTTATTCATCCACCTTATATTCACCAGGCCATTCCAGCTCATGAACCTGGCTTGTGCAGGTTAAATCATTTTGGAATGCTGTATAACTGTGGTATCATGGTGAGGAAGGCTAAAGAGAACCACACTTTCTCAAAAATCATCACATCCACCAGCAGAATAACCATAGATTCACAAAAAAAAAAAAAAAAAAAAAAAGCAAAATGTCCTGTGAATGAACATTTGCATAATACAGGACATATTATAAGATTAAGAAATTAGCAAAGTTACCAAAATGTGTGTTTTGTTCAGGTACATTTTGAATATTGCAGACATTCAGACTACACTGCAGTATGGTCATACCTAGATATACATACAGCTGGTTTCTGCTAATATGTGGCAGCCTGAGCAATGGGACCATATGCATAACATTAAACAGTGTAATGTAGAGTATAACAAGGATTTGACTTTGGTTCACAAATATTATTAATGTAATAATTTCTGTGCACATCAGCTAACTGTACAAATACAGTCATACACTAGTCCTAACAAGCACTAATAGCTGTGCTAAGCAGTATCACACTCTACTATAAGTCTTATTCATGTTAGCAGAATGTAGTTATGTGTGTCAGAACCTGAATAGTCATGTTTAACATGCTACCCGATCATCCATGAGTACATGTTGCACACTTGTAGGAAAGGATATATGGTTATATAACAGGAGATGTGATACCCTGTGCACTCCCAGTTGTAGTGTACACACATAAAATAAAATATTTTCAACATGCATTATGTTTACATGAACATGGTAGCAACAACATGAATATTATGGACAAGTGAAATACGTTTGACATTTTTTAATCTTTATTTGTATCTTTACTGTAGTATTGTTTATTAGTAAGTTGTATGTAGTTAGTGGCGCAATGTGTTGGGTGGTCTGTATGTAGAGTGCAATATGTGTGTGTGGTAGGGCTATGTTGGTGATGCCTTCATGGTACTGGTGTTTGATGTGTACAGTTGCCAATAGTGCATGGTTGTCAGAGGTATTTAAAGCTCTCATTCTCTCCTGACTTTGCTGGCTGTTGTAATGTGATTTATAGGAAGAAATCCTGAATTAAGAAGTGCTAATGACATGCAATCAAAAATCCATTAGCTACATTGAGGATATGACCTAACAGACAGACTCAGAGATAATAATTAATTTTCTACTGATACAGAGCTTAGGGTTGTCACCACCATTAATTTGCATAGTATTCATTAATCTTTGTCACATAGCTCTTGTTCTTATAATGTCAGTTATTTAATTCAGCACTTTATATTTCAAGTTGTAATTATGGTATCCCTTTCACATACTCTATAACTATATTGTTATTATTATCATGGAAGCTGTTTAGCATTTCTGGATTGTTGTCATGACATTTGGTGTATTAATATGTAACGTATGTACTGTTATAATTAGGGACTTGTGTTAGTCTACTATATGCTTCTGATTTGAGCTTGAAAGTATAACAAGAAAGCTTCCATTCTCTGTTTTATATTACTTATCTTATTTTGCTGATTAACTTGTCAAAAACATGCTACATTCCACACATGGAAGTTGTAAGATTAGCAATTAAAAGAATGATTGCTGCTGATTTCATTGTGGTGCCAGCATTGTATGCTTGTACAACGCATGCAGAATATACTATATTACAATATGATGGTATCACAATACACTCTGAATATATATTAGAATATATTTATGTTCTCTGATCATATATGGTACTTGTATCTGACAAGGACCTATGAGTAATATGCAAACTGTATCTGAATAAAACTCAATTACACCTCTGTATCAGATATAAAAAAGTCCAAACGGACGCATGAATTGCACTTTCTATATTCAATGATGTATAAGGAATTATACCAAGCTCTAACAAATGTACACATCCATCAGTGTATTGTTACAATCTTTTGCATTGATAGCTTGTATAAACCTTAACTGACTTGCTGTTACACATTGCTTTGCATTATACCTTGTTCAATATTATACAGATGTGTCCATACTGCTCAAATTACTGCATAATGACAGCTGTATGTGCATCAAGGTATGACGATACTGTACATAATTCCAACTACCTGTGAAATTCTAGACTTACTTGCAAAGCGCAAGTTTCTGCAACTTCACTAAGCTCTCAAGTCCTGCATCATATGCATGGTCCTTTGTAGGACTATTTTTTCTTTTTCTATCTTTTTTTTTTTTTTTGGCAAATCCATTGAGGTTTTATGGGGTGGGTTGAATTTTGTCAAAACGTGTTTCCCCTAATCCTTCTTTTCCTGATAGCATGGTTGTTCACTGTCACTCAGTTGATTATCGCTTCTGTGTTGTGGTCACCAGCTGTGTGTAGGAGGAGACTGAACCTATGAGCTACGAGCTATCATTGATGCTCACATAGGAAGCAATGCTAGAAGGCCCTGCCCCTGTGTTGTAATATCTTTTCAGAAGGCACCTGTGGGCAATTAGACATGGGCCACTCCTTATGTGTGTGTCCACACCCCCCCCTTAAAATGATAACAGTATCACACGGTCAGCCCTTTTCCCTAATCCAGATGCCATTTGTGGAACCAGTCATGACCAAGGCCCAGAGCATAAGAACCACTTGCCTCATTTGAGCACATTTTCACTATCCATCTCCTCAAATAGGAGTGAGCAGACATCGTCTCATAATTCTTTCACCCATCAGCTCCAATGGGTACTTGAGCTGCTGAAATGAACATGGATCTGGATGACTGTCAAGGCCTCTTCCTTCTGCAAACACTTATTATTGGACCAGTAGATGTTAGTAAATATTAGCACTGTTTGCTATCAGTCCCTGACAAGCTACACATTTTGCAAAGAACAGGATTCTGCATCATTGCATACTATTGAGGTTCATTAGTGATGTGTGGTATTGGAGAGCTAAATATAGTAGCTAACATGTCATGCAAATTGGTAGTATTCAGAGACATGGACATGCATGTGATTATTACATCTACACAGGCAGATAGTACAGTTGGGTGATGCCCACTTATATTCATCCACTGGTCTGTAGTGCTTTTTTTGTGTCTGTTTTATATATAGTACATTTATAGGTTCATAAGTATGTACTAGGCTAATGACCACTGGGGCCTTTTTAAAGCTAACAATACATCCCAAATCTCTGATATGCTCTTGCTATGTGCTGTTGATGAAGAATATTGACATAAAAGATTCAACCTGTTCATTGTGATACTGTTTATATTTGTGAGACTTTCTGTGGAAACTGTTTAATGTAGATATCAATGTTTTCACTACAGTGGTATACTAGTACTGCACTACTGACTGATTGGCCCATGATGATTGCAACCCATAACACCTTACACCTGTGGTAGGTGCCTCTTCACTCCAACCTAATCATGTCTCTGTCCAGGGACATTTATTTATTTATTTATTTACATTTGTTAACCAGGTAGTGTCTGACTGGGCCAGAAGCCCGTTTTTAGTGGAGACCCGAGGAGAAAAGCTCCAGACAAATTAACAGTTACAAGCAAAACAGTTAATAAAAAAAACAGTAGTTAATAAAGCACAATACAACAGTACAGTAATAAAAAAGTCACAGTTCCATAGTACAATAATCAAAGATGCTATGCAAAAACAAATAATTCTGGGAACATTATACTGCAATTTACAGAAGCACAAATATGTTTATCAGATACTCAACTAGCAAACAGCTTGTTTATCAGATACTCAACTAGCAAACAGCTTGTAGCAAACAGTTTGAGCTGAAGGAGAGTACAGAGTTGAGAAGACATTAGGAAGGTGTTACCTCGGTACAAGTGCAGATCTATCTGCTGGTGAGATATTCTTTTAGGCTTATTTTGAAAGAAGAGATGTTAATATTTGTGTGAATGAGCTGGGGTAGAGTGTTCTAGACCTTGGCTGTTGCATTGGGATAGAGGGAGTCACCATAACAGTTGTGTGACTGGATCATTTTTAGCAGTAATTTGTCAGAGGATCTAATGGGCCTGCAGTTAACATTGGATTGGACCAAGTTTGTGAGGGCAAGGCAGTTGTTGGGATTGTGTATGACTTTGTTGGCAATGGTAAGCTGGTTTAGAGTTAATAGGTTGGGAAGTTCCAGCCAGTTGAGGTGCTGGAGATAACAGCAATTATGTGTTTTGTGGGGTGATTGGCTGCAAACCTAGCTATTTTATTGTAGCAGGATTCTAGATTATTAAGGTCAGTCTTGCATAGGTTGCTGAAAATATGTGAACAATAGAGGAGGGTGGATAGTAAGTGAGATCTAGCAGTCACTAGTCTGGCTTGGTGAGTTAGGTAAGGTTTCACCCTGTAGAGGGTGCCTAGTTTGGCATGGACTTTTTTTTTTTTCCAGTAATTTTTATTTTTATTTTTACATTAATAAATGTCACAAATAAAAACTATCTTACAACATGACTATACATATATATATATATATATATATATATATATATATATATATATATATGTGTGTGTGTGTTATACATTGATGTAAAATACCACAGGATATAGGTCGTAAAACAAATCTATTTACACTATGTACATAGATGCTTTCACTGTTAGTTCCACAGTTATATAGACAGTATATACATTCGTAATATCCAAGTTATTATTTAATATCTGAACTTGTATGTGTTCTTTGGTTCCATTATAGTGTATTTCTAAGTTGCTGTGTGATGAGTTATGCTAATATGATATTAAAGGTTTGTTCCCAAATTTCTCTGGATTTCATGTTTTTGCTTATTTTATCAATTACTATTTTATGAGCTAAAAGGTGTTGTATAGCTACTTGTTTAAAACCCTCCCAAGAGATATTTATCGTATCTAGCCATTTTAAAGCTATATACAGTTTCATTAGTAGGAAAATTGTTAAAAGTGTATTTGCTTGTTTTCTTGGTATGTTGGGTGGGAGAATGTGTAATAGAGTGAATTCCCAAGTTAATGTTGATGTTTGATAACCCGTTTTTTGTAATTGTACCTTGAAAGAGTTCCAGAGTTTATAGACACATTTACAGCTCCAAAATACATGGATTAAGTCAGCTATCTGGTCCTTACAGTGTGGGCAGAAAGGTGATTTTGATGTGTTAAATTTGTGTAGGATTGCAGGTGTAAAATAAGCATTATTATTGATCATGAGCTGAGTGTATGCTAACTTTTTGAGGGGTATAATCTTCAGTGTTAGATTGATTGCCTGGCTTATTTGCTGATCATCTATGGATGGTTTAATTCTCCAGTAGTTAGAGAAGAGGAGGTCTTTCTGGTATTTGATTTCATTTATCATTTTATATGAATTAGTAACAGTTTTCTTTATTGTGATAATAGTTTTCCAAAACCTGCTACAAGTTTCTATGTCACTATTGGTCACAGTAACATTTTGAAGGTAACTGGAACACAGTTCTTTGATTTGTCTTAGGATTATTATGTGTGATTTGGGGAGGTTTAAGTTGGTCCTCATTTCTTGTATTGAACAGTTAAGGTAGGGATAAATATCTTGGATTGTTTTATCTTTCAGTCTGGGAAAAGGGACTAAGTCCAGCATCTTATTGTTTATTTTTAAATTTGGGTTTTTATGAAGGGGTTGCAGTATTGTCATGGCTTGTCTAAGGTTCAAGAATTGAAAAAGTCTTTGCGCTAAGTTGATAGAATGTTTTAAGGGCTCTATAATGTTATAAGTTTGTATTTCTTTCTGCTTCAGGAATGGAAGAGCTTTGGGATTGAAACCTAGAGCTTTAATATATCTATAATAGATTGTCACTCAAAGAGGAGACCAATTTTCCATTGATGGGTTATGTTCAGCTATTCTTAATATTCTGTTAGTGTTAATGATCGAGTAGTACATTTTAAAATCTGGTAGATTTAGTCGTCCTTTGCTTTTGGGGAGTGTTAATTTTGGATAGGAGATTCTGTTTTTTTTTTGGGTTCCCATATAAATTTTGCTAGGAGGGTATGAATTTGTTTGAAGAATTTATTATGTATTGTTGAAACGTTCCAATGAATTGCAAAACTCCAAAAACCAGGCTAATAATCCAAAATAGCTCCACAAAAAGACTCTCACTCTCCAAAGATATTTTTTAAGTGCTTTCATCCACTTTTATTTACGTGAACTTCTTCAGAAACAATGAATGTACAAAAACAAGTTGTTTAAATAGGATTTCCACAGGAAATGATGTCATTTGAAAAAATAGTAATAAATGAATGAATCTCATTCACCATTCTTTTACAATAAAACACATTCCATCTCATTCGTTTTCTATTTGATAAAAAATCTTTCTATAATAAATAATGACCTACTAACTAATTTTTACTGTGAAATGTTAATGTAATTATTATATATCCAATTTTATGAATGTCTAAATTAGTTAATTCATGTACAGATGTGTATAAGTGAATAAATAAATAAATTAATTCACTAAATATTTGTTTGTTCCTTGTAGTAAATGTTAGTGAATAACATGTCATATAAATGTATTGTGTTTTGTTTACCAATTATCTGTATATTAAAAAACATTTCAAATTAATCATCTCGTTTAGCCCTGGTGTTTGGTCAGCTCCAAAAACCAGTTGCCACAAAGATTCCCTACATTCTAAGATGTTGTTGAGGTCTCCTGAAAATAGTTCTTTCTTATATTGGGTATATTAAATATTATGTATTGTTGTCTGTGATGTCATGAATATATACATTAGTCTAGATAAAATGTTAATTTTGATTATTAATACTTTGGCCAAGAATAGTAGTTTTAGGTTGTTCCATCTTTTACAGTCTTGCATTATATTTTGCCATTTAAGGTTTACATTGTGTTGGTAGAAGTCTTTGTTATTCTGGAAAAAGGTGATTCCCAGATATTTAGTTTCTTCTTTTATTTTTATTGTGTTTAACAATGGTATTAGTGAGATGAGTTTGGGTGTTTTTAGGGGGAAAATATTAGTTTTATTGAGGTTTAGTTTGTAGTTAGACATAGTCGAGAAATGTTCAATTGCAGCTATTATTTTGTTTATATCTGAATTTGGTGTAGTGCAGCATATGTTCAGATCAAACGCAAATGCAGTGAGGTATATTTTGAAGTTGTGTGTTGGTGGAGGATTGTGGTATGTATTTTGTTTAATGTATAGAAAGAGTGGTTCTAGGTATAGGTTAAACAGGAAGGGTGATCATGGGCATCCTTGTCTTGTTCCATTTTTTATTAGGATCCTATTTGACCAAGTTTTATTTATATATAGAGATGTGTATGGGTTGCTATAGAGAGTTTGGATGATCTGAATGAAGTTATTGGGTATATTAAAGTAGGGTAGTGTAAGTAGAAATTCTAGATTAACCCTATCAAATGCCTTGTGGGCATCCACTACCATTGTGTAGATGTTGATATTGTATTGGTTAGCATAGGATATTAGTGCATCTAATGTTAATGTATTGTCACTAGTCTATCTATGTGGAGTAAAACCGGATTGTTCTGGGGAGAATTTTCATTCTGTTTGCAAGTATAGAGGTAAATATTTTAGTATCTATATTTAAGAGGGAGATGGGTCTGTAGCTGTCGGGGTTTTTGGGGTCTGTGTGTTCTTTTAACATAAAGATGGTTTTAGAGGCATTAAAGTGGATATCATTTATTTTATAGTTTATTATGTAATTCAGTGTATAGTATAGTAGTTTGGCTATCATGGGGGAAAATGCTTTGTAAAATTCTGATGCGAGTCCATCCGGACCCGGAGCCTTATGCGCTTTTAAGTGTTTGATTGTTGTAATAATTTCACTGATGGATATCAGTTCAGTTAGTTTTTTTTGTTGGTCTAAATTGAGTTTAGGGAATTTCAGTTTTTGAAGGAAAAGAGTTCTATCTTCCTTTGAGGTTTGTAGTATTTGTGCTCCATATATTTGAGAGTATATTTGTTCAAATGTTTTAATAATGTCTTCATTTTTTTTTTGTAGTTTTTGTCTCGTTTTTGTCTCTGTAGTTTATTTCTGATATATTGGAGGCATTTTTGTGTTGGGAGATAATTCTGGCCAGAGCTCTAGATGGTATTTCAGCTTCTTCTTGTAAGTGGCTAACATTCTGGCTTCAAAAAAAGATAGGTTCCTGGTTTCTAACATATAAAGATTCCTTTGCAGTTTTAAAAGTTCTGCTACTGTTTGGTTCTTAGGGTTATTTATTAGTTCTTTTTCAAGATGCTCTATTTTCCCTTTCAGTATATGCTCCTCTTTCAGTTGTATTTTTTATAGTATGCTGCTTTTTTGATAAATAATCCTCTAATTTGAGCTTTGGTTGCAGCCAGTTCTATGTCAGTTGGTACTTGGGAGTGAGTGATATTTGTAAGAGCTATTTTTAGTATTGCTTCTGTTTCTTTTATTACATCCATTTTGGAAAGTAAATTAGGGTTTAATGACCAATTATGACCCCTATTCTCTAAATATATCTTTTTGTCCCAGTTAATGTTCTGTGTGATTTTGGAGTGATCTGAAAAGAACCTTGTATGTATACTTATTGTTAGGTCCATGTTAATGAATATGTCAGAGATTAAGAAGAAGTCTATCCTTGACCACATTTTGTGGCACTGCGAATAGAATGTGAATTTTCCTGTTTTATCTGCACTGTTCCCATATTTAAAAGGGTCATATAGTTTGAAATCTTGTTTGAGTTCATTAAGAGCTAATGTGGCTTGTTTATTATGTGATTTGGAAAGATTAGATTTATCCTTTTCTGGGTTTTGATATGTGTTCCAGTCACCTCCAATCACTAGGTAGTGATCTTTAAATTGGTTTAAGGTTGGGTATAATGACATAAAAAAGTGTTGTTGGTTATTACAGGGTGCGTAAACATTAAGTACCATTATAGGTTTTGGTATTGTAGGACTACTAAATGTTACGTAACACCATCTTCCCTCCTTTCCCCTCTGAAGCTATAATTTGACTTATCCATTTCTTTCTGCTAATTTCTGCCCATTGCTCTGCAGTCAAGTGTGTTTCTTGTATTAGTATGAGGTTGGCTGTGGTTTTTAATGTAGGGTGTAATAATAGTTTTCTTTTCTTCTTGTTTTGGAGCCCTTTAACATTCCATGATTCTATTTCCCACATTTATTTATCAGGTGTATTCCTAAGATATGCCATGTATATTAGTTTTGTTTTGTTATCTTTGTATGTGTTACTGTGTATTGGTTTAGGAAAGCATCTATTTATCCCAGTCCCTACTCTGTGCCTAACCACTATATCCCTGGACCAGGAATACTCAGGGGGGGAGGATGAAGGTTCGTTATATGGTTTACCTTTACGTCTAATCTTGGAATGTGTTTTCTTTTTAGATATAGATTTAACCCATAGTATCCCCCCTGTGTTACTATAAACAATGTGGACAATGCTGAATAAACTAGTTCCCTCAACAAACACTGCTACTTAATATCCCTAGCCTCTTCCAACATATTATTTATACAATTATGGTATTGCATTTAAGGTACATCATGTATTGTTTTTGTCTTGTGACTAATTCTTTCTAAATGATTATTAGAATAGATTGCCCATACATGTCAAGCAGAGTGCCTCTTTGGCCCTCTTCAAAAGGAACCTTGACGATTGGATGGGAGAAAGGAAATTCAGCCCAGGGATCACGTAAGTTGCCCTGCTAGACAGGGGTCCAGGGAAGTAAATAGTGTGGGAAGAAATAGCCAGGGAATTGTTATGGCTAGGCTTGTATAGGCCCTAGGGCTGATAGCCTAGTACCAACCTATGAACCTATGAACCTATAGTATTTTTAGAACAGCATATTAATATACATTCCTCAGTAAATTATAGCAATATATGTATCATAGTAATATTGTTAAACAATCAATCTTGCTATTTTTACATTTTTCTTTCATTTGACTTCTTTTTCCTCCTCTTTATTTATTCAGATTTCGTCCTTCTTTGGTGCCTGTAATGTTTTTCCACATCGATCGGTGTGGGTTATAAAATATATACTTGGCACCTATTTATCAGAGGTAGGAAGTATAGAGAGACAGAAAAAAAAAAAAAAAACAGCTTAGCCAAACAGTCCTTCTGCTATAGTGAACATATTAAGGCTATATTTACATTACCCCAAGATTGTTAAGTTATTTTACTATTTTCCTGAGATTACTTCTCTCCAGGATTTTTTAACACATTTCTAGTATTTACATAAAACATTTAACATTTTTTTCCCTTTTTTCCCCAATATTAATCTATGAGTTAGCCTGTTTCTGACAGTTTATTTCTTGCCTATTATTTAAGGATGGATTTTCATTCACCTACACAGTACTGGGTGTACTGTTTTAGTGAATGGTTTAGTTCAACAGTACCTTAGTTCTTCAAGGTTTTGCTTGCAGGTTGGTTGACATCTATGGTGCAGCCTTCTTCTTTTAGCTGGTGCAGATGAATTTTCATTTTTCAGGCAGTAAAATCTTTTGGAGCTTGCTGAAATCCATTTTGTCTGACTGTTCTTAATGGAGCCCTCAAAATCGTAGGGGGACTGATTTTGCAGACCAATGTCCCAGGAGAAGGCTCCTTCCTATATTCGCACATCGGAAACAGCAGTTGATTTTTGGTTCCTACCCAGCCTGTACTTCCTTTTCCTGTTTTCCTCATAGCTCACATCATGGATTTAAGGGCCTAGACAGCAAGGGGAAGCTTTCAAAGTTGGATCCCGGCTAGAGTGCTCGTGAATGGGGTCGTTTTTTCATCCAAGGGTCCTTTATCGTTTTTTATGGATTTATTTCACTTCTGAAGGTGGCATTTGCTTGACAATGGCCAGGAATGCCTCTTTTGCCTCTTTGGGGTTAGTGACCATGTATTTAACCTATTTGATGTAGAAGATTAACTGATTTGGATATTTCATCTGGAATTTGATTTTTTTTTCTATTAGGAACCTGCAGTATGGAGATATTAGTTGTCTTGCTTGTCTTATTTGTATTGGGAGGTCTTGAGCAAAGGAGATTTTATTATTATTCCAGGTGAGTGTGCCTTTTTTTTTTGATGCCAGTATGATTTTATTTACATCTTGGTAGTTTAATATTTTTATATAGACAGGTCTTGGTTTCAGTGGTGTTTGCATTTCCCTCAGGGCTCTGTGGGCTCTCTCTATTGTTGTTTGCTGCATTTCTTTAGGTTCTTCTAGCAGGGAATTTATTATTTGCTTGATTGTTGGTATTAGATTGTTATGAAGTACAGTTTCAGGTATTCCTCTGATGATGATATTGTTCCTTCGAGATCTTGCTTCCATGTCTGTTATTTTTGCTTGTAAGTTTTGCATTTCTTTGTCATGGGCATCAATTCTTTGAGAAATAGAGTCTATTTTTATTTCATTTTCAATTATTTTGGACTCAGATTTTTCCATTCTGGATATTATTTGGCTGAATGAGTCACCAAAGGTTTGAAATTGTAATGATAAGTCCTTTATTGCTTGCTGGATAGGTAATAAGGCAGATTTTATGTCTTCCAGATTAGTCTGTCTTGGATTTATTTGTAGTTTTATAGCGGTCAGTTTGTTTAGTTGACTTTTGTCTTTTTGAAGTTGTGCCTTTCTCAGGTTTGGCTAGTACTGAGAATTTGGTCTTAGTTGTTGTTTCCATATTATTTTCCTCTTATGACATCTTGCTGTATAGTGTTTTATCAATCTTGCAGTCAGATGCAGGGCCTTAGTAGCACATGGCTTAAGCTGTTATTCTGAAATCTTAGTTAATCCTACTGTTTCTGAGCTGAATCTGTCACGTTTTCTTCCTCTTTTGTTTCTGGAAGATATTAGCAGTAAATATCTACAGTTATTTCTGTATTATTAATTCTGCGTTGCCTTCTGGGTTTGTTTTAATCCAAGGTATATCAGAGACCTAGGTGATAGCAGTGCTCACAGAACAGTGGCCATTTTGAACACGGCATGGACTTTTTTTTATTTTTCTGGAGATGTATGCATCAAATTTTAGTCTATCAATTGTAACTCCTAGTAGTTTGGTCTGATTAGTTGGGTCAATTGTCATTCTTTTGGAGGAGTAGATAGAGAGGGGTAGAGAGCCAAACTTGGGTGATTTGTTAGTGAGAATAATTAACTTAGTCTTATTTGGGTTTAGGATGAGTTGATGCTTGGAGAGGTACGTTTCTATGTCCAAGAAGGAATTTTGCATTTTTTATTCAAGTTCTTGGGCAGAAGGGGCTGAGCAGATTAGTGAGGAGTCATCAATGTATTGGATGACAGCTGCATGTTGGGTGGCAGAGTTTAGGTTGGTGAATATTGTAAAAAGGAGGGGCCAAAGTATGGATCCTTGGGGTACTCCAGTATACACAGGCAGAAGAGGAGAGAGGCTGTTTTCCCATTTAGTAGCCTGTTGATGGTTTGACAGGTAGCTGTGGAACCAAGTTAGTGATGATGAGTTGAGACTGTAGTTTGCAAGTTTGTTGAGTAGCAATTGATGAGATATGGTGTCAAAGGCTTTTGACATATCTAGAAAAATTGCAGAGACCAATTGTCCTTCATTTGCGAAATTTATTAGGGCACTGTTAGTACTGTGCTTGGGCCTGAAGCTGTGCTGTGAGGGGAATAGCAAGTTGTTAGTGATGAGGTGATTTAGAAGCTGTAGGTGGATACATTTTTTCTAAGATTTTATCTATGGGGGAGAGGATGGCAATTGGTTGATAATTTGAGATTTCTCTAGAGGGACTTCCCTTGTGAAGGGAAATGTAAGAAATTTTTTAGAGGTGTGGGGCATAGTGTTCATAGATGGAGACATTTATTAAGATGGCTATGGGGTAGGCTATGAATGGAGCAGCTATTTTCAGGAATTCATTGGGTAGTTGGTCTGTGGCAAGACAGCAGGCTTTTAGTTTACTTAGGAGTTTTTTATGTAAATAGTCTGAATGGGTTTGAGGGAGAAAGAGTTTGTGTTTTCAGTGGTGGGGGTACATTTAATGGGCAGAATTGTTTGTTGCTTAGGAGGGTGATGATAGAGTTAATAAAATGGGAGGTAAATTATGATGCTATGGGCTCAGATGTGCTACAAGTGGAGGGAGCAGGGGTGGTGGTTTTTCCATGGTTAAGGAGGTAGTTGATGTTTTGCCAGAATTTTTGTGGGTCGTTCAAGTATTTTTGTTGCGTGGAGTGAAAGTAAGTTTTTTTTGTCACTGGAGATGTTTTTCTTTGCTTGATTTCTTAACTGTTGAAATATGGTGAAATCATTCTTGTTTTTGATGGTATTTTAACGTGACCAGGCTTTGTCCCTTTGTTTGATTAGTGAATTGGTGTCATAAGATAGCCATGGTAATTGTCTGGCTTTGGTACAAATTTTCCTTGTGGGAGCTAAATTATTTAAGATTTCAAGGAATTTATTATTGAAGTATTCTACTGCAGAGTCAAGTTGTGGAGTTTTTAATGGGGACTAGTCACAATGTTGAAGTAGTAGATTAAATGTATCAGGGGAGAAATTTTTTTTGCTCTTGGTCTATTTGATCAGTATGCATGTACGAGACTGAATTTTTTTCCTAACTAGGAATGTGGGAGCATATCGCTTAGTGTGATAGGTAGGCAGCCAGCTTGCTGCCTCAGGCTTGGCTTGTTAGTTGGCATCCAGTCGAGTATTGACTGTTTTTTAGAATGTTTGTCAGTGTGGGTGGGGATGTTGATGGTTTGGGTGAAGTTGTACAGGTTAATGAAGTTAGTAGGGCTAGTAGAGGAACAAGATAGCCATTCAAGGTTGAAGTCCCCTAGGATGATAGTTTCCTGGCTGAAAGAGGAAGAAGACCAAAAGATGAGGGATTCAATATCGGGAAGGTTGCTGCCAGGAGGTAGGTGTACGGTAATAAATATAATGGCTTTTTGAGGGTTAAGTTTTAGGCGTGAGACTAGTATTTTTGCACTGAGGATGTCTGGGGTAGTACAGTTTAGTTTCTCCACTATATGAGTGTATTTGAACATAATAGCTACACCACCACATCTTTTGTTTAGTCTATCTTGTCTTATGATGTTGTAACCATAGTTGTAATTTGATATAAACGTGCCTTGCCAACCTATTGTTCAGTTATTATAACAGCGAAAGATCAGTCACTAGGTTAAAATGTCTACCTAACTGAGAGTACTTCAGAGAATGTAAGGCCCACTTTGCAGCCAGCATTCATTTTGATAGCAAAGTATTTCTTCTCAGCATTCCTAAGCTTTCAACTAATGTAGCACATAGGGTGGCCCTCATTTTAAATATCTTAGAATAATACATCTCATGAACATTTATTAGTAATATCATGGGTCACTAACACTAATCTTTTCAGCTTATAGTATGCTCTGTTACCTCAAGAGACCATTGTACTCTGTTAGGAACTTTTCCTTTTGTGAGATTACCATGTATCCATAACTGTAAGAAAATCCTTTTTCATTGTACAGCTTATTACTATGGGTATGGCACTCAGGTACATGGATGTGATCATTCGACTATATTCCTTACTCATCAACCCAATCATTGAGTATAATGCCCCCTTTGGTATGCACCTGCTCAAATACCTGACATAACTTAAATTCCCACACTGCTTTCTTACTAAGAAAATTAAGGGCCCAAAGCAAGTAGACAATCTGAAAGCCCTGCCTCTCTTCTCAGTGTCATACAGGCTACTGAAGGGCAAATTTGCCTTGAATACAGAGCTTCACCAGACCCTATCCTGTCAGAGCTACTGCACATTTGCAAGTCCAGTGGGAACATAAACACCCACTCAACAGATCGGGTGTTTATGCCCCATTGGACTTGCAAATGGGGGCAAAAATGCCCACTCTAAACAGATCTAAATTTCTTTTGTAACTTAAATAAAACATGCTGGTGGAATAGATATGTACCACAGAGAATACTGCTTTTTTGGAATTGCTTTCCTCTCCACATAAAGCAAACTACTTCTTTTACACTATTCAAATATCATCTAAATGAATGGATGGTTAACTGCAAAATCAACCCTGGTTTAGCACCCTTGTCACTTATGGATAGGATCATCATGTAAATGTTTCTGTTCATCTCTGGGTTATTCATACTTAAAATATAAGGGATAAAAATTTCACGGGTAATACATGGCTATGCTTTTAAAGATCCCCTTGCATCAATAGTGTAGTAAGTACCTATGAACCTAATTCTAATAAATGTAGTGACTGACAGCTGCAGAAATGGAATATATTGGAAGGTTAAACAGAAAACAACTTCTTGGAGTCTAAAATGTACCCATATGTGATTCTTGTAAGCCTGATATCACAGACATTAGTAAAGGTAAATGATTCAGTTTATTTGCAGGGCTGGTAGTGTCTCCCACTAACAAGAAGGCTTGGAGCCCAGAATGCCAATTAAAAGGACAATTAATGATTGGGTAGGTAATTCCTACCAAAGTAATGCTGTATCCATCATGGTAATTAAAGGAACAGAGCTAATGAATTATTGGGTAGGTGGTTTCTACCAAAGTAATGCTGTATGCATTCTTGGGTAGGTAGGTTCTTTCCATGGAAGAGATGTACAATTGAGCAGAATGACACTTCACAGATAATAAAGACAGAACAAGAGGAAATGATATAAGGTTCTTGCTAAATACTGTGTATTAAGAAGCTAATTGCTTTAAATGAATGACTTACATATTGAGTTAAAACAACTGAGTGCAAATTTATCTGATCACATTCGTCACTTTTGAATAATAATTCATGCAGTGTACAATTCAGCAGTAAATACAGTCTTGCTGAACTCCAAGTTGTGTCTGGTGTGTTTTTTGGGGGGCACATAGCTTGAGGTTTCTGGAGAACACTGAGCTGCTTTGTTTTGAAAAGAGTAAGAAGTTCTCTTCTGGTTTGTTCAGCTATCTCTGTCCTATGAGCTTAAGCTCCCCATTAGCCACAGTAACAGAATTTAATTCCATCCTAAGAACAAGAAACACACACTATTCCAACCATTTCATCATAAGAACTAAAAACAGGCACTATTCTAACATTCCATCCTAAGAACCAGAACCATCACTATTCCGGCCATTCTATCCTAAGAACCAGAACCATGCACTGTTCCAACTATTCCATCATAAGAACCAAAACCAGGCACTATTCTAACTTCTTAGTTCACCTTGTTGACTCCTTTGATATGACTTGTGTCCTACTCTGAGTGGACCTTACTGTCTTTAGGCCAAAATACTTTACCAACACATAACATTTAAGGCAGCCCTGCTAGTTATGTTGAATTTAAAATTAGCATGGATGTCATGCTCAGTAAGCTTCCTGCCTTTACTTATCTTCTTCTTTGTTGATTAAGTGCATTTTTTAATGATGCAGAACAAAAAACAAAAAACAGAGCAAGTTCTGTTAAGTGCTAATTACTAGCTGGTCTGTTTTTATTCAACCACTTGAAATCTGGTAAGAGTTTCATTGCCATTAACAATACCTTGTTTTCTGGAAAGTTTTATTCTCTTCATCAACCTCCTACAAGGATACTGAAAAGATCTTTGATGGCAGACATCATTATGAAGGTTTCACATTCAGTAACATCAATAATGTGCATCTGGGTATGGAATCCCTTCATTATGTTGCTCTCCAAGGTAACATCACAAAGATTCACTGCGCCGCAGTATCTTATTATACGACCTTCTTAATACAGATGTTGGCAGCAGCAGCAACCAATAGTTTATGTGGTTCAATGAAATAAAGCTAAGGCAGTGAATGAGGCAGAACAGTATACCACTGTGCCAAGCTTAAAAGACATGGTATTCCTTCCAGGAGTATGGGTTGAATTAATGCTATGCAGAGTCAAGCATTACAAAAGGAATAATGGACTTTCTAAGTAAATAAAGCAAGCCTTGTCTGCCAGCAAATTCTGTTTCTATGGGCGGACAATACTGCGATTATCCATGTTAGCAAGAATAATATAGAACATCAGTATTTCAAGGATATGATGAGCTCTTACAAAAATCAACATATTGTTTTTGAAGTAGTCTGTATCTGTGAAATATATCTTATACTGTTTTCCATCTGGGTTCTTAACACACATGGTGGTAGATGGCTTTATACTGTTTGATCATTTATGACAGCTGTCAGGATGACAAAAAAAAGCTATCTTTATTAGTCTGGCCTCATGGGGG
Organism: Protopterus annectens; assembly: GCF_019279795.1. Lineage (NCBI taxonomy): Eukaryota > Metazoa > Chordata > Ceratodontiformes > Protopteridae > Protopterus > Protopterus annectens. Next base: position 228,384,858 of record NC_056744.1, read on the forward strand.
AGTCATGCAATTACTTAGAGCATTACACAATTCAACCAGGAACCCGAATATTTGAAAACATATATTAACATAAACTGCAGATATTCTTAAGTTAATAACATATAGTGGAACAGTGCACAGTGGCTTATAATACCTAACTCTGTCAACCTCCACCCACTTATTATAAAATTTCATCTTTATGATATTATCTGTTCATGTGGTATCATCCCATAGTAAAACTGGGTATACACACGTGTTAAATTCCCCATGAATAGAAAATGCTTTGGCAGAAAATGCTTCAGTTGTCTGAACAGAACATCAGAATTCCTGATAGAGCCCTGTAAGTAACTGTCAGCTAACAGCCTTAATAAACTGATAAAGTAATTCAGAGGTGTTTGCACGGCTGCAGTTTTTCTTCGGTACTCAGAGGTAGTCGATATAGTAACCCATATACACCGCTTTGGTAAAGAATAATGAAAGGGAGTACATTGTCACCCAATTTGGAACCAAAACAATTATATGCAAAAAAAGCTGCATATCCCCCATTTTATAAAGGCTGGTATTCCACAGGATTTATATTAGAAGCTCTGCTCATCACTTTATTCATAAATAATATGACATATCATATAACAGATACTACATTAATCCAATAAACCAAAGACTCCCCTATATTCTGCCATCTAGTTATTGACTTTACTCAATGTGCCTTTCAGTATTGGTTTAATCCAGAAAAATTGATTTCTTCTCACCTCACTTTAATCGTTTACTTATAATTTAATTTCCAGTAAAACACAGCCTATATTAGCAAACTCATAAATACAAACAAACTTAGAAAACAAATAAAAAATGGAAGCACTATACAGAATTAAGTGACAGCTTATAGTTAACAGAGAGTGGCTCAAGTGGTACTATAGCAAAAACTGCAGCATTATTCCGTTAACTGAGTAACCTTCCGCAGCATTAATCCATTAACTGAATAACCTTCCACAGCATTATTTCATTAACTGAGTAACCTTCCACAGCATTATTCCATTACCTGAGTAACCTTCCACAGCATTATTCCATTAACTGAATAACCTTCCACAGCATTATTCCATTAACTGAATAACCTTCCACAGCATCATTCCATTAACTGAATAACCTTCCACAGCTTTATTCCATTAACTGAGTAATCGTCTGCAGCGTTATTCCATTAACTGAGTAACCTTCCAGACCATACTTATAACAAACTGAAATTATCTTTTACCAGGATTTTGTGGTTCATTTTGTGTGTGTGTGTGTGTGTGTGTGTGTGTGTGTGTGTGTGTGTGTGTGTGTGTGTGTGTGTGTGTGTGTGTGTGTGTGTGTGTGTGCCTGTGTGCGTGTGTGTGTATGAGACTGATTATCCACAACTGTGAGGCATTGAATTCTATGGGTTCGAAGAACCTTGCTAGCCATTTATTTTATTTATATTTATTTTTAGAGTTCAAAGTGCAATATTCACAAATCTAGTCAAACTTGAATAGGCATCGGCCTGCTATGTGATAAAAAAACAGATAATAGCCTGACAGTGTTCAAAAAAATTCCCATAAATTTATGGAATTTCTGCATGCACCACTGAGTATATGAAAGTGTCAAGGAGTTCTGTAGAAATGAAAATAAAATCCTTACCATCTTCTGTGGTACACAAACACATGGCTGAAATAGGATGCACAGGTGTGGATTAACCACACAAAAAGGGAAGCCAACAACTCAGTTAGCCTGGGAGACTGATGTTTGATCAGCAGAAAAAGGCTGAGGGACATCAGTATGAAACCACTAAATATTGCAGAGAAATGTTTATACATTTACAGCCATATTAGGACCAAATCAGAAAGTATACTGTTCACAGCAACAGCATGACATTCGCATTCTACTGTTCCACCCCCACACAGACACAGTGACACAACTGAACTTTCACAAGTGGGCTCTGCAATCCTACTGGCTCCCTTCATTGACATAATATACAAATGGATGCTGCTGCACAGTCATGGCAAAGGAGGCTGCCACTTTTAAAAATCACTCCTTTCCATGACTCTAGAATAGGGATTATTTGATGGAGAAGCACCCTCCCTTATATTATACTATCTCTCTTTCCACATCACATCATTATTAAAGGGCATATAAATAGTTTTACACGCAGTTGAGACACTTGACATAGCCAGAAGTCTGTGACATAAGAATATTGTTAAGTGCCATGACTTGGATGACAGCTTTGCCTGCTGCATGTGTGGCTAAAGTCTGTGTTGTCTGACAGTAAGATAATTATGTTTAATGAGTGCTTTTAATGTCACTACAGAATTTACATTACCTATAACCCACTTATAGGACTATTGCTGTGTTTCTGAATCTACCTGCCTGTTATCTACACTACAGACACTAGTGTCCATGTGTCTCATATGGTTTACAGTTGCATGCTCCAGACATGGAAGGTCGAGTCGAGCTTTGAGAACCCTGAATTCCAGCACCTGGAATGTTGAATACCGACATTACTAACTGCCAAAACTTGCCCCCCTTCCACACGCATGTCAGTGCTTGATCTTGTGTTTGGAGCCATAGGGAGTTTTGATATTCTGTGTGTTTTTTGGGTATGCTGGTATTCAGCATGCCAACTTTTGACATAGGGTTGTTATTATTCTTCAATTCAACCTTCCAAGTTCTCGAACATACAATAGTAAACTGTCTCATACATGGTATCAACCCTCAAAGAAAGTTCTTAATTGCTGCAATAGATCAAAATGCCAAGGCTGAACTAAAAACCAGGAGATAAATCTTTTAGACATCATCTTCTAGTATTATGAAACAAGTTAGCCAACAACATTTGGAACACTAATACTTTATTGCACAATATTATTATCAATAATATCGTATCACATAATAAAGTTGAATTATTCTATCATACATGACATGTATGTTGTATTATAATTTTTAGCTTGTTTATAACCTGGCTGAACGTCTTTGGTCCTGCGTAAACACTGCTTCTGGTGCTGCTGTTGTTTACAGTACAATGGCACTCATGAAATTTTTGACAGTTTAATGTTTAATAAATACCAATTTGTTAACCAGGTAGGCCCTCTGGACACACAGCCCCTTTTCAGTGTCAACCCAGCAGCAATGTCTGGTTAAGCAACTTGCTTAAGGTCAGATAGATGGGAAATGAAGGCTGAAAGAATCAAACCCTGTACCCCAGGACCTACAGCTCACAATCTTAAATCTCTGTGACAACTACCAGCCTACAGCCTACAAGCATAGCTTTCCTTGGATGTACCATTTAAACTAGAGTGCCAGCTGGTTATACAGTACTATTCATTTTTTCCAGATCCTGAACATTTTTAAATTTGGATAACTAGCTGACACCACTTGAGTTCTTTCTAATAATGTTGACAGCTAAATGTGACACTTGAGGCCCGATGTAGAATGGTTACCATGAGGTGTAAGCAAAAAGGCGCAACGCTGTGATGGGATCTTTCTGCGGCCTAACGGAAATGCTACTTAGACATGAGTTCTTCCCCCACAAGTGCCTAAGGTAAGGCATTTTATGCCGGTGAGCAATTAAGATACCTCAGACGTCAGTATTAACAAACATTGCAAATGCTCATTTTCACTTAATCTTGGTATAGGTAGGTGCCAGGTAATTTATTGGACAGGTCGTGTTGGAGATGTGTGCATGCATGTGTGTGGTTGTAGAGGTTTGAGTGGTGTATGGTATATGCATATTTGTGTGAGTGTGTAAGGTGTGTGTTATCTATATGTGTGTGTGTGTGTGTGTGTGTGTGTGTGTGTGTGTGTGTGTGTGTGTGTGTGTGTGTGTTTGTGTGTGGATGGGTGTGAAAGATCATGTGTGTGGGTGTGTGTAGAATTTTGTGGGGGAGCAACCTATTATAGTCTATAAAAAAAGAAGGAACCTAAAGGACATTTCTGAGCAGAAAAAAGTTTTGCGTGAGGATGGGTTTATGAGAAAATCCTTCTTGAAACATGTTTCAGAAATCAAAGATGTCATTATTAATTGTGTGAAGATCAATTTATATGGGGAATATTCATGTAATAGTGAAAGGGTGGTATATTGTGCTTTATGTTCCCTGTGTTCTGCTTTTTATATCAGAAAAACTGATAGGAAATTAAGAAGCTGAATATATGAACACGTTAGGGACATAAATCAAAAGAAGAATGCTAATGTGTTGGCTAGACATTGCATGGAATATTTAGGGCATTCATTTAGCTTTATTGTACTGGAAGCCTTAGTTATGAATGATAGTTTGAATGCAACATCTTGGTCGGACTGAATGATCAATTTTCTATTTCAACTATTCTTAAATTAAAAGTATTGAATAGATAATGAGCCATTTTTTAAAGCTGTTATTAATATGATGTTGTTTTAAAAACATAATAGATTAATAGTTTTGGATTTGACTTATGTTTGCTAATCAATTATTTTGATTGGTGGATTTTAGGGGTGTGACAACAGCTGTTCTATTTAAACTGGATGAGTTTTTTTCAAGTTTTATCTGATAAAGTTCCCTACTGTAAAGAAACAAAAGCACTTATTTTTTTTCAGTTTTATTGTTGGGTCGATTTTATGTTTTCATTGTGAAAAATAAACACTGTTTTTCCTACGTCCTTTGGTGAATGGATTTTGTGATTGGATTATTTCAGGACTTACCGGTGTAGCCTCATTCATGGTCTGTGTTTTCAGGGTTTGGTTTGCATTTCTTTGGTTTGTGTATAGTATAAGCATGAATGTAGGGTTTGGTTTGCATTTCTTTGGTTTGTGTATAGTATAAGCATGAATGTGTGTGTGTGTGTGTGTGTGTGTGTGTGTGTGTGTGTGTGTGTGTGTGTAAGTAGGATTGGACTGTCATATATCCATACTTCCCTAGAGTAATGAGCAAATCCTGTACTACTGGGTTGAAACATTAGACACCAAGGATGCACTTCTTATATCACGCCTTGAAGGCACTTAAAAATATTGCAACAACATTTTGCAGCATTAGAGATGTATGGTGGGGGAACAATAGACACCGGGATAATTATTTATATTGTGCATTAAAGGCACTTAAAAAAACATTATTTTGCAGCATAAAAAACATGGGGTAGGGGAAACACTAGATACAGTGGATATCTATATCCTGCTTTGAAGGTACTTAAAAATATCAGAACACCATTTTGCAGCATGAAAGATGTGGGGTGGGGGATGACGAGACAACAGGAATAACAATTTATGTCATGCTTTCACATTTGTAGTATAAAAAATTCAAACTCTGTACCTCAGTTCTCCTGCACATCTCTTTTGTGGAGAGGTAGCTATCTGCACAATCATTACACACCAGGGATAGGCTTCACATATGTACTCTAATACTTTGTGAAAAAATGTTAAAGTAAAAGGGTGGAAAGTTTCAAACTCTACAACCTTGATTAAAAAAAAAAAGCAGGAGCCTTAACCCTCTACTGTTACATTGAGGTGTTAAGATGCATGACACTCTAATGTCTGGCATTATTCATGGATTACAATGCCCTGCTTTTTACAAGGGACAGGGCAAGTGTAAGGGGCAACAGCAAGGGCTGGCTGTAAAGTCAGGGACAGATGAGAATGGTGATGGTATGTCCATGAACGGGGATTCTTTACAACATTAGATGACTCCAGGGAGAACTTTTAAACTATTGGACTTATGCAGAAAATGTTAATAGAGCAATAGGTCTAGCATCACAATGCACCTTACAAAAGTAAGAAGACTGAAACTCTGTTTACCATTATTGACTGACTGTAATCATCCATGATTTACAAGGGGCAGGGAAAAATAAGAGAATACATCACAGACATTCTGTTAACGCAAGGACAGGTAAGTGGTGTGCGCACACGTGTGTGTGTGTGTGTGTGTGTGTGTGTGTGTGTGTGTGTGTGTGTGTGTGTGTGAACATGCTTGTGTGTATTTGAATATATGGAAGCATGTGGGAGAGTGAATGAGTGGCTGCCTGTGCCAATGAGATGCATAGACTGCCAGTGTTGACTATCACCAGAATGTGCTGATTTCCACTTACGGAAGAGTATTATTATTATTCAAATGCATGCTAGCATTATGAATAATAATAATACTATTTATAAAAATAAACAGTATCTGTTTGTGCATACTAAGCATGTCAAATGTTATACCATCATAAAAGACAATAGTGGATGAAGACATTGAAAGAAAACAGCAACGTAATATTGTATTATTGACGTACAGTGTAGAATGTGTGATGAGAAAGGAGCATTGACTAGAAAGCAAATTACTTTGTGTCTGCTCCAAAGATACCATTTTTGAAGAGGAAAAACTAGACATTATGGAAACAGTGCTACTTTTACACTTAGTACAAGATAAATATGTGCTCAAAATGTCTATTTCTGTTTTTCATTTCTCCCACTATTTTATGTGTCTTTGCAGGGAATTTGAGAAACGGGATAAGGAATATTTTTAAACTTCTTGTTGTATCAGTACTTACCCAGTCATAGGTAAAGGGTTGAAGTAAAGACAAAACATTGCAGATTATTCTAAAGATGTCTAAACAGCAAAGCATCAAGATGGAGAGAAGCATTTTGAACTTTATTAGGACCTGTATAATAGACTATGCATTTTTTTTTTCAAAAATTTTTTTTAATTTTCAAATACATTTGAATGAATTCCATAGTATTTATACATAACATCTTAAATAATTATGTACGCTATTTACATTAGCCTGACACTATAATAGATCTTAATGTATACAGTTACTTTATAAGTATGTCCAATCCATTATCAGAGTGTCTGATCAATTATTGTATAGTCTCAATCAATGATAAGACTTTTCCCCAAGGGTTGTTAATGAATGACTTTGGATAAATTCTTAGTTCTTTAATTTTAATTTCCTATAATGCTGTGGTCTTCAGTAGGCTGTAGAAGTCTCCCCAAGCTGGTATTGTGTTTGTATTCCATCTTTTTGTTATACACTTCATTGAAATTGCAAGTATAGTCCATACTAGATGCATGTTTGACCTATTCAAATGAGGACATTCATTCACATTTAATAATACAAGAGCTTTAGTTAAATAAAATGATTCATTAAATAAAGCTTGTAGAAAGTTATTAATACCATTCCAAAATGGCTTAATTTAAACACAAAGACAATGTGGTTCCAATCTGCATTGTATACCTGCTTACATCTCCAACATATTCCTTTTATGGAAAAAGTAATTTTACTGATTCTGTCTGGGGTTAAGAATGCTCTGTGCAAGAATTTCCAATTAAAAACTTTCCAGTATTGTGTAAAGGATGTATATTTTATCGATAATAAGATATTTGTTTTAATATCTTCAGTTAACTGTATCGAATGTCCTTTTGTTTATATATTTCCAATATGAGGTTTTGGGTGTTTTTAAATTTATAAACATTTATAAAAAAAAAAAAATTCTAAATCTATATTTGCATTAAAAGTTTCCTAAATGAGTCAATGTAATAATTAATCATACGAGTTTTAGTGGGTTTAGTTATGTTATATTGCATACTAATACACATGTGCCATGGCAAATTGTTTTTATCTGTTATTTGAATTTTTTTTATAAATCAAACTCATTTATTGATATTACAATTAGTAATTCTTTCCAATTTGCAGAGTAATTTGGACTTATCCTATCTGAGATTGTTTTAGCTATTGATGCTTTTCTATATGTTAATGTATCAGGTAAGTTTAATCTTCCCTATTTCCATGGTCTGATATGATGTATTAAAGCTATTCTGTTTCTTTTGGGAAACCATAAACATTTTATTAGGCATTAATTTATTTCTTTAAGTACATTCCTTTCTGGTAACAGTTGTATTGCCAAGGCCATATATAGGATCTTGGGGAGTAAAACCATTTTTATTAACTGTAGTCTATCTTCAAATGTTAATATTATTTTGTTCCATTTTTCCACAGAAATTTTAATTGTAGTGATGATATTATTGTAGTTTTTTAGACTAATTAATTATTATACTTGCATAACTTAATTTCTAGATATTTTAATGTAGATTCTTGTTTTCCTATGATGTGATCCCCCTTAGTCTGCAGTTCTTTTTTTTTATTTAAAAATAAAAATGTTGATTTCGATTTATTGAAATGGTATCCTGAAGTCATGTGAAATTTGTCAATTAATATATTTAATTCTTCTAATGCCTCTTTTGTATTAGATAATGTTAGCAATATGTCATCAGCAAATAACATTACTTTAGACTTGTATTGTTCATAAACATCTATTCCTTTGATTTTTATATTGCTATGAATTGAATCTGGCAGTATTTCAACAGCCAGAGCAAATAGAATCGGTGACATGGGACATCCTTGTTTAGTGCCTTTTGTTATATGTATAGACTCAGAGATAAAAGCCTAACTTGACATATGCTAAATTATTTGTATATATATTCTTTAGGAGATGAACAAAGGATGCAGGAAATTCAAATAGCATAAATAGTCCCAATTTAGGGAATCAAAGGCTGTCTCTATATCTAAACCAATTATGAGTGTTTCTTTATTTTCTTTATTAACATAATCTATCAGATAAATTATCATTTTACTATTGCCATGTGTGTGTCTATGATATATAAATTCAGTTTGATCATTATTTATTGTTTTGGATAGTGGTATTTTCATTCTGTTAGTTAATATTGTCATAAATATCTTATAGTCATTATTTAATAATAATATAGGTCTATATGAGGGACAGAGGTTTGGGGATTTGTTTTCCTTTAGGATTGGTGTGATTAAGGATTATCTCCAATAGGGTGGTGTTAAAGCTTGTGGCTGAATTTCTAATAGAGTTTTATGGAAGAGGGATAGTATCTTTGAAGGAAAAAGTTTATATATTTCCATAATTTTGCCATCTATACCTTAAGCTTTATTATGTTTACCCTCTTTTATTGTATCTGTAATTTCTTTATAGGATGTGGGTGCTTGCAGATCTAGTTTTAATTTTTCTGGTATTTTTTTATATTAGAACATTTTTTTTATCTAGATTTAATTGATCAATATGTATATTTTCTTTTCGGAAATGTTCCATATAGTGATTTCTATAGGCATTTCTATATCTGAGACATTTTCCCTTTCTTTTCATGGAAGATACTTTTAATGTTATTAGATTTTGATTGCATTTTGATTCTTGTGGAAAAATTATGTAGATATTTGGGAGAAGTGGCTACGGTATTAATTTTTAGTTTTTCTAAAGCTAAACTAGTTTTATGAGTTAGAATTTCATTGTATTTATTGTTTAATACTTCAACTTTCTTTTTCATCTACAAACGATTTTGATTTTTTTTTCAGATATTACTAACAAAAGTTTGGATTGTAGATTTAATAATTCAGAATACCATTCTCAGATTTTTCTTTACACTAAGTTAGCATTTTACCATATATGTAAGCTTTTAATGAGCCCCATATCATTATTTTATTTATCTCTGTGTTGTCATTAATATCTAAGAATAACTGTAATTCAGATAATAACAAGCATTTGAAGTCTTTAATTTTAGTTATATATGCTGGAATTCTGGAGTTAAAGATTAATGATTTGTACTCATTTTGAAGTTTTAGTATCAATGATTTGGGGTCTGAAAAAGGGCAGGGAGTGATTGAGAAATTAATGATTTTAAAGTGTAAGTCATGGGCAGCAAATGTTTTATTTATTCTAGTTTGGGTAACAAATCTGTGATCTTGATGGGAAAACAACAAAGATTTATCTTCTTTAAATTTGAAAGTATCCACAAGATGAAATGATTCTACCCACTTGTTTAAAGATTTTGATACAGCAGATGTACACAGCGGTCTTTTATTTGTAGTTTCAGAAATATCAAATATACAGTTAAAACCTCCTCCTAATATTAAGTTGCCTTTATAATTATTGGAAATGAAATGCAAGTGTTTTTTAACAATTCCTGTTCCAAAGTCTGGGAACCAGTGTAGATTGGCTAGGGTCCATATTCTGTTATTATATTTAACTAGTACTAATGCCATAAGGCCTTTTATCTTCATACTTATACATGATTTCTGGGTTACTCACATTTGTTTTCCATAAAACTGTTATCCCTTTTTTCTTCATCTTATAAGTGGATTGCGCCAATATCATATATGCCTTAGGATTCCATTTGTAATTGTCATTTATTTTGAAATTAGTTTCTTGAAGGAAGACAATTTGTGCTTTGTTCAACTTTAAATATTTCAGTAGATTTGATGTCTTGTTAGGATTGTTTAAGCCATTGGAATTTAAAGATAAAAAGTTAAATCCATCTTAGTTTGTTTAGACTATGTATTTTTTGTTTTATTGTAACTATTAAACATTTTTCTCTGATAACTGTAAAGTATATGCTTGAGCTTTTAAAGGAAATTTTCAGTTTTATACTTTGAGTGTTTACCAATAAAGTAATGTTTTGGTCAGGCATACTAAAAATGTTTTTGTGAAATAACAAATTTAAATTAATAAATGTCAACAAAACTAAGATCCGCAATAGCCATGGAATGAAAATCATTCCTAATCTGATTGTTAAACCTAAGTCCATCAGATTATCACTCATACCTTGACAATCCAGAACATCTGAGCTCCATAAATTGAATTATCATATGGAGAATGTTTGTAATAGGAATAAGCAATATTTGTTATTTTGAACAGATATAGTACTATTGTAGATTTGACAGAATTATAATACAATATAAATGTTACTTATTGTATAAGCAATTAATATTTATATGAAAGATAGATGACAAGCAATTCAATCATAGTAAAGTAGGATGTATCATATATAAAACCTCAGGAAAAGATTATAGCACACAGTTATTTAACATATTCACCCTTATTGATGAAGCTTTTCTAAACCTTATTACTTAATATAAATAGATGGTAATAATATTTATACCTAATGTTTATAATACAATGTATTTCACTGAATATATCAGAAGTTATATTTCATTGTTTGCCAGCATTTGGGTTCATAGGTTCATAGGTTCATAGGTTTATAGGTAGGTACTAGGCTATCGGCTCAAGGGCCTATGTAAGCCTAGCCAGCAAGGAAACATAGTTTATGCCACCCAAGAAAGTTATTTTCCTGTGCCACTGTCCAGCAGAGACACAGAAGTGATCCCAGGGGTGTATTTCCTATTTCCCATCCACTCATCAAGATTTTTCTTGAAGAGTGCTAATGAAGAACTTTGCTTGACATAGATGGGTAGCTTGTTCCAGAGTATAGGAAGTCTCTGGGACAGGAATCTATCCCTCCAGCATGTCCTGTTTATTGTGGTGGCAAGGTTTAGATCCCTAGAGCATGTAGCTTGGAGGGATTGGGATTTCTTTAGGTGTAGCATGTCCAACAGCTCTGGGTTTGACATAGCTTTATATGTTAGGCAGAGATCACCTCTGAGTAGATGATATACTACGGAGTAAAGCTGGAGGTACTCACTTTATTTGTTGCTAACTTACTTAAAGCATCAATTTTGTTTTATGTGAACACTGATGAAAATTAGTGCATTTTAATTATCATTACATCCCTCTTCCCACATTTCCTACACATAAGGATGCTCATATCTGTCATTTTGTATTATAAAATAAGTGAAATTAAGGTTACAAACAACAAATTTACTTATTGTGATTAATGATTACAAGTTCCCTTTCCATATTCATAAATTGCCATTACTGAAAGTTTTTAGATTTAAATGGCAACATTCTATTTTGTATAATCAGCAAAGGTTAAACAGGTTGTCAATTTAATACTATTTGTTCAAAATGTGATTGTTATATTCTGTGACATTCCTAGTTCAGGCTTCTATTGTTTCCCTTGAACAACTTTGTCAGTTTGATGCCATGTATAAAACAGTAGTTACCTTGGTAACAGCTTAAGTATTATGCATGGTCAAGATGGGTTACAAGACCACAATTAAAGCAGTTATATGACTTGTTATGCACATTTACTTATATGAAAAAATCATCATGCTTCCCCTTGATGTTCAATATAGTGCATGTCGTTTATGACAAGTTAAAACAGTAGTGTTATTATACACAAGCCCATGTTATTAAACTGAGTGCCTATTGTTAATTTATTTATTTATTTATTTTATTTATTTTACATTTGTTAACCGGGCTAGTCTAGCTGGATACATATCCTTTTTCAGTAGAGGCCCGAGGAGAAAAGCTCCAACATAGTAGTTAATACAATTTAAAGATGCAAGTAAAAACAGTAAAAAAATAATGTACATTTTCCAAAATACACGATGATTGAGAAATTTTTTACATAGTTGTTAAAATAACAGCAGAGCAATCAGAAGGTTATACATAGCTGAGGTATCTTATAAACAAATAGTAAATAGAGCATTTCAAGAAGAATAAACATGTTTGCCATTGTTGATAGATTTTGGACATTTGGAAGGGGTTGAGAATATATGTTTAGTCAGGTTCACGACATGGGCATAGCCATTGTTTTTTGAGATATTCTTTTAGGTTGTTTTTGAACTGATGGTGTGAGGTTGTACTTCTAAGGTAGTTTGGCAGGGAGTTCCACGGTTTGCCAATGGAGTTGGCAAAGAGGGCATCACCACCTGAGTTCTTAGCAGTGATGGTTCGGATCTGGGTGCTGTTGGATGATCGAAGGCTATTGAGGTTAGTATATGGGGTCAAAATGCTAGATAGTGAGGGAGTTCTATCCGGTTGGTTGATTAGTTTGCAGGCTTCAGTGAGTTGGTTAAGTTTGAGAAGATTTGGGAGTTCCAACCAGCCAAGTTTCCTCAGGTTGAGACAATGGTGGGTGCGATAGGGGGATCCAGTAATAAATCTAGCAATGTGGTTGTAGGCAGTAGAGAGCATGTTAATTTCACGTTTGTTGAGGAAAGAAAAGACTGGGGAGGCATAGAGGAGGGTGGAGAGAAGATGTGTGTGGGCAATAGTTAATTTGGCAGTTGGGGTTAGATAGTTTTATTTTCTGTACATGGATCCTAGTTTTTTGTTAAGTGATTTTACAGTTTGTGTAATGTGAATGTCAAATTTGAGTTTATGATCTATAGTTACACCTAGTAGTTTGGTACTGGCGACAGGGGTTATGATAGTCCCATTGTTGGATTTAACATGGAAGGTTGTATTGTCGTTACTTGTGAGTTCTGTTCCTAGGGTTGAGTAAACGTTGGGAGAAAATAGTAGTAGTTTGGTTTTAGTTGGATTAAGTAGGAGTTTCAGGTCGGTGAACCATTTTTCTACTAGAGAAAAACAGTGTTGAGTGGTAGTTTGGAGATTTAGGAGAGAGACATCAGAGCAGATCAAGGTGGAATCATCGGTATTGGATGCAGGTGGATTTAGGGATGACTGAGTGTAGGTCATTTATGAAGATGGAAAACAGAAGTGGGCCCAGAATTGAGCCTTGAGGAACGCCAATGGTATTGGGGAGTAGGCCTGATAGTCTGTTTTGCCACCGGACAGCTTGTTGCCTACCAGTGAGATAAGCCTGGAACCAGGTTAGTGCTGGGGTGTCCAGATGTAGGGTTGCAAGGTTGTTTAGAAGGAGCTGGTGATTGACCATATCGAAAGCTTTCGATAGGTCAAGAAAGAGGGCGGAGGATATTAGTTTGTTATTACGATTGTTATTAATGGAGTCAACAAAGGAAAGGAGGGCCGTGGTGGTACTGTGGTGGGGGCGAAAGCCATGCTGGGAGTTGAACAGGAGATGATTACAGGTTAAATAGTGAAGAAGTTGTTTGTGGATGCATCTTTCCATGATTTTCGCTATTGGGGAGCTATTGGTCTATAGTTAGATATTTCTGTGGAGTTACCTCCTTTGTGAAGCGGAATGATGTAAGAGATCTTCCAGATAGAGGGGATGTTGGCTTCAGTTATGGTTCTATTGATAAGGATTGATATAGGGTAAGCAATTACATCAGACGCAATTTGTAAGAATTCTGGGAGGTGGTCAGTCATAAGGGTGGTTGGTTTGAGCTTTTTAAGAGGGTACGATGTAAGTGGAAGAGACTGGCTTTAAAGTGAAAGGGTAGGGACAGTGTCTTGTGGTTTTGTGGTTGATGGGGATTGGAGGTAAGTTGATTGGCTAAAGTTTGGATTGTCTCGTGAAGAAGGAGTTAAAGGTATTAGCTACATCTTCCTGACTTTTCTCAATAAGTACCTCGGGGTTGGGGTAGTAGTTTTACCTGGGGGCCAGGAGGTTGTTAAAACCAGCCCAGAATTTTTTTTGGGTTATTCTGGTGTTTGTCCTGGAGGAGGCAGAAGTATTGTTTTTTGTCTTGGGTAATGGCTGTTTTGGTAGTGTTTCTTAGTTGTTGAAATTTAGTACGATTTTGGGGTTTTGTTGCTCTCCATGTATCCCAGGCTTGGTCAATGGAGTTTAATTTTGTTTTTGTTTCACTAGTTAGCCAGGAGCTATAATGACTTTGGATCTAATTTGTCTATGTGGGGCATGTGGCCAAGTATCTTAAGGGAAGTGTCGTTGAAGTGGGACACACTCTCCTGGAGGGGTAGAGTTTTTAATAGGGTCCAGTTGCAGGATTTTAGGTCATCAAGAAATAGTTGTGGGATAAATTTCTTTTGTTTCTGATAAGTCTATATAGGGGGTTGGAAGTTAGGTATTTATGTTTAATAATATAAGTTATTAGATGGTCACTGAGATCACTGGGAAGGGTACCTGTGGTATAGTTGTTTGAGTTTCTGTTGGTAAGGATCCAGTCAATGGTGCTTTCTTTGTAGATTATTGCCTATCCTAGTTGGGGATGAAATATGTTGGGAAAACCATGTAGGTTAATGGGTTGCGGGTAGTGTTGGTAGAACAGAGAGACCAGTCAATATTGACGTCCCCAAGTACTATGGTTTCTTGTGGGTAGTTGGTGGCTAACCAGCTTAGGGTTTGCTCTAGGCTTTCTGTGTTCTTCCCTGGTGAGATATAGGTAACTATGAGGTTGATGGTTTTTTGAGTGTTTAGGCATATTTTTAGGGCTATAAGTTCTAGGTTGGAGATAATAGGGGGTTGTAACGGATTTCTAAGGATACTCAGGGTATTTCTGAACATAACAGCTATTCCGCCCCCTTTTTTCTTAATGTGATCGGCCCTGAAGATATTATATCTGGGTGGGAGGATCTCTTGATCTTTAGTGGTAGGTTTTAGCCATGTTTCAGTTAGACACATAATGTCAGGAGAGTGAGTTTCTATCATGGCATGTAGGTTGTGAATTTTATTGTTAATGCTTCTTAGGTTCTGATGTAATATTAGAAGGGAGTCAGTAGGTTTTCTGGTTAGTTTAGTGGGGTTAGAATCTGGTACATTGGTGGGTCCTGGGTTGGGATGGATATCACCATCTAAGTTGATTTGATTTTTCAGGTAAACCAGGAATCTTTGTAGTTTAAATAGTAATTTGATGTTGGTTTTGTTAGTTTGAGTTTTGGGGTGGTAAAGTGTGGGATGGACTACTTTGGGGGCTACAGTTTTGCCCTGGTAGAGTGAAGGTGGGATAGAAACTACATGGTGGTTGGATTGGGAGTTAGTATGGCGCTTTATGGAAGGGGATTCCTAACAGAGATTGGTTTTCATACTTTGTTAAAAAAATGAGAGTCACAGTACTATTAGTATTAGTGTGAGGGGTGATGGAATAGATGTGTTTGGCCATGATGGAGGTAGGGGAGATATAGTGTTAGAATTGGTGGTGGGGGTGGGCCTAGGGAGGGTAATAGGGTAAGAGGAGATTTGGATTTGCAGGGGAAGTGGGAGGGGCTGTAGACTGGCTAGGGTCCAGTACTAATGCCATAAGGCTGCCTTAGGTTCCATTTGTAATTGTCATTTATTTTGAAATTAGTTTCTTTGAAGGAAGACAATTTGTGCTTTGTTCAACTTTTTATATTTTTCAGTAGATTTGATTGACTGTAAAGTATATGCTTGAGCTTTTAAAGGAAATTTTCAGTGAACAGATATAGTTATTGTAGATTTGAGAGAATTATAATACAATATAAATGTTACTCACTGAATATATCAGAGTTTTGCCAGCTTTTAGGTTCATAGGTTCATAGGTTTATATGTAGGTACTAGGCTATTGGCTCAAGGGCCTATGTAAGCCTAGCCAGCAAGGAAACATAGTTTTACGCACCACAAGAAAGTTATTTTCTGTGCCACTGTCCAGCAGAGACACAGAAGTGATCCTAGACATAGATGGGTAGCTTGTTCCAGAGTATAGGAAGTCTCTGGGACAGGAATCTATCCCTCCAGCATGTCCTGTTTATTGTGGTGACAAGGTTTAGATCCCTAGAGCATGTAGCTTGGAGGGATTGGGATTTCTTTAGGTGTAGCGTGTCCAACAGCTCTGGGTTTGACATAGCTTTATATGTTAGGCAGAGATCACCTCTGAGTAGATGATATACTACGGAGTAAAGCTGGAGGTACTCACTTTATTTGTTGCTAACTTACTTAAAAGCATCAATTTTTTTTATGTGAACACTGATGAAAATTAATTTTGTATTATAAAATAAGTGAAATTAAGGTTACAAAACAACAAATTACTTATTGTGATTAATGATTACAAGTTCCTTCCATATTCATAAATAAATTGCCATTACTTTTTTTTTATTTAAATGGCAACATTCTATTTTGTATAATCAGCAAAGGTTAAACAGGTTGTCAATTTAATACTATTTGTTCAAAATGTGATTGTTATATTCTGTGACATTCCTAGTTCAGGCTTCTATTGTTTCTTGAACAACTTTGTCAGTTTGATGCCATGTATAAAACAGTAGTTACCTTGGTAACAGCTTAAGTATTATGCATGGTCAAGATGGGTTACAAGACCACAATTAAAGCAGTTATATGACTTGTTATGCACATTTACTTATATGAAAAAATCATCATGCTTCCCCTTGATGTTCAATATAGTGCATGTCGTTTATGACAAGTTAAAACAGTAGTGTTATTATACACAAGCCCATGTTATTAAACTGAGTGCCTATTGTTAATTTAATAGTATTTGTTTAGAATATGATTGTTACATTCTGTGACATTTCAAGTTCAGGCTTCTATTGCTTTTCTTGAACAACTTTGTCAGTTTGATGTCATGTATAAAACATTAGTTACCATGGTAACCACTTAAGTATTATATATGGTCAAGGTGGGTTACAAAAACTATAATTCAAGTTAAAGCATTTGCATGACTTGTTATGTATATTTACTTATATAAGAAAATCATCATGCTTCCCCTTAATACACAATGTAGTGTATGTCATTTATGACAAGTTACAACAGTAGTGTTATTATACACAAGCCCATGTTATTAAATCCTGTCCTTAATATCTCAATTCAGCAGACTGCTTCATCTTATATGACAATTATATATTTTATGTCTAGATTTACTAAAATCATACATTACATAACCATTATGTGACTGTTTTTTTTGGCTGTTGCTTAGTTAATTGAGAGACCACAAGTTGTAATGCTTATTGTTATTATTAGCTCCTTCAAAGCATGTTTATACAGTCCATAGACTTTAAATTACAAGATCCTTCTATTTTCTTATTTGTTATAAGTATATTACCATCCTTACATACACACATATCAGTATTTCAAGCATGGGCAACAATGCTCATCCAGTTTTGCCAGAATACCATTCACTAGTTCATGTGGTGTGTTTCCAGGCTTTTCTTAAAATACCCAAACCAATATTTGTCCTGTTCCATTTTACCAGCCTGTTCCATGCAGTGGCCACTCTGCCAGTGAACCACTCAATGCATCTTCCATTCCCACAGATATTTCCACAAAGGAAATCTGATGACTTTCTAGCACTTCCTGGCAACCTCAAATACCCCTAGAATCAGCTATCCCCGTATGCCCAACAAGTCAGAGCAAGGTCACCTCCCAGACCACTGCAAAGGGTACTGCACAAGACCGAGTGCTCTTAGTCTTTCACAATAACTCAGACTTCCACTCTTTTGTAAGTCCTTAATGTGTTTGGACCAAAATACATTTTAAATATAAAATTGCGCTTATTATTATTTATTTATTTATTTTATCAAGAATCAACTTAATGAGCTAAACAAATTGTTTGGAGACCATCAATAAGTGTACATGTGGTTTAAAACAGCCCTTTTATTTTATATATATATATATATATATATATATATATATATATATATATATATATATATATATATATATATATTCTTTAAACCAAAAACTTCATTGCCGAGAATCATCTCGTAGGCTCCTCAGAGCCATTAAACATTATCCTCACTCTGTCTCCGTTACCTTAGCAACCTGGGAGCGTCTGTTTCTGTTAGTGTCTGTGTACTGCATACCAGAGGCTCGTGATGCACCTGAAGCAAAGCTTTACTTCACTGCAACTTCAAGTCTAAATTCCCTCTCTTTCAGTGAGGCAGCAGCCAGAAAAAGAACGGAGAGCAAACAGATAAAAAAAAAAGCCTCCCAACAAGCCGCTACAACAAGAGATAACACATTCTTCCAGCCTTCCCATCTCTCATTCAGCAGCTGTTTAAACAAATGTTTCTCTTCCAAAATATCCCAAATCACAGTTTTATCCACCCCTTTCCCCTGGATCCAGGCTAAAACACCAAATGTCTCTTCCTAATATACAAGCATCAGTAAACCTCGATCACAAGCCGCAACCCACAGCTTCCTGGACACAAAAATGGCAACATACAACAGCTGCCAGACACAGCTGCATCCACATACACCATGTCAGGCTTAATCAAACAGCACTCAAAGCTATGACAGCTGCCATAACTGATATTAATTATGTTGAGACAGAAAAATAATGACATTTGTACTACCTGCCAGACATGGATGCATTCACGCACACCATATCAGGATTGATCAAACGGCACTCAAAGCTATGATATCTGCCATAATTGATATTAACTATGTTTAGACAGAATAATAATGACATTTTTACTAGTTGCCAGACACAGATGCATCCATGCACACCATATCAGGATTGATCAAACAGCACTCATAGCTGTGATACCTGCCATAATTGATAGTAACTATATTTAGACAGAATAACGATGACATTTGTACAAAGAGCTTGCTACTATTATTTAACCAGGATATCAATGACATTTCTAAATCATACTTTAACTGAAAAAGGCATTAGTCTCCATGACAGCGTATTTTTTTCAAAACACTCTACTGTTACTGCTATTATATATGATGTTAATTTGTTAAATTTTAGTCTGAACCCTGATGAATCATACCTTGTAGAATTAGTTAATTAATTACTTAAATTAGTAAAGTAAAATCAATGAAAAATGAACAAGATAAGTATTCCTTTAGTTCAAGTAGGGGAATAGAAACTTCTATGTTTGTATTATATGTTGCTTTGTTTGGCTTATATATAATGTAAATAGTAACCCATCTTGACCTACCTTTTTTTTGTGAAGAATTATTGGACTCTTTGAACATTCTGAATAAATCATTACTGTTTCTCAGTTGTTTAAGAAACCCTCCTTTTTTAAATAAAATCAGATGACAAGTGATGTACCATATCAGTTGATACTCTGAGAGATGTAGGTGTAAGAGTTATTTTGGGTCTATATCACATTATCAAAATTCCAAAATGCTGAACACCATAAGCTCAACCTTGGAATCTCAAAATGTGATATACTCGAATGCTCAGAACAGCTAAGTTTTTCCAAGGGAAAAAATTTGCTGTTCCGAGAATGCACACACACAACACAAGCACACCAAAATACATAATCCACTCATACACACTTCACAGAACCCTACACTAAACAGTACATACACTACTAGCTATCCACATACCTTAACCCAACCCTAACCCTAAGGTCCCTAACTAATGCACACTCATGTTACCCACTCCCTAACCCTAAGGTCCCTAACTAACACACACTCACCTTACCTGATCCTTAACCTTAAGGTCCCCAACTAATGCACACTCACCTTACCCGCTCCCTAACCGTAAGGTCCCTAACTATTGCTCATTCACCTTACCTGCTGCCTATCCCTAAGGTCCCTAACTATCACACACTCACCTTAGCTCGGTCCGTTCACACACTTACCTTGACCTTCACCACAGTCGAGGAAATAGCAAAGCCGCAGAAATGGCCCACCGAATACTTTCCCTAGAAAAATATTTGGTGTTCTGCAGTTTCACTATTTTAAGCGTTCACTGAATTGGGGTCAATATTATAACATTCGAAGTTTTAAGACTTCGATGTTATAATATAGACTCATTATTTTTTGGGACAGTTATCTTGGAATCAGTTTTTTGTTTCTTCTTTCTAGCATCAGTCAAAGGATTTGTTTATTTTATTCTTTTAAGAGTAGGGGCCATCCATTCCATTTCTTCTGGAATAGACACTATGTTGTTATTTCTGATGAATATAGTAGCTTCTTCTAAGTCATTAAAGGTTCTCATCTCATTGGCAAAAAGTATTTTTATCTTGGTTGGAAAGGCCAGCTGTGCTTTAATGATGTTTTGTTTCAACAGTTTTATTATTGGCTGGACTTTTTTTGTTTGTTCTAGTATTCTGGAAGAACAATCATTGTCAAACCTTATCAGGCTTTGATTGTATTTTAAGGGTGATTTTCTCCAAGCAGATTTTAATATTAGTTCCTTGTCCAGAAATGAAAGACATTTTACAACTATGGATCTAGGTGGAGTATTTGTTGTGTTAGAAGCAGGTTTTCTCAGTTCTCTATGCACCCTTTCAATTCCAAATGAAAGTCCCTCTTTCAAGTCTAAAAATTCAGGAATCCAGGTTGTTAAGAATGAAATAATGTCTTCTCCTTCAGTGTTTTCAGGTAGACCAAAGATACTTCCTTTCCCTGTTTTCTAAGTCATCTATTTTGTTAAGCAGCCATGTATTCTGTTTAAGCAGAAATTCTTTTGGAATTCTTCCTCTTTAAGTCTCCCTTCAGTGTCATTTATAGAAGTCTCTATATTTATTATTTTTGTATGGTGTTGCTGTAATAGTTCCTTAAGAGTATCAGTCTGTTTCTGAGAATTTAATTTGAGGTTTTCTAAGTCATTTTTAAAGCCATCCATCTTCAAAGATAGTTCCTGTAAGGTAGATGTCATCAATCGCAGTTCTTTTTTCAAAGGAGCTTCTGCATGAGAATTTCTTGAGTTGTTCATATTCAGTGACTCAATATATCTCCAAGTTACTTAACAGGAATATTTTTGTATATCTTCACCAAAATTGATATTTATGTAGTTTAGTACTTTATCTCTAGATTTCTGATTTAAACTTGAGAATAATAACATTTTCCTATATTATTATACTAGTTTATGGAGCTCTCAAAATTCACTGCTCTCAGTTGACCATCTAGGCTCCACCCCGCCAGACTGTGCATTTTTGTTTGGTACATGAACAGGGAAGTACTTTTTGTAACTTTCTTGCACTCTGTGTTATTTTAAGCAACAACCGACAATGTGGTGTGGTAAATTGGAAGATTTACCCACGGTTGGCATGGTTTAATATTAAATAAAGTCAACCGTGGGTAAATCTTCAATATACCACAACCACAGAGTCGGTTATTGTTATTATACAATGACATTATTTAAGGAAAAAAAAAATACTTTGTTTCTTAAATAATGTCTTTGTATAAGGGCGCATTACTGTTCTTCTACCAGTGGTGGCACACTGCTTTCTTGTGTTGATGTACTACACATGAGTATGGGACTTGCATTCCCATGCATACCCAGTACATCAATGCTTTGAAACAGAAGCAATGGAGAAAAGAAAGTCTCCGTGGTGTTGTGTGTGTGTGTGTGTGTGTGTGTGTGTGTGTGTGTGTGTGTGTGTGTGTGTGTGTGTGTGTGTGTGTGTATAAATACCCTCTGAATCCAAAGTCAATGCACTAAAGTCATCAAAACACTGCCCTCTGTAAATATTGTCAACAAGTACACATGCACCCCCACATCCCCTGCTATTTATATATACCAATTCTGAGGTCAGACAACAGCAGATAAAGGGGAGATTTTGACTCCATATTGGACCGCAGTTCCCCACAAAGTAATACCAGTATTTTGTGACTATATTCAATCTGTTATGCCTGTACTCAATCTGTTCTACAAACAGAACAATGAGTCACCCATAAGTATAAATATACTGACCGGATTAGTCCCACTAGGCCAGTGTCCTCCTTATAGGGGAGACCCAAGGTGGTATTCATACTTACTACGGGAAAATTTGGCTGGGGCACCCAGAATCTTTCTCCAGTCTTTTTATTAATAAGTGTCATGGTATCTTTTGCATCCATCTGAGCTGCCATCAACTCAAGCAGATGGGATTTTGGCTTAATATCTCTTCCAAAGTACAACAAACAGAGAGGAGTATGCACATTATACTGCATTGCAGCATCAGGATTAGTAGATTAATCCAAGTACAAGGGTTGGAAACAGAACCCACAACCTGTTGATTTTTCAGCATCAAAGACAAGTGTGTTACCCTCTGAGCCACTGAATAGGTATACCCATATATATCTATCTACATCACTGAACAGGTAAACCCATATCTATCTATCTATCTATCTATCTATCTATCTATCTATCTATCTATCTATCTATCTATCTATCTATTTATCTATATATATATATATATATATATATATATATATATATATATCTATATATCTATCTATAGCACTGAATAGGTATACCCATATATATATATATATATATATATATATATATATATATATATATATATATATATATAGCACTGAATGGGTATATATATATATATCTATATATAGCACTATATATATATATATATATATATATATATATATATATATATATATATATATATATATATATATATATATATATATATATATATATATAAAACACTGAATAGGTATACCCATATATATCTATCTATCTGTAGCTCTCTATCAATATATATAGACATACATATAAATGCATGAGAGTGCTCAGTTTAGTTGAACTGTGTTATTTGTTGACAACTGTTTTGTCGACACACTTTGGCAGACAAAACAGATGGTTGACATTTGTCAAAGATTGTAGAAATAACACGGGTGGGAATAAGCCCTTTTCCCCATTATTGTGTGATAGTAGTGCTGTTAGATGATTAGCAGGGGTTATGAGAGCACAGCTCCATATGGGGATCGGGGAGGTGCTTTCCCTCTAAAAAACACTGGTTTCAAGTTGCATGCTCTGAGGTTATGCCTTGGACCATGAGAAATAATGTGTCAGTGTTGGCCTTTTAATCATTTGGTGTCAACATTAAGCACACTGATTTTTGACTTTCATTTTGGTAAGTACAGCCATATATGGTTTACATACAGGATGGTGACATTTTTATTTCAACTCGCCATTTACTAAACATTTAGTTTTGAAAATGGGATGCTGAAACCCTATAAAAATTGAAAAAAAAACGTTTTTTTGCAGTGTGACAAGTCTACCTCACATCATCTACACATACACATAAACTCCACAGTCAACACAACAATGGAGAAAAGGGAAAAACAACTGAAAAGCACACCACCAGCTTAGAGACTACAACACATTGCAGCGAAACTCAACATAACATTGCAGTGAAACTCAACATAACATAACATCTTCACCCCTTAAAGAAACAGTCAAGCAAAACCACAGGAATGAGATGAGGATTCATAAGCTAGTCCCATGGGTTTATATATATATATATATATATATATATATATATATATATATATATATATATATATATATATATATAAATAAATCTCTCTTTTTTAAATTTCTCCTAATCTTTTGGGTTTCTAATACCACTATAGGAATGGACCCCATTCCTAAGTCAAAGTATGATTAAAGTTCATGAAATTAGTATTGTTTTACCCTTTGATGTCAGCCAAAAGTGCTCTTTGCAGCATTCGCAATGTGCCCAGTAATGACTCCTTCTGCAATTCGTACAGAGTTACATGCATTGGTACCATATTTAAATAGGATTGCAGACTCTTTTTTATAAGACCCATTGCTCCTACTACTATCTGGGTATCTTTCTTCCACATTGCTCTCGTTTCTGCTTGCAAATCCTGATATTTTATGACTTTGTGTCTCTCTGTATGCAGGACACTGTAGTCACTGGCTATGGTGATTTCAGTGATCAATGCTACTTTTGTTTTCTTTTCCTGGACCACTATATCTGGTTTTTCTAGCATCTATCTTTTGAACTGTTGGTAATGGGTGGTCCTATGTGATGTAGACTTCAGCATTTCCCATGATGCTTTGTGGCTCATATTTCCAGTGTTTTTCAGCTACTTCGATACTATAATGTTTGCACATTCCCCAGTGCAACAGTCTCACCACACTATTATGCCTTTCAGTATATAGTCCTTCTGCCATTAGTATGTCGCAACCAGCAATGAGATATGCAACTGTTTCCAATTCTGTTTTACAAAACCGACATTTGTCTGTTTCTCCCACATGTTCAATGGGCTTTGTAAACCAACATGTACGTAGCCCACTATCTTGGGCCACCAATATTAACCTCTCTCTGTATAGATAGACAATATATGCATATAGATCTATAGATATATATATGTGTATATATATATATATATATATATATATATATATGTAGATACAAACACACACACACACACACACACACACACACACACGCACACACACACACGGACACACACATATAGTGTTTATGTACATTGCCATTAAAAAAATACAATACAACATTTTACTTACTGGTCAGCAGTTAACCTAAGTATACCAAATTAAATGAAAATAAATTTTTGCAGGAAAGTTGCTGTTACATTTCTTCTACTTATTCATTACACAATGAAAGTATGTTCTTTTTACATTGATCAAAAATAACAATAGCAATTTCCACTCAGAAATGACATATTTCCAGGAAAACTGGATATATGGGCTTTCTAAAAAACAAATGTTCTAGGATTTCCAATAATTTTTGTGACCTCTGCCAAGGAAAATATCCCACTTCGTCTTTCTTGTTTTTGATGATAGCAGACATCTTGTTTCATAAGGCATCACAGCCTTGTAACTTTTTTTAACCCAAGAAAGAACTACATTTTGAAAGCATTCTTTGAATAAAAAGGTGAAATAGTTAATTCAACCCAGTATGAAAGTTAAAATATACCAGACCATCCAATTTCAATTAAGAGCTTCAATTTACCTTGGTATTTTTGGAAATCCTGAATGTATGGTAACCCTTTTGAAATACTTAAGTGTATGTGTTACTATTAGCAACACATAACTAGAAGATGCTGATCAACACTGGCAAGCTACGCTAGCTTCCCTGCTGAGAATTTCCAAGGCTATTATATTTAACATTTCAGACTACTAAACAGCTCATGTATGCTCCAGGAGCCAATACATGTTGGCAAGAAGAAATATTTCACAAACAATAGCTGTCAAATTAATGTGCTTAATCTGCATTTATGGACACACAAAAAATAAGGGTTCTTTTTATGTTGCTCTGTCTTGAAAACACAACAAGCCATCTGTAAATGGTATTACTACTCTGGGCTTTCCTTCTATGATTTTGAAAGCTTCTTTGCACAGCAGTGACTGATGGTTTCACTTTAACTGTATGATTGGAGTGCAATCAGGACAGACCCTAACTAGCTTCTTAGTTACTTCATTGAAAAAGTTGATTTACATGAGAAAGTATAAAAAATGAAAGTTTTGTTGGTTTGTTGGGAGTAACAGAAGAATGACTAAGTGATGTCCAATCACATTCTCTTAAATATTACACTTAGAAGAGTCAGGTAGTAAGGGCAAAAGTTAGACCAACCAAATAGAAAAATCCCTCTGGAAAAAAAAAAAAAAAACAGAAACTCACATTATTGCAATTTTTTTTTTTTTTTTTTAGGTGAGGCAAGCTCTATTGCATTGTATTTGGAAAATGTTTGTTTCATTCCCACTGAGCTACTACATAACTACTATAAGATTTCTAAACCACAAGGATGAGGGTAAATTGCCATTCCTTTCTCTATACCTATTGAATACTGGAGTTGTTAATATATTACTTCAGAGGGGTTAGATGTTGGGATAATGGTTATGCTGCTACAAGGTACAGAGTTTGATTGCTGCCTTTGATCACCTTGTGCTTATTGGTTAGGCATGTAAAAGTCTGTAGGCTGACTGGTGTTTACCTATGAACCCATTAGGGTGCAGCTAGGCCAGCAATTTGCAAAAGCTTGGCCACATGTGGTATGTATTGACCCTACATGGTATTAGTGCTGTCTCTCTGATTTGTTGAGCTCTGTAATTCAGGCCATGTTACTCTCTGAGAAACTGTGCTCTGATATAGGGGAGACAATTACCTATATTTCAGTAGGATTCAACGTGATTTCAAACAGACTGATTTTTAGTGTATGATATAGCAGTTACATTTATTGCACCAAAAGTCATGCCAAATCAGATGCAAATATTTTTGTTGTAGTATAGCATTGATACAAGACCTTCTAGAATTTAATAATTGTATACCATTTTGTAAAATATTCTGTGTATTCGTCAACAGATGTAAAACTGTTTCCGTCTGACTCTCAAGTGATAGTGCAGTGACTAGTCTAGAAGCAGTAATGGCCTTGGTATTTTGTGGACAGGATGGCTATTAAGGAATATATTATCATGTAAACCAAGGTACAGGGTTTGATTTCTTCCACCTTCATGTGCCATTCATAAATTAAAAAAAACAAAACAAATGTATTGCTGTCTTGCTTATGGCAATGCAACAATAGCACTTTTGGTACATGGCTGCCCAGGTGAACTATAACCAATTTGCAGTGTCTCCTTTATTTCATGAAATAGTTCTAAATCTCCCAAAAGGTTTTGTAATAATTTTTTCAGGAGCCACCAAAGAGTAATAAAATGTCTGGATTTCACTGAATATATAGTACATTATGAAAGGACAACTAGGATGCTTTAAGAATATTTACATGACTGTGAGCAGTACTGCAGCTGACACACTGGCAAAGTTAATTCTACTGCATTTTGCCTTGGGCTTCTGAAAGGATTACTCACAGGACTTTATAGTTCCACTATGTCTTTACTATAGAATGCAATCTCTTTCAAATATTTGTGCATCATAGTAGACAGTGTCAGACTTAACAGTCTTTTTTTCTCTTTTTTACTATGTTGTAAGACTAAACCAGTAGATTCAGGAACATCATGTCCACAATCACAGCCAGACCTACTCAGTTTATGTGCGTGTGCAATGAGCCCTGATGATTATCAACAATGAATGCAGCCAGACAAGTAGCACAATGAGCAGCTCAAGGAAGATTGTCATTGCAGGCACAGCAGAGAACTGCTGGAAGATTGCCTGGAACCATGACGTGGCTCGTGGCTGCAGTGAAGTAAGAGCAGCAGAAGTGGTGCTTATCTGTTGAACGTGAGCCTCAAGAGTAGTCAGAGCAATCTAACGTGGAAAAAAGACAGAACGCTTGCTGGTGACATACATGGCCACGAGGTCTGTGTGCTGATCTTTTTGATCCAAGGGTACATATATTATGCAGGGGAGATGCTTGTGAAAGGTAGTAATGAAAGCATGATTAAGGTATTAGATTAAGGTAGAAGGGTATGCTGTGGTGGTGGTGCTGCGGTAGCATTGTCGCCTCACAGTAAGACGCTGTCTGGTTTGATTCTCAGCTAGAGCGTCTTCTGTGTGAAGACATGCATGAATGGGCATACCTTCATTGAAGGTTGTGCATCAGAGCTGGTAACTTGGCACGTAAATATCAACTACCAATCATTAGCGGACCGGAGTTCCACTGTGGTGACCCCTAACTGGAAAAAGCCGAAAGACACAACAATATTAAGGTAGAAGGGTAGAGGAGGCAGTAGGGACACACAAACATATAATACAGACAAGACTACAAAGGGTGGAGGTGAAACAATCAGGGATGTGGACGACAATGGATTGGCCATATGAAACACACAGATACAAATGTCATCTACTGGAAGATAAAAAAAAGAAAAAACTTAAAACAACCCATAATAACTGGGGTACAGCAAAGTGCCAAGATATATCAACCAAAAGTAGTTACTACGTCAGCAGTGTAAGACCACTGTACCTGTACTTTAATGCAAATGTCAGGAAACAAGTACTCTATTGTAGCAATGATGTGTGCATATACAACCCTAAGAGGACTTGAACCCAAAACATTATCCACAGCTCTTCATTTAAAAAAAAAAATCGAATTGTGAAAAGTGCTCATACTATACATGCCAGGGAAGCAAATAGCAGGTGATTGTTAAACACTTGCAAATTGAAAGAAAAAAATTGCACGCTTAACCCTCACCAATTGCATTGCACAAAGCCCTTTACTTACAGGTTGAGCTTTAAAAGCAGTTGCATTAAAGGTGACAGTGAAACACATTGCATGTGATTGCTACACAATTGCAGCATGAAAGAATAAAAGACATTCAACCCCAAGAGGCCTTGAACCCTCAAAATGTACACTTTATAAAGCCCTTTATTTACAGGCTGAGCTACAGAAGCAATCACACTAAAGGTGTCAGCTTTATCCTATGCTGTATATGCAGACTTCCATGTAATACTGCTTAGCTCATTTGCACACTCAATGGCAACTGAAGCCCATATGTTTAGCATAAGATAGCGGTTGTACTTAATTGTTGCTATACAATGACTAGTGCCAGTCCTCATCGATTGTGCATTTGCATTGACAGTGCTCTTTGTGATCCATCACACTCAGTATGGTCATAAGTGATAACTGATTTGGAAACCCTACATGGGCATGTGTGAAGTGTTTTATCTATTTTGACACGATTAAAAGTTGGAAATTGGAGTATAGGAAAGAGTTGAAAAAGGAAAGCAAGCAGAGGATGGAACAGAAAGTGTGCAACTCCTGTATAACCAAGATGGAGGTGGGGAAGGTGAGGTATTTATTTATTCATTTTTTTGTGGGACAAATGCACATTTTATGCAGAGAGAAATGGAATTTGAGGAAGGAAGTAAGGGGTGTAAGAAGAAGAAGCTAAGATGGTTAGGTTACACAGCAGCGTAAACAGACACAATTGACAGAGTATGTGGTAATACAATTATGGAGGGGAATACTATTGTGAATGAGACATCAGACAGAGAAAAGACAGTGGTGAAAGAAGGACCGAGTAACCAGCATGTGTAGGTATGGACAGAAAAGGGAGGGAAACACCAGATTGGAAGATAGGATGGAGTGTTCACAGCTGCAGTCTTTGCCAGATGGTAGAGGCAGTCCTCGGCAGGGATGTGACTCAATGAGTCACTGGAGGAGGTTCTCCATCTGTCCAATTCAGAAATGTAATATCCTGCCAATAATCTCCCCCACAATGTCTGCCAGCTGCTGATGAGTAGCAAAGGTGTAACACCCAGTGGCACTGCTATCCAACAGGTACAACTGCACCATCAAAAGGTTAAGAGCTAATTTATTCAACTGTATTTGAAAAATAAAAAAAATTTTGAGAAAAAAAAAAAAGAAAAGGTTAAGAGCTACCTGAATTGGTTGGTGTAGGTAGGGCATGAGGTGCAGAGACCACTGTGGCAGGCTGGGACCCAGGTGTGCTAGGTGCAACATCTCTGGGGGGCCAACAGGTCTTGCCTGATGGATTTGTGCAGGTCATAATGCTGCTAAATATAAAAGTAAGATAAATGGAGAGAAACAAATTAATAAACAAAATAAATATGTGTAGTAGAAAGGATAATAACAGAATGGGTGGAGGAAGAGAAAAGAATGAATACAATGAAAAACTGAAGCCGATGTGTCTTGACTATAATATACCTTTATGACCTAAAATAGATTGCAACTTAATAAAGCTGTTAGTATACACAACGGAGAGGGGTGTCTGAGCCAATACCCATCTACACCTACATTCTGACAGTTAGAAGATTAATGTGGTGATGAGCTACTTAGAAGAATCAATAAGTGTCTGTAGTCTGAGATGCAGTAATGATGTGTGAGACAACAATATACAAAGAAACCATGCTGCTCAGACACACATTTCTCTCATAGGTTATAAACAAAGGAAAAACATATATTGCTAAAGATGTCCACCCATCCAACAATGAAAAAATACTGATCATACAGATTTTCCCCATCTAATGTTGTGGCTATTATAATAAAGCAGAAAAATAAACCTAAAAGAGTTTATGATAACAACTTTGGGAGAAGAGATACTGAATCCAAAGGCATCCTCACAATGTAGGAGCACAGCCTTAAAATCCTGATCCACTTGTCTACATATATGACCAGATGCAAATACACTAAAAGCATCAAACATTCATCCTACTTCCTTTGAGCTGTGGCAGTGATAACAGATTTGGCACTGGATATGAAAGGTATATTCTGTATATTTTGAAATGAATCACTACTATTTGTTTATTTATTGACATTTGACAGGATCCGCTGTGGTGCAGAGGTAGTGTTGTTGCCTGACAGCAAGAGGTTCTCCCGTTCGATTTTCGGCTGGAGTGTGGGGAGTGCCTTCTGTGTGGAGTCTGCATATCCTCCCCGTGGTCGAGTGGTATTCCGAAAGACATGTGTGAATAGGCGTGCCTTTGTTGAAGGTAGGGTGTTGAGCTGGCAACGCGGCACCATAAAAATCTACTGCCAGTCATTAGCGGACCGGAGTTCCACTGTGGCGACCCCTAACCGGGAAAAGCCGAAAGTCCAACAACAACAATTGATATTTGTTTACTGGGAATGTCTGACTGGATAATTTTATCCATTTTCAGAGGAAGCTTGGGGAGAAAAGTTCCACAAATAAATGAATAGAAAATACATATACATAGGTGTAAACTGACACAATATAACAATATACTGTAAATACATAGACCAGTCGGGCTTCGCCCTCTTGACCAAACCACGCCAACCGTGGGTAAATCCAGCATTACCCACACCCAGGTGGTAATATGTAGACTAATACAAATCATGATACACATATATGACATGTATAATAATGCACATATACCATCCATAAAATAACATAAATACAATATCATGTAGTACTGAAATGTGTTAGCATGTTGTAAGTGCAATAGTTTATTACTCGTAAAGCAAATGTCAAGTGTAGCATTCATACAGTGAATTAGGAGGAAGAGAGGAAGGAAGGGAGGGATAGTGAAATAAAGTATTTATTAGAGGCACTAAGTGGAACAGATGTGGGAAGCAGGAGAAATAATGAGGAAAGGCAAGATTAAGAGTAAGGGTGAGAAAAATAAAAACAAGGAAAAGGAGAGATAGGATGTATAAAGGTATTAGAGGAGAGAGAGCTGACATTTTAGCCAGAAGGGCAGCAAGTGTATTACTGTTAATATTAAAAGCAAGGCAGTCTAAACCACATACACTCACCCTGGTGCTCTCTTAGCTGCTCCAGTCTTCTCCTTTTCATCTGGCTATTCACTTCAATGTCTTCAGAGGCAATATATATGAAAAGAGCACTGTGTAATATTTGTGGATGGCATGCGGTGTCCGTTTAAATGTGTAGATAATATAAGTTACATGTACATTATATAGGTGCTTCCTGCAGTTTTACTTCAGCCTCTCATTTGCTACTGGAATCTGGATTGTGGCATCTCATATTGTTGAAATGAGGACAGTTCCCCTATGTGTGGGATGCCAGTTATATGAATGGCAGCCTGGGCTAAACTATTCCAAGTATCAGTCTTATACTGAGGCTTTTGATAGCCCTCCTACAGGAACCTCTGACTGTAATCTTTATGGAGGAAGTAGAGAAAGATTTTTGACTATTTTTCACAACCCCCCTGCACTCTAAAAGGAGCAGTACTCTCTTGTCTTCTCTTGCTATAATGTCTTACCTTGAAGAATCTCAGTGAAAAATGGCAGAAAACTGGTACTGAAATAAGGCCTCAGGTGTCCCATCCACCTCATAATAACAGGCATTGAAGGGGATCTCATTTGCATGACACACGGCAACCTCTGAAATATAGATGCTCTGTTATTATAGTTCACAATGGCATTTTAAGACATGAAACATGACAGAAATTTATCCTGTGTATGCTGTTAAAACATCTGGTACTACAGCATCTTGAGGCACAGACAGATAAATACGGAATTTCAGATCCCTTCGAAAGCATGGACTAGAATGCAGTTTTGCTGTCTACAGAGTCATCTATGTGCATAGATTCAAACAGACTTATACATGATGGTCAGCAGGTATGCTCATCATGCAAATTGACTGATTCAGAAAAAATAATGAGCTGAACCCTAATTAGCATACTCATTATAGACAGTCAGTTTAAAGTTTGATACCTGCAAAAGGTCATTGTGTAAAGAAAATATTACTTCAGCAAAAATATCTCTGTTTGTATAAGGTAAGTGCTACTTTTCACAAGTCCATTCTTTTGCATTATGTCTGCTTGTAAATGTTATTCACCTTATTTACAATAAGATGCATGTTTGCCAGTACATTTTAGTGTGTTGGGCAAGATGTATTGAGATGGGGATTGCAAGGTACAGCAATTGCTGAACTGTAGGATTGTTATAAGTCTATCCAGTTTCCAAAAGTCAGAGTCAAAGTAAACTTTATTGTCGATCAGATAAACACAGCCATG
Source organism: Protopterus annectens (assembly GCF_019279795.1). NCBI lineage: Eukaryota > Metazoa > Chordata > Ceratodontiformes > Protopteridae > Protopterus > Protopterus annectens. The sequence goes on from NC_056744.1 coordinate 228,417,382, forward strand.
CAAGCTGAACAAAATTATGTTGCTTTGGACCCGTGTAAGACATAACAATGAACACATATTTTGAATGACAGTAAGGCTAATGCACATACAGTAATAATTAAAATGTTAACAACACAATAAATTACAAAAATTGGACAGAAAGTCATTATAGCAATAACCCACACCTGGGTGTGGGTAATGCTGGATTTACCCACGGTTGGCGTGGTTTGGTCACGAGGGCGAAGCCCGACTGGTCATACAATACCAACCGTGGGTAAATTCAGCATTACCCACACCCAGAAGTGGGTTATTGCTATTATACAATGACATTATTTAAGAAAAAAAAAATTACTTTTCTTAAATAATGGCATTGTATAATGCCTCCTTGCTGCCCTTCCGCAGCTGTTTGGTATTCTGCGGCAGTTCTGATGTACTGCGCATGCATATGCCTATGCAGTACATCAGAGCTGTGGGCAAAAGCGATGGAGAAAGCAAGATCTCTATTGCTTTTTACTGTTTTGCTGTGTTAAATGGGTTTAACATAGCGAGATAGCTTTAAAAAAAGCAGCGGAGAAACCCATTTAACATAGCGAGACAGGTTTAAAAAAATAAGCAATGGAGAAAGCAAGATCTCCGTTGCTTTTCACACACTGTCTCGCTATGTTAAAGGAGTTTAACATAGCGAGACAGCTTTAAAAAAAACAACGGAGTATCTCCGTTGCATTTTTTAAAGCTGTCTTGCTATATTAAACTCCTTTAACATAGCGAGACAGTGTTTTAAAAAAGACTTATAATAATGGAAAAAGTCCAGGCGACCGGAACTTTTTCCATTAGTATAAGTCGATTTATAATGTGCACGCTGACCAATCAGCATGTACAATTTGGAATATTAATGGGTGGTCAAGGTATAATAGACAATAATATACTAGTAGGTAATGCAAGACTATGACTTCACATTGTGATTGGTTAGAATATTGCACTTCATCAGTTGTAATATGATATATTCTGATGTTCATATTGTACATGTATGGAGTGGTGACTCACTCCTGACTATTGCACATATAGGAAGTAATAGCATAAGAAATCAGGCTAACTGTAACAGTTATTGAAGCAATTTGCCTGAGTGATTACTATAGCTGATACTTCATAGTAAGTGGCATATTGATCTAATTATTCGCTGTCATGCCTGGCATTCAAGTTCAGTAGTCTTTTTTTTTTTTCCAAAATCTCTTTATTTCAATTTTCTTTTTTCAAATAATAACAACAATACGGTAACTCAAAAACACAAATAAACAATACAAATACCAATCTAAAGAAAACAGACAACAATCTCGTTCCAAGAAAATTATACATATATATATATATATATATATATATACATATATATATATATATATATATATATATACAGAAGTCACTACATCATCAAGTAAAGTATGAGAATTCTTATGTTCATTTGGTCACATAAGCGATAGTTAGAATGGGGATAGTCTATATATATATCAAGTAAAAATAGAAATGTAACCATTTATTTCTTGCATCTTCTCCCTTTTCTTAGTATATGTGTAACAAGTTCAGCAGTCTTATGGATAGAGGGAAGAAGCTCCTGTTCATTCTAGATGTTTTGTAGTGTAAGCTGTGATGCCACCTGCCTGAGGAATGGTGGAAGTACATGCCATGGGCAGGGTGAGTGGGATCATTGATTATCTTCCTAGTTCTTCCACACACCGACTCTCATGCAGATTACCCATGGATAGGAGCGAGGAACATTCATTTTGTTACAAACTTCCATTTTGAATCTGTTTTTGTGCTCAAACTAACTATCCCATTTGGTTACAGATTGGCCTTACCCACTTAATGGTCAGTAATTACATATTACCCCTAAAGAGAATAATTGGGATCATACCATAGATAATTTGAGGAGACCCATGTGTGGGATAAAGCATTTAGGAGCTGCCTCTGTTCATTAATAGTATAGTGGGCAGTCCTGTGGTACATTTCTCTTTCCCAGCCATAGATCTAAGCCGCTTTTGAATATGGACAGAGATTAACTTTGTTTTATGTGTTACCAAACAGTGGTATCCTCTGTGAGATATACTGGTTTCTCCAAACCATTCTGTTGATGTTGCTAAAGAAGTTTAAATTCCTTGACTGAGTATTTCTGATGCCATTTGACTTGCTGATGTGCAGTGTCCATCAGTAATAGGACGGATGACGCTCTATACGCCAGACACAGTTCACCTCTTAGCAGTCTGTAGGATACTGAGTATGGTAACTGGGCTTTGATTCAGTCCATTTAGAACATGTTATTAAGGTCTTGTAGTATTTTAGTAAGACATCTCTGTTGGCATTCCAGTTGCTGTGTGTGTCTGAACAGATACATGCTAAAGGGGGCATTATATTCAATGACTTGACTAATGAGGGCTGATTAAAGGGTGATAATGGCATCTCTAGATCTAGACACAATCTGTTTGTTTATAAGCTGTGAAATATGTAAGGACTTTCTTTCAACAATGTACACATTGGTGAAAAGTTAGGTCACTGTCCACATAAGTTCTCAAATCCCAAAAAGCTGGACTAACTCTTTGGGGCATATTGTCAATGTGGTAGTTCCCTGGGGTAGAGGACTTCTCAAAGGATAAAATAATGCATTTCTTGGCATTTTGTTTCAGTCCATTATTTGGCACAAGTTATTTATTTGGGACAAATCTTTCTGCAGGATGGCTAAGTCATTTGTCGATTCAATGACTGCTCCAAGCTTGCAGTCATCTAAAAACTTACAGATAAACTTAATGGTAGACACACCCATGTGCACATACTCAAAGCACTGTTCAGTATATTTTACTGCTGTATACACTGCACACATCTTAGCAGCAAAACTATTTGTAACAGTAATAGGAACAATCATATCTCTTTGGTCAGTTGTAAGTTTGTAATTATTTTGCAGGGGCATGTGAACAGTTTATCTAGGTCTGACATTATTTAAAAAAGTGCAGCTGCAGATATATAACTATCAGGCACAGAACCAGCATGCTAAATGTCCAAGAAGGATACCAGGGTGCTAGCCATGCAGGAAATATGCTGTTGGTTCCACTGCTTTCCATAACAACAGAGCAATGCCTAAAAAAACAGGCCAAGCAGGAACACACTAAATAATTTGCTGGGACACAGGAATACAGACTATGAGTGGTGGTGCTGCGGTAACGTTGTTACCTCACAGTAAGATGTTGTCCTGTTCGATTCTCAGCTAGAGCGTCTTCTGTGTGGAGACATGCATGAATGGGCGTACCTTCTTTGAAGGTTGTGCGTCATGGCTGGCAACTCGGCACGTAAAAATCCACTGCCAATCATTAGTGGACCGGAATTCCGCTGTGGCGACCCCTAACCGGGAAAAGCCAAAAGACTCAACAACAGGTTTTACTCCAAGCCATCATCATCTAGGAATGTTCTATATAAGCCTAAGCCTAGAAATCAGTGTTAATATTATACTCTGCACTGTGGTATGTTTACTTGTTTGCCATTGATTGCTCACACATATCTAGTCACTTCTCTCTTTTTGTTCTAATTTAAAGCCTTTAGCCATGTTTGTAACATGTACAATGCAACTAAGGTATTTCTGTACTGCAGTATCTTTACTTAGTTGATGTTAAAGTTCAAGATATTTTATTTTTTTTCTCTTTTGGTTTAATAATCAAAACTACTAACTCAGTTCTGTAATATGCACTTTTTGTCTTCTAACCATTAACAAATACTTGTTAGAACTGTTATTATTAGGCTTGTACTCTCTTACTATAACCTTTTATAAATAAAATTTATGAATTTTGTGTGGAGCTTATCTTTCTGGGTATCTTCGGGAAAAGGTCCTTGTGCCCTGATGGACTATTCAAGTAAACAAATACAAACAAATAAAATAATAAAGCAGTTGAATCAGTATATATTCATGGAGATAGAAAACAGTCTCATATTAGTCAACTAAAAATACCTACTATGTTTTTAAAGGTAGCTCATTGTATTGATGTAATTTTTGATTTTTAATACATGGTATTATAACAAGAAAACATTTGCCCCACTTTAATGATTAGTGAAAGCAATGAGATGAAGGTATTCCTTCTTGTAAAACACCTCATCTGTGTATGGCGGGGAAAGAACAAGTTAATATGTCTACAGATATACCTCTACCTAACCTGGACAAAGGTGGAGCAACCATCAGATGCATTCATAAGACTGTATGAATCCAGCAAAGATCAAGGAATAGTGTTAGAAAGTCCCAAAGGTACTACAATTTGATTATAGCTACAAAGAGAAGAACCAATGCCAACTAAAGAGACATGGTAGTGTATAACTATGACAGTGCATCCTAAAAAAAATGAACAAGTAAAAAGAAAGAAAGAAGTTGTGTGTTAAAATGTTACAACCCTAAAATATTGCAAAACATGAAGTAGTGGTGACTAGCAGAACTGAAGACAAGGACTCACACAATAAAAGGGTGAATTCCAAGGGTTTGAAGTTAAATTATTGAAAATGCACTAATAGAACAGAATACTAAATATTCTGTAAAGTTAAAACAGAGAGCTATTAAAATAGAGAACTCATAGCAGAAGTTGAGTGCTGAGGAAGCACTCAAATATACTAGATAGGCTAAAGAAAAGGAAAGAGTACCTGCTCACAGTTCTAAATCTATTTATGTTATTGTAAGAAAGAAAACTCAAATAAGGGAAGGTTCAAGGCAAAACTGTCTGCATATTTAAACTGAAGATAAATTTTGTTCTCATGTACCCTTTGCAAATGGAGAACTAGGTAAAGAAGAAAATAAATTGACAGGATGATGTTTATTCATACTGAAATTAAAAGAGAGTAACACAGAGAAGAAAAGGTAACTGAAAAAGATGTATTCAGTCACATTTAGGCACAGGTAGAGCAGCCTAAAAATTAAAAGACAAAGGACAGCTTGGTGTATACTGAAACACAAGATAATCAGGAACATAACCCAAGTGGTACTCCTGTGGAGTCAAAATATAAGACCCTTAAACAGAAGAAGGATGGTTCTATGTGACAGATTAATAAAAGAAAAGCACTATAAAAAATAAGGTAGAACTGCCAAGTGACTTTTGTGCTTTTCTCAGGAGAAGTGTTAGATGCTCAGTCCTTAGTTCAGTATTGGAAAAGAAACTCAACAGCTGGCTGACCTTCAGGTAAGATGTATAAAGTTTACAAATGCATAATAGTTCAATGACAATATGAGCAGGCCAAGAAAGGCATAGCTAGAACTGAATGGAAAGAAATGCAACACAGGATTTCTACTTCCTACCCATATTTTGAATTACAAAATGAATTATTATAGAAGGTAATGAGGAAGTAGTAGTATGTTAACTATTATTGTTCACTCCATTGAGAAACATAACAATGAGGTTAACATATAGTCATGTAATAGGAGGACACCTAGGACTGAACAAGACTGAAGCAAGGATGTTAGCAAGGCTTCACTGGCCAAGAATAATTAAAGAAGTTGAAAAATTCTGTGCTGGACATCCTGAATGCCCAAAAATATTCTTGCAGCAAGGCTTCAAAAATTATTTGATTTAATTGCCCATTACAGAGGTCTCACTTGAATGTATTGCTATGGACTTTGTTAGCACACTAGGAAAATCCAGCAATGGGTTTCAATAAAATGTGGTCATTTTAGACCATGCAACTAAGTACCCTGAGGTTATCAGCCAAACAAAACTAATGCTAAATCCTTAACTGTAGAGACTAGAGTTATTATTTTCACACAAAGGGATACATAATAAAATTATATTCATACAAAGGACTCTATTTATGTCTGGAAAAATACACCAACATTGACAGTGGTTTAAGATCAAGCAATTAAAGCCTTTGTCTGTCATCTACAGATAGAATGGTTAATGGAATGTTTTAACTAAACATTAAAGTCCATGCTAAGAAAAAAATTTTGAGGAAGTGTATAAAAACTAGACCCAATTAATACCATACCTCCTGTTTACCATTATGCAAGTGGCACAAGCCTCAGCAGTGTTCGCTTCTTTTGAACAACTGACTTGCAGGCACTGTATTAAACTGCACAATATTTCCAGAAAATACTTGGGAATAAGAAAATACCCCATTTAAAAGTGACATAAAATACAGTGGGAACTTACAAGCTTGCCAAATGTAGTGATGCCCAATCATGACAAAACATGGGAAAAAAAGCCCAGGCAACAGGACAAGGAATGTTAATAAAAACACAAGAACTGGGGAATTCAAAGGTGGAGATCAGGTGTCCCCCCCAAAAAAAATGGATAAATGGTAGGGTCCATTGGAAATAATAAAAGAAAAAAATATGTAAACTACAGGGAGAAACATACTGGTAAGGCAAGAGCAGAACATACATTTGAATGTCTTGAAACCGGAAAGTAGCACATACCCCTGTACTTTGTTTAGCAGCAGAGACTAGTAGATGTAAAGAAAACTGACCTCTGTGTCTGCAGTGCAGTCAGATGTCACATTACGTAAGCTACAGAAATAAAGAATAAGGGAGATTCTGTTAAAAAACAAAGAAGAACCTTGTAAAACGCACCTGATTCAATATAAGTTGGAAAAAATTTCCGGGGAGGAGTTAATTCCAAACTTTAGAGAGTAACAGAGTCAGACATTAAGGCTGTACAAGAGGAGGTACAAAAATACTTAGAATGAAGATAATAGAAGAATCAAAAGGAGTTCAGCAGCTCCATAATGTTAGCCCCAAAGCTTGATGTTCTGTAATCATTTTAGGAAGCCAAACACAATTTCAGTATTTAACAGCTACCCAATTCCTGTGGTAAATGAACTCAAAGAAAAGTTGAAGGAGAAGTGGTTGTTGGTTATATCAGGTCTAATAAAGGAAAACTGGCAAGTCACTGTAAGAGGTGAACCCAGTAAAAAGACATCCTTTTCAACATCGGAGTGCTAATAATCTCAGAATATTGCAGTCTATATTCACACACACATGCACACACACACACACACACACACACACACACACACACACACACACACACACACACACACACACACACACACACATGAGCGCGTGCGTGCACACACACATGTATTTTTGGGAGGTATATCAAGTATAACATTTTTGTTGTCTGGAATAGAGATGTTAAAGTTTATCTGTAGTTATGAACTTACTGACAGTGGAAATAGTGAGAAAGAAAAGAGACCAAGTAAAAAGTATGTGCTCAAAAGGTGGATTCATCAAGGTATACCAGGTTTTTAATGCAGTGACATTCTAATCATTTCTTAATGAGATGCAGCAGATGATTTATGAACTGCCTTTACATTAAAACAGGTGTCTGAATTTCCATAAAGTAAATACAAATGAAATGAATAATCATTTATGGGAGAATAAGTAAAAGTTATATAATTAATTTCACATGATTCATGAATGTTCACGTTTGTGATTACCTTCCTGACTCTTCCTTGTTCAATGGTCATCTCATATTTCTGTTCTGGACCAAACACAAACTGCCAAAACACTTTTGTTGCTGAATAAATTCCCGCAGTCATTGCTAGTCTTACCAGATTATGCAATCACTCACAGGGGTTTTACTATTTCATCTCATCTTAAGAAAGTCTCAGTCAATACTTCAAGTTACTGCTTATTTTAAAAACGGAGACATTTTATTTGAAGTAGCAGGTTATATTATTTGCATTTATGGCAATAATTTACTGTACTATAGTAACAGAGTGTAGTAATCAGTAAGGATACATCTGATTACTATGTACACTATCAGTAAATGTCTTGGTTTAATTTCTGCAAGTCTTTTGGGTTTCTAGTACAATGACAGGAATGGACCCCATTCCTAAGTCAGGGTATGACTGAATTTCATGAAATTAGTATTGTTTTAATCTGTGATGCCAGCCAAAAGTGCTCTTTGCAGTACCCACAATGTGCCCAGAACTGACTCCTTTTGCAATTCATATGGAGTTACAGCTTATCTAGATACAACTGTAGAGTATGTTTTATTAGCCACATTGCTACTAGTACTATTGGAACTGTCTGACATTCTAATCGTGATGATGTTATTATAACAATTTACTTCCGAATTCAAAGTGATTAGTACCATACTTCAGGAAATCAATTGTGTCTGCCTGATTTCATTTTCATAGGCCATAATAGAAGAGTTATTTGAATGTTGAACCAGTTTTGAACAAAAATGTTAGTCTACTTTGTAATTTGCAGCAAGTGTTTCAATAAGGTTTAGTCATTGGCTCATTTAAAGTAAAACTGACTGTTACCTTTACGGTGAATAGCATTAATATGATTTGCTCAGTTTTCAGGTTATACCTGTGTTAAAATGTGCATCTTCATATGACTTCATTACACTCCTCCCTATCTGCATAATCATTATCTGCCTCTGTCTTACCAGTATGTTTCTTCCTGTATGTCATTTATTTCAGATGACAAGCAGTATACATGTTATATTACCTTATACTAAACCAAAAAACAGCAATGACTAAATACTATATCTTTCTAATTATAACCAAAAAGGAGTCATCATGGACTAAATCATTCACACCAAAGGGGGGAAACAGAAAAAATGCACAACTAGTTTTTGTTTATTGAAAATGTTTGCTTTCTTGCCTGCTTTCCTGTATGCCCATCTACTTACTTACCAATGAATTCTTATTTTCTGAAACTACTCATTAGATACAAATTCATATAAAATACAATAGAAATCGCATATAACAAAAGAGGGTTCCTGTTGTAAGTTCAATGAATGGAAGTGTAATCCCCAGAACTGTGAAATTATATGACAGGAGAAAAAGATATACAGAGTCCAAATATGCTGCATCTCAGAGAATTCCTCTTTTTTCTTAGGCACAGCTGGGTGTCATGGATGTATCACCCACCACACTGGGCGATGCAGGAGAGCTTTCCTCGTGCAAGAAGAAAGAGTTATGAAATGAACATTCACAGTTCACTGGTGCTTCTTGGTTATTACACTTCTGCATAGTTTCAAGACTTGCATCATCAAGTCTTCTAATGTGGCACCAGAAGATATAAAAAGGCAAATATAGAGGTAATGTGCAGTGCTAAATGATACAGATAAAACAATGAGGGCTGGCATTATGGCACAGAACTAGAGGAAAATATGATGGTGTTATTATATTTACTTCTTACATTGCCTTTTTCATTTTTAGGAATATAGGAACATAGTAATGATGCTAGGCAAGAAGTCACAGAGACCATAAGATGTTTAGTCATACACACCTTCAAGAAGCCATATTTAAAAGTTCTTGGCAAACTTGATACTGCTTACCTCCAAAATTGAGTATTACCTTATATACTGTAATACACCTGGTGTAATATTTGTGTGTACCCATCCAATCATCAAGATGAGACTTAATAGCAGCTAAAGTAGTACTTGTTTTGACTTGTAGAGAATACACTGTGTGGGGGACCTGTTCCTCCAGCAAGTCTTGTTTATGTTTTAATGTAGATTTAGGTCTGCAATGCAGGTGTTTGTAGAGGCACTGGTTTTGTAAAGAAATAGGAAGGTAAATTGGATTTGGAATTTCATGGCTCAAAAAGATAGATACCAGCCACATCAGAGTAGCCAATTGGCTACTGAGTATAATGAACATTGTGCTAATCTTTTAGGATATTTGAAGGCTTTAAAACCTTTAACTTTCTTGGTAAGAAGTCTCTGGGGTCTTTCCAGTTGAGCAATATGTTTGGATTTGTACATACCACAGGGGACACTGTATTTAATGATGAGTCAGATGAAGGAAGACAAGGTGAGGTGTCTTTTTTGGTCTTGAAGATATTACCATGATAATTAATGGGGACAAACAGAAGGACTTCCTGACTATAAACTAAAAAACAAACTTAGGCAACAACAAAATATTAAACAAAAACGAATCAAATGAGAGAAGTGGCACTTGGACAACAAAACAATAAATTGAATCAATGTGAAGTGCTTTTCGTTTGTGTAGCATCCACAAACTTCTTCAGACAAATAATAACAAGTAACAGGTGCCTTATAAGCACAAGCAAGCATCAGCTCAATGAAATTATTAAACAATAAACTACTAATCAACTTTTAAAGGTGTAATACCATCAGTGCAGAACCACCTATGGTACCAACTATTGTATATTATACCTCCTACATGACTACTAAAGAAACTACAAACAGTATCATAATAACAGTAATATCTGAAAAAATATTAATAAAATAAAAATAAAAATAAAAAAATAAAATAAAAAAATAAAAATAAAAAATAAAAATGTTAAAACAACAGTAATTAAATAAATTAAACAGTCCAAATCGTGTATAACATCCACGGGACCACCACGGCAGCCAATACTTCTTCCAAAATATGTCCAATAATCAATGCTAGGTGCTGAAATGGTTCCTCCAAAGACACACACAAACAAAGCAAAAAACAGAAAAATCCTGGAAGAACACCGTTGGATGCTTCAAGTAGTAAAAATAAGAACTTTTAATAAAAGCTGGTACAAAACAGATAAGCGCTTTTGGGTTGGTAGCCCTTCATCAGATGAATAACAGACATCAAAACTCACAATTTAAACAAAACATCTTCCAATCAACATCTAGTAAAAAACCCGCCTATTTTTCAGGGTGGGTTTCACTGGGATGACATCATTAAGACCCGCCCCCCCCTGTGGGCCATCAGCTGTATAATCCATCTAAACTCAATTAATTCAGTTAATTGTTTGATGTCTCCACCCCTTCTACCCAAACTAACATTAACTATAGCCCTAAAGCTAAAATTGTGTGTGGGATTATCTTGAATATGTCTAAAGAGGGCATTGTGCTGATCACTGTTCCTAATGGCAGATAAATGCTGTAGGATCCTGACCTTAAACATATTGTTGGTTTTGCCCACATAAAAACAAGGGCAAGAACCACAATTGGCCAGATAAACAATGTCCTTTGTTCTACATGTAGCCCTGGCTTTTAAGCAAAACCAACAATATATTTAAGGTCAGGATCCTACAGCATTTATCTGCCATTAGGAACAGTGATCAGCACAATGCCCTCTTTAGACATATTCAAGATAATCCCACACACAATTTTAGCTTTAGGGCTATAGTTAATGTTAGTTTGGGTAGAAGGGGTGGAGACATCAAACAATTAACTGAATTAATTGAGTCTAGATGGATTATACAGCTGATGGCCGACAGGGGGCCAGGTCTTAATGATGTCATCCCAGTGAAACCCACCCTGAAAAATAGGCGGGTTTTTTACTAGATGTTGATTGGAAGATGTTTTGTTTAAATTGTGAGTTTTGATGTCTGTTATTCATCTGATGAAGGGCTACCAACCCGAAAGCGCTTATCTGTTTTGTACCAGCTTTTATTAAAAGTTCTTATTTTTACTACTTGAAGCATCCAGCGGTGTTCTTCCAGGATTTTTCTGTTTTTTTCTTCCAAAATATACACACACACATATATATATATATATATATATATATATATATATATATACACACACAAGCTAAGCGATATTAATGAACTTTTCAGTCAATGACTGAAGCGAAGTAAAACATGTAGAAAATAATATATAAAAAATCGTATATAAAAAATAGTATATAAAAAACTTGGATGTCAACAAGTAAATAAATATGTGAAACATATATATATATATATATATACACATAAAAAATAAATATTCTAAAATATATTCTAATAAAATATAATATTCATGTTAAAAAGTTTGGATATATTGTTTTAAATATATTTCTTTACTAATTCTTATGTGCCTTCAATCTCCTATTACGTAGAATAAGTTTCAAAGGAATTTTATCATTTATGCCAGGTTTCCTATCAGCTCTGAATTTAATTATCCATTTTATCTCACAACGCTCAGTGAAGTTATTTATATTACCTCCACGAGCGTTAGGGTGAATGACTTGTAACAGTGAAAATTTAAACTGATGTGTGGAGTCCGTAAAACAAACATGTCTGGCTAATGCATTCTGTTCATTCCCTAGCCTCATATAATAGTCATGTTCTCTAATTCTTTTTCTTAATCTTCTATTCGTTTTTCCTACGTAAAATGTAGTGCACATTGTGCATCGAGCTAAATATATCACATTCTGTGTCTGACAATCAGCTGTAACTGTAAGAAGGTACACATATTGTGTAACAGGATGTAGAAATACTTTCATACTATCAATGAACTTACATTGGTTACACCTCATACAATGTGTCGTACCGATACACACTCTATCACCATTAATAACCGTTTTAGAGTGACAAAGTATCTGTTTCAGATTCTTCTTATTTTTAAAAATAAATTTAGGTTCTTCACCTACAATTTCCCTTATGTTCTCATCTAATAATAAAATGCTCCAATGTTTCCTGAAGATGTTAATTATTAAATCAACATCTGAGCTAAAATACATGGGAACCTTGACATTTAAACTACTATGACAGTTGACTACATTATTCATAGGCTCAATAGTAGGGACTTGCAGTCGTCAGTTTGAGGGTTCTCGTTATAGAGAATGCTTCTTTAATTTCATTAATATTATAGCCTCTATCCAGAAGTCTATATTCCAAATCTTTCAGTTCTTGATTGTATCCTGCTTCCATTGGATTAAGTCTGGAAGCCCTCATAGTCTGCCCTTTGATAACATTTCTGAAAACATATCTAGGGTGCATGCTAGTTCTATGTAGCAACGTATTGTGAAAGCAAGCATTCCTATGTATCCCAGTATTCACTAATCCATTGTCAAACCTCTCTATATTTATATCAAGGAAAGAAATATTATGTATTGAATAGCTAATGGTGAACTTTAAATAAGTGGATAAAGCATTCACCTGTTCATAGAATCGAACTAACGGATCTTCATTGCCATTCCACACAAAAAACAAGTCATCCACATATCTCTTATAGAAACCTACATTTCTTTTGAAACTATCCAATGTAAATAACGCATTCTCTTCCCAATAGGCCATAACAGTATTGGCGTGGCTATTAGCACATGGTGTTCCCATAGCTACGCCATCTCGTTGGGAATAAATAACATTCTCAAACATAAAAATATTGTTCTCTAAAACCGTTTCTAGAAAAAGAGATAGTAAAGCTATCTGTTTAAAATTCATATCAGAATATTCCATTAAATAGTCACGTACAATTCTTACACCATCTTCATTTGGTATGACAGTAAATAAACTCATGACATCCAAGGTCACAAAATAAAAAGGTACATCTTGAGCCAAAGGTTTTAAGTAATCATAGAAATCAGTTAAAAACTGCTTACTATCTCTCAAAATCTGAGGTCTACTATCAACTATAGGTCTTAAAAAATATTCTATATAAATTGATAAAGGCTCTGTCACCCAATTCCTACCTGACACAATGGGTCTCAACGGAGGATGTAAGGGATCTTTGTATATTTTAGGAAGACCATTAATTACTGGAATCAGAGGATAATTCACTTTTAAAAATCTAAACATATCTAAGGTAATATCTCTGCTCATAATAATATCATCTAACATTGTGAAAACCATTGTGACCTTATTCTCAACTTCATGGACGTCAATAATGCTGTAAAAATTCTCGTCCTGAAGTAAGGCAAACATACTTTCTTTATAATAGTCATAATCCAATATTACTAATGGGCCACCCTTATCTGCTGGCCTTATACTAATGGTAGGATCATTGCTTAAAGCTTCTAAGGCCTGTCTTTGTTTAAAATTCAAATTCCTCCTATTAACCTTATTAACATTAGGTGCATTATTCGTATGTAGCTCATAAACATCTTCCTCTACTAACTTATTAAACACATCTAAATATGGATTCAACGTAGGTACAAACGTACTTGGTGGTTTAAAAATTAAATTCGGAACATTACTAATAGCTGAGTTTTTAAAATCAATTTTCAGCTGTACATTTCGTGCAAACATTTTAGTGTCAATAATAATGTCTCATAAACTACTTCTACAGGAGGGTATAAAAGAGAGTCCCTTGTTTAGTACTTGAATCTCATGTGTTGTTAATATTTTATGTGACAAATTATAAACTAGCAATTCTCTGCTCTCTCCCACATTCTTTTCAGTGTGGGGCCAGTATGTTCCCCTCCTGAACCTTTCCTTTTCTGTCTGCCCCAACTGAATGATCTCTGTCGTTTCTCTGAATGTGCTAGTGCTATAGGAAAAGGGATTTGTTCATTGTTAGTAACTACACGTGTATTACACATAAGACGGTCTTTAGGTCTAACCGATGGTTCTGTAATTGAGCATTTTTATTCAGGTTCCCATTAGGATGTCTATCTAACACTGGCCTACTATGTGCTTCTACATTACTATGTATAAGTACAGAACCAATAACCGAGCCACTATTCACAGTCTCTTTTTGATTATTGTTAGACCTTACAGGACTTAAAGCTTTTTCATTAGTGCTTTCAATGTTATCAGTTACAATGTCCATAAAAACATTACTAAAGTCTTTCCTCATAAATGAATTTGTCCTATTCGGTTGATTGTTAGTCACCAGATTGGAAGGATGAATGTAGTTATTAGTAGTAATTCTTGGCCAAGTGAATACATGGCCTGCGATAAAGTCTTTTGTATCCCGTGTAATTTTTCTCTTTTTCTGCTCAATTAACCTTTTCTCAAAAATTTGTAAGTTATCAAGAACTCATTCCAAACCTTGTTCAACATGCGACTGTGAATATCTATCCACAATGTTTCTTTGTTGTTCCATTATAGTATTTCTCAAAGCGTCCTCTTCAGGACGAAAAAAGTCATTTAATAACCTCATGTTGTTCAAACTCAATTCTAAGTTCAATTGTTGCCATTTAAAAAGCAAGGCGGGATAAGTGTTACCTGTAGTGGGCATCTTTAAGATGCGCAGTCCGCGTGGTACAATTCTCCTCGTTAAACATACCTCAAAATGATAGCGCTGAAGTTGCATCCTTTTCAGCTTGTTTAAATTCAATTCCAAGCTATCAAGTGCCTCTACTAATCCCACAATATGTCCGTTTTCACCAACCGCAGCATCATCACTCTCAGATACTTCAAAGAGCGTTAGTGGATTCACGGATCTGGAAATGACATCAGAAAAATGATCAGGTCTGCTTACTTTATTTTGAGCAGGCTCTGGATTATATGGTAGCTCAATAGACACTGCTTGTGTCTCAGCCATGTCCTCTAAGAGCTTCCAAACAATTATGAATAATAAAAACAAAACTAAAAAATGGCAGCTCGATAGAGGTAAAGGTTCCACAAGGTTGTAAATAAAAGTGATAAACGAAACAGTCCAAATCGTGTATAATATCCACGGGACCACCACGGCAGCCAATACTTCTTCCAAAAAAAAAAAAAAAAAAAAATATATATATATATATATATATATATATATATATATATATATATATATATACACACACTAAGCGATATTAACGAACTTTTCAGTCAATAACTGAAGCGAAGTAAAACATGTATTCAGTTTTGTTAAAGACAAGCAAAGTTAGCGCTTTCACCACTAGGGCTTCTTCAGACTTTTACAAAGCTGCACAAAATAACAAATTAATATACTCTCAAGTTAAATGAGAAACATGACATCACTTCCTACAAATTAATTAATTAATTGACCACTCAAAGTGATACATCTGCTGTGTAAAATACTATATACGATGTAAAATGCAGTGAAATTAAATATATCTGAAAATCAGTTACTATGGTCTCCTATCAAAAATCTTTAAACATTTTCATTAAGAAGCTTATTCATTAAAAAGCATAAATTAATGACCAATCGTGTCTTGGTATATAAACTCATCTGACAAACATATTAAGCAACTAGATAAAAACAGAACTGTGTGTATACATACTAAGTTGCATATGTCTATTTATCAACTTCTGTAGATCTATAGCATGTAGAAAATAGTATATAAAAAATAGTATATAAAAAACTTGGATGTCAACAAGTAAATAAATATGTGAAACATATATATATATATATATATATATATATATATATATATATATATATACATAAAAAATAAATATTCTGAAAAATATTATAATAAAATATAATATTCATGTTAAAAAGTTTGAATATATTGCTTTAAATATATTTCTTTACTAATTCTTATGTGCCTTCATTCTCCTATTACTTAGAATAGGTTTCAAAGGAATTTTATCATTTATGCCAGGTTTCCTATCAGCTCTGAATTTAATTATCCATTTTATCTCACAACGCTCAGTGAAGTTGTTTATATTACCTCCACGAGTGTTGGGGTGAATGACTTGTAACACTGAAAATTTAAACTGATGTGTGGAGTCCGTAAAACAAACATGTCTGGCTAATGCATTCTGTTCATTCCCTAGCCTCATATAATAGTCATGTTCTCTAATTCTTTTTCTTAATCTTCTATTCGTTTTTCCTACGTAAAATGTAGTGCACATTGTGCATCGAGCTAAATATATCACATTCTGTGTCTGACAATCAGCTGTAACTGTAAGAGGGTACACATATTGTGTGACAGGATGTAGAAATACTTTCATACTATCAATGAACTTACATTGGTTACACCTCATACAAGGTGTCGTACCGATACACACTCTATCACCATTAATAACCGGTTTAGAGTGGCAAAGTATCTGTTTCAGATTCTACTTATTTTTAAAAATAAATTTAGGTTCTTCACCTACAATTTCCCTTATGTTCTCTTCTAATAATAAAATGCTCCAATGTTTCCTGAAGATGTTAATTATTAAATCAACATCTGAGCTAAAATACATGGGAACCTTGACATTTAAACTACTATGGCAGTTGACTACATTATTCATAGGCTCAATAGTAGGGACTTGCAGTCATCAGTTTGAGGGTTCTCTTTATAGAGAATGCTTCTTTAATTTCATTAATATTATAACCTCTATCCAGAAGTCTATATTCCAAATCTTTCAGTTCTTGATTGTATCCTGCCTCCACTGGATTAAGTCTGGAAGCCCTCATAGTCTGCCCTTTGATAACATTTCTGAAAACATATCTAGGGTGCATGCTAGTTCTATGTAGCAAAGTATTGCGAAAGCATGCTTTCCTATGTATCCCAGTATTCACTAATTCATTGTCAAACCTCTCTATATTTATATCAAGGAAAGAAATATTACGTATTGAATAGCTAATGGTGAACTTTAAATAAGTGGATAAAGCATTCACCTGTTCATAGAATCTAACTAACGGATCTTCATTGCCATTCCACACAAAAAACAAGTCATCCACATATCTCTTATAGAAACCTACATTTCTTTTGAAACTATCCAATGTAAATAACTCATTCTCTTCCCAATAGGCCATAACAGTATTGGCGTAGCTATTAGCACATGGTGTTCCCATAGCTACGCCATCTCGTTGGGAATAAATAACATTCTCAAACATAAAAATATCGTTCTCTAAAACCGTTTCTAGAAAAAGAGATAGTAAATCTATCTGTTTAAAATTCATATCAGAATATTCCATTAAATAATTACGTACAATTCTTACACCATCTTCATTTGGTATGACAGTAAATAAACTCATGACATCCAAGGTCACAAAATAAAAAGGTACATCTTGAGCCAAAGGTTTTAAGTAATCATAGAAATCAGTTAAAAACTGCTTACTATCTCTCAAAATCTGAGGTCTACTATCAACTATAGGTCTTAAAAAATATTCTATATAAATTGATAAAGGCTCTGTCACCCAATTCCTACCTGACACAATGGGTCTCAACGGGGGATGTAAGGGATCTTTGTGTATTTTAGGAAGACCATTAATTACTGGAATCAGAGGATAATTCACTTTTAAAAATCTAAACATATCTAAGGTAATATCTCTGCTCATAATAATATCATCTAACATTGTGAAAACCATTGTGACCTTATTCTCAACTTCATGGACGTCAATAATGCTGTAAAAATTCTCGTCCTGAAGTAAGGCAAACATACTTTCTTTATAATAGTCATAATCCAATATTACTAACGGGCCACCCTTATCTGCTGGCCTTATACTAATGGTAGGATGATTGCTTAAAGCTTCTAAGGCCTGTCTTTGTTTAAAATTCAAATTCCTCCTATTAACCTTATTAACATTAGGTACATTATTCGTATGTAGCTCATAAACATCTTCCTCTACTAACTTATTAAACACATCTAAATATGGATTCAACGTAGGTACAAACATACTTGGTGGTTTAAAAATTAAATTTGGAACATTACTAATAGCTGAGTTTTTAAAATCAATTTTCAGCTGTACATTTCGTGCAAACATTTTAGTGTCAATAATAATGTCTCATAAACTACTTCTACAGGAGGGTATAAAAGAGAGTCCCTTGTTTAGTACTTGAATCTCATGTGTTGTTAATATTTTATGTGACAAATTATAAACTAGCAATTCTCTGCTCTCTCCCACATTCTTTTCAGTGTGGGGCCAGTATGTTCCCCCTCCTGAACCTTTCCTTTTCTGTCTTCCCCAACTGAATGATCTCTGTCATTTCTCTGAATATGCTAGTGCTATAGGAAAAGGGATTTGTTCATTGTTAGAAACTACACGTGTATTACACATAAGACGGTCTTTAGGTCTAACCGATGGTTCTGTAATTGAAGCATTTTTATTCAGGTTCCCATTAGGATGTCTATCTAACACTGGCCTACTATCTGCTTCTACATTACTATGTATAAGTACAGAACCAATAACCGAGCCACTATTCACAGTCTCTTTTTGATTATTGTTAGACCTTACAGGACTTAAAGCTTTTTCATTAGTGCTTTCAATGTTATCAGTTACAATGTCCATAAAAACATTACTAAAGTCTCTCTTCAAAAATGAATTTGTCCTATTCGGTTGATTGTTAGTCACCGGATTGGAAAGATGAATGGAGTTATTAGTAGTAATTCTTGGCCAAGTGAATACATGGCCTGCCATAAAGTCTTTTGTATCCCGTGTAATTTTTCTCTTTTTCTGCTCAATTAACCTTTTCTCAAAAATTTGTAAGTTATCAAGAACTCATTCCAAACCTTGTTCTACATGCGACTATGAATATCTATCCACAATGTTTCTTTGTTGTTCCATTATAGTATTTCTCAAAGCGTCCTCTTCAGGACGAAAAAAGTAATTTAATAACCTCATGTCATTCAAACTCAATTCTAAGTTCAATTGTTGCCATTTAAAAAGCAAGGCAGGATAAGTGTTACCTGTAGTGGGCATCTTTAAGATGCGCAGTCCGCGTGTTACAATTCTCCCCGTTAAACATACCTCAAAATGATAGCGCTGCAGTTGCATCCTTTTCAGCTTATTTAAATTCAGTTCCAAGCTATCAAGTGCCTCTACTAATCCCACAATATGTCCGTTTTCACCAACCGCAGCATCGTCACTCTCAGATACTTCAAACAGCGTTAGTGGATTCACGGATCTGGAAATGACATCAGAAAAACGATCAGGTCTGCTTACTTTATTTTGATCAGGCTCTGGATTATATGGTAGTTCAATAGACACTGCTTGTGCCTCAGCCATGTCCTCTAAGAGCTTCCAAACAATTATGAATAATAAAAACAAAACTAAAAAACGGCAGCTCAATGGAGGCAAAGGTTCCACAAGGTTGTAAATAAAAGTGATAAATGAAACAGTCCAAATCGCGTATACATCCACGGGACCACCACGACAGCCAATACTTCTTCCAAAAAAAAAAAAAATATATATATATATATATATATATATATATATAGATATATATATATACATATATACACGCTAAGTGATATTAATGAACTTTTCAGTCAATAAC
This sequence comes from Protopterus annectens, assembly GCF_019279795.1. Classification (NCBI taxonomy): domain Eukaryota; kingdom Metazoa; phylum Chordata; order Ceratodontiformes; family Protopteridae; genus Protopterus; species Protopterus annectens. The sequence continues at coordinate 228,437,140 of NC_056744.1, forward strand.
TGAAGCAAAATAAAACATGTATTCAGTTTTATTAAAGACAAAGTTAGCGCTTTCACCACTAGGGCTTCTTCAGCCTTTTACAAAGCTGCACAAGAAAACAAATTAATATACTCTCAAGTTAAATGAGAAACATGACATCACTTCCTACAAATTAATTAATTAATTGACCACTCAAAGTGATACATCTGCTGTGTAAAATACTATATACGATGTAAAATGTAGTGAAATTAAATATATCTGAAAATCAGTTACTATGGTCTCCTATCAAAAATCTTTGAACATTTTCATTAAGAAGCTTATTCATTTAAAAGTATAAATTAATGACCCATCGTGTCTTGGTATATAAACTCATCTGACGAACACATTAAGCAACTAGATAAAAACAGAACTGTGTGTATACATACTAAGTTGCATATGTCTATTTATCAACTTCTGTAGATCTATAGCATGTAGAAAATAGTATGTAAAAAAATAGTATATAAAAAACTTGGATGTCAACAAGTAAATAAATATGTGAAACATATATATATATATATATATATATATATATATATATATATATATATATGTATGTATATATATACATACATAAAAAATAAATAATCTAAAAAATATTATAATAAAATATAATATTCATGTTAAATGTTTGGATATATTGCTTTAAATATATTTCTTTACTAATTCTTATGTGCCTTCAATTTCCTATTACTTAGAATAGGTTTCAAAGGAATTTTATCATTTATGCCAGGTTTCCTATTAGCTCTGAATTTAATTATCCATTTTATCTCACAACGCTCAGTGAAGTTGTTTATATTACCTCCACGAGTGTTGGGGTGAATGACTTGTAACACTGAAAATTTAAACTGATGTGTGGAGTCCGTAAAACAAACATGTCTGGCTAATGCATTCTGTTCATTCCCTAGCCTCATATAATAGTCATGTTCTCTAATTCTTTTTCTTAATCTTCTATTCATTTTTCCTTCGTAAAATGTGGTGCACATTGTGCATCGAGCTAACTATATCACATTCTGTGTCTGACAATCAGCTGTAACTGTAAGAGGGTACACATATAGTGCGACAGGATGTAGAAATACTTTCATACTATCAATGAACTTACATTGGTTACACCTCATACAAGGTGTCGTACCAATACATACTCTATCAACATTAATAACCGGTTTAGAGTGACAAAGTATCTGTTTCAGATTCTTCTTATTTTTAAAAAATTTAGAAAATTTAGAAATTTACTGCTAGAATTCCTAGGAAGATCACGTATTCAAACTCTTTCTTACACTACTCTAGTTGTCATCCTCACCATCAGAAGCGAGCAGTAGTTAAGGGCCAATTGGTGAGAGCAGCCCGCATTGTCACCCTTGATGATGACGTTCATGCAGAATGTTCTTTTCTTAAGAACTTGTTCCTACATCGAGGCTATCCTCAACATATGGTTAGTGACATCATAGAAGAGGTCTCACAGAAACGTCTTCGACGTTTCTAGAAAACCTATCCTTGAAGGGGTACACCTGCAACATCAGTCCAACAACAGGCCTGATTCACCCCTGTCTTAAGGTAGCACTGCCCCCTTGGACACCCATTTTCAAGGACCTATGTTTATTACAACTTATAGCACTAATACACTAATAGCAAGGTTTGTTTTGAAATTTTACACAAAAACTGGGCTATCTTTAGGAGTGACCATAGTGTGTGTCAGAGACTTGGTGACCAACCAAAAGTGATTTTCAGAAAAGCCAAAAACCTTGAAGTATTGTTTGAACAACAGAAGCAGGGTCTAAGTAGATCTGTAGAAATGTATAAATGTCAATCTTGCAAGTACTGCAAATTTGTTACAGAATCTAATAGGTTTAAGATAGAAGGCCAAACGTACAGCTTGAAACATAGAGTTAACTGTAACTCTAAAATGATCATTTATTTAGCCCAATGCCAAAGCTGTTTAGTATTTTATATTGGTAAGACGGAGAGACGTCTCCGTGATTGTATGTACGAACATATCTACTCCATTAGAAAAAACAAACAAGACAATGCTTTGGCGAAACATGTTCTCTGCCACTCAGACCATTCTTTTAAATTTATGGTGATAGACCAGGTTACTGAGGATAAACGAGGGGGTCTGACTAGTTTAAAATTGGAAGAGCTTGAATTAATTTGGCAAATCAGATTAAATGCATATAATGTCCCCAGCCTAAATGAAAACTGCTCTGTCAGCAGTATTCTGAAGATTCAAAGTTTAATAAGATGAACTTGTTTGAAAGTATATGACGTTAATCTAATTTATTTAATTACTGTTGTTTTAACATTTTTATTTTTTATTTTATTTTTTTATTTTTATTTTTATTTTATTAATATTTTTTCAGATATTACTGTTATTATGATACTGTTTGTAGTTTCTTTAGTAGTCATGTAGGTGGTATAATATACAATAGTTGGTGCCATAGGTGATTCTGCACTGATGGTATTACGCCTTTAAAAGTTGATTAGTAGTTTATTGTTTAATAATTTCATTGAGCTGTGACTTCCTGACTATGGCGGAAACATAATAATCAAATGAGAGAAAAATAATTTTTCACTTATCACTCATTACAACATTACATTCAGGGAGTGTACTTGCAACTTTTACAACCTGGGATCCGTTGAATAGCCAATTTGTCAAATTGCAGTTCCGTTAACAAATTAAGGGTTTACATTAAGCCTTTCAAAATTTTCCCTAATTCCTGCATGGGTAAGAGTATCAAAAGCCTTAGCCAGCTCAAGATAAGTAGTATGCTCAGACTGACCACTGTCTACAGCATGTGTAACCTTTTCAAAGAAACTTACTAGATTCAGGAGGCAGGACCTGCTCTTCACAAAATCAAACTGAGTGTGGTCCAGTTTATTTAAGTTGCCTATACAAAAATGAGTTTTGCTATCATACATTGCATGACTTTGCATATAAGGCTGGTGAGCTTGATGGGTCTCTAATTACCTGGATCTGTAGAAAGGCCACCATTGCATAGGTGAGTCACAGTGGCTGTTCTTCACACATAACGCATAAACCCTGCAGACAAGCCGAGGTTGAACAGTTAGAGGCTCAGATAGTGCATAGTTGCCACTGATGAGAACTTTGTCTGGTCCTATGGGATTATTATTTTTAGCCACTGACAGCGATTTTAAGATTTGTTCCAAGGTGATTTCAGGGGATACTAAGTTTTCAGAGATAGTGGAGGCAACAGTGTGGGTAGTTGAGGTAAAGTTAGCATTAAATTTCTCTGCTAATATATTGGCTGCTATTATGGATGAGCTCAGAATATTGTCGAACACTATTCCTTAATTTTCTGATATAGCTGAAGAAAGATTTGTTGTTTCCTACAGTATAGGTGGCAACTTTAAGTTCATATTGTGTTTCACATTTTCCAGTAGGGCTTTTAAGATCCATGTTGGTATGTTCCAGTGTGGTTTTGGGGTGGAGAGGATTTATTGCATCGTTTCATTATTTTTCTTCTTTCGATATACAATTTATTTTTATAGGAGTTAAACCAGAGTGCTTTACTGGTGACTTTTCCATTATATTTAGGGTGGATGGCTACTGGCTTTTATATGCAGCATCTAAAAGTCAGAGGTGAGTGTGACAGCCCTCTCATGGTGCATTTGAAAGGGATTGTTAGGAAGTTTGCTCATATGTTCTACAAGCTGAAGCAGGTTTGCCTAGGAAAAGTAATTAAGATAAAGCAGTATAAGTAGACCTGACAGAGAGGATGGTCAATTTGTTGTCAAATTTAACAAAGGGTGAGGAGATGCGGCATGGGGTACAGGCAAGGGGGAAGGTTGGAAAGGCCCAAGTCAAGCATGTTAGAGCCTCTGTTAGATAGTTTTACAACTTGCTCCAGTACATTGGTATTAACAAATCATAGGAAATGCTGAGCACAGCTACTTTTAGAGGTGTAAGTGTGCTAGTCACTTCCTGGGTAATTGATACAGCAAGCCCTATAACTATAAAAAAGCAAAAATAAAAAAAAAACAATAGTGAAACTAGAAAGTCAGTGGCATACAGTATTTATTTATTTATTTGTTTATTTACTTAACAAATTTATTTTTTTGCGGAAGCAAGCCTTCCTATATCTCCCAGTGTGGAGGATGCATGCACGACTCCCCCATACCAATTTACTAAAACACTACATATCAGAAACAGTGCATTGCAGTGCATATATATATATATATATATATATATATATATATATATATATATATATATACTCTATTGTAAAATAACTTTCTAGATGTTAAATCTGCACATTCTACAGTGTTGGGTTACTGTATATTAGGTTTGATATTATTATTATTATTAACATTATTATAATTACTATTATTATGTTACATATCTCAGGTGTAATAATATTTGACATCATGTACCCTATCAGACATTTGTTGCTTTATAAACAACATAACATGCATAATATAACCTTAGTTCCAATAGCCTTTGGAGTTCTAAAAAAATCTTGCTTTAGGGAAGTAATTTCTATAGTAATAAACATCTATTTGGCCACATTCCTTTCAGTTTTCTGACAGATGTGGAGTAATTCTAAAGGTGATCTCATATTAGGACTTATAGATAGGTCATATAATGGACAATGTAACCACAGAATAAAAAACAAATCAACAGAAAAAGCAAAGTCACATTAATGCATTCTATGAATTCCTGAAACCATATAGAAAATGTTTCATGTAGATGTCCTCAGACTTACATCATTGCTCATATATTTCAAAATACATCAGAATAGGCAGACTGTATGCATTTACTCATTTCAGAAGTAGACTGCACTTTTATATCACAGTCTCACGTCCCTCATCTACTATCATTTACTTCAAGTGTTTACATCTATATATCTGAAAAACGTATCGAGACATTTAACTCTGAAGTAAATCTGTAACCAGAGGAAGGCAGGTTGGCTGATCTTGTTACCGGATCTTTTTATTTAATATGATAAGAATCTAAACATTAAGACTGCATATATGGAATAGCACTCACAGAGGCCTAAGCAGAGATGGTGAGAACTGAATGAACCACATCAAACAAAGTTTAAGAGTGTATTTGTATTGTATTTGCAATCAGCTGTAAAACTCCGGAACAGCAAGGCTCCGGTAGGAACCCTGGCCAAATGTGTGTTGCTATGGTTTCCCACCCACTGGCAGAAAATGACAACATCAGCATGGTGACCTTGTAATTAGGAGCAGAGGCCTGTGGTCAAGTTACAGAACAAAATAAAGGGATTATTGATCCCTGAGGGCCCAGCAGAATACTTAGAAGCCTGTAGGCATCAGGTGGGTCAAATGCACTTTTCATTACGATTTATGCACATTAAATCTTCTTAGTTTCCTTTGAGTACATTTAAAATGAAAATATGAGCTGTAATAACTAGAGAAACAAAAATAAGAATTATTCCAAGACCATTTAAAACATTCTATTTTTTTTTTTTGAGAAAGCTATTGTAGTATTCAATTTCATTAGTTGTTTATCTATTCTTGACTGAGCTTAACAGATAAAAGGCACAAATGTGCTTGGTACATATTCATACCACTTAATCACAGGATTTGATCACAAAATAATGCCCTTGAGGCCATGTAGGAGTAATATCTATTGCTTTTACCTGATGTGGGCTATCTAATGTTATTATTGCCTGGAACAGATTCTTTCAATGAAGCAAATCCCTTTTCCTATCACTTACAGTCATTCCTTCAGTTTAGAAAGCAGTAACATTGACATGTGTTACACCCTTGAGCAGTGCACAAATGCTTAAGCAATAATCAACAAAATATTTGTGCAGAAATCTTGCCATGTGGTTGACAGAATTCCATTACATGGCGAGATCATTATGATGACATAACAAGTGTGACATGTAACATAACTCCAGCACAACAGGGACAGCAGATGGGCTATCCATCATTTAATATTTATCTTTGGGAATTGGGAAGCATTTTTTCACCTCCTTATTGCACAAGGGTCATGAAGGTCAGCACAATAATTCAGAGATAGTTACATTTAGGTGACAGGCTACAAACAGAGGGCAGAAAAAAAAAATAAAGCTGCCACAGGTTTAGTAAAATAAAATGTTTATTTATAGAATTATGACACAAGGACATACACTTATTGAAAGCAAAAGCATTAAGGTTGCAAGAACTGAAAATAAGAGTTGAGCATGTTTTTTGTTATGTTATTCAAAGAAAACTTCTCTCATTGGCCTCTTTAACTTGAGATCTTAGTATCAATGCTGACAGATTAGATGCTGGCTCTGAAGACAGCCAGAACTTTTATTTTATTGCCACCCCACAGCTGACCATCAGCTTGTTTTCAGGCAATCTCCCAAATCACTGGACATAGCAGGCCCACCTTAGCTTTCCAAGGACAAACACAGTCAATGCCCAAGAGTGCTGAGGATATCAAGAGGTCTATGTTACTATCACACTGCTGCCAAGGACACTTTGTCATTTATGCCCTAACTTGCCTTGCCCCTTGCCTGTACTCATAATTCCTCTTTGGGACAGATGTGCAATGGGGTGTGCTGGTATACTATCCCACCTCTGCAGCAACTTAAACACTGCCTTTGTTTTCTGAGTCAGTAACTTCACAACCATCCCCAGCCTTTGTTGGACATTTACTGCTAGGTTAGCCTGAATATAAGCCCTCCCTCAGGATGGGCACACCCATCCTCAAATGCCAGGACATCAATGATCGAACCTGGGTCAGCTGGCCTGTAGTGATGGCTTTATCCCTATATGCCACAACACTGGCTAGATAGGATAAATGCAGGAAAGTGGATTTAGATATGTCAGGTAACTTTTCTAAATCCCACTTACCAGATGGGTGTTTTGTTAATCCTAAATCATTTTCTAGCTGGCTGACTGATTTATATACAGACTTGCAGTTCTAAATTTTATGATTTTGTTTTGTTGTAAATGTCCAGAAAATGAAACTTAGGCATCTGTAACTGATGTGTACTGAAGTACACATACAAATTATAACCAACTCCTTAATGCGGCTCATTTAGAGTCTTATATTTTGCATGCATATATTAATGAACAGGTCTACAGTGGCTATAAGAGAGCCAGTAACATGTCTTTTTGCATTTTAGTGCTTTTAATTTGCAGGTCACATTCTGAGTGGTGGGAGCATTCAATGTCCAGAAAATGAAACTTAGGCATCTGTAACTGATGTGTACTGAAGTACACATACAAATTATAACCAACTCCTTAATGCGGCTCATTTAGAGTCTTATATTTTGCATGAATATATAAATGAACAGGTCTACAGTGGCTATAAGAGAGCCAGTAACATGTCTTTTTGCATTTTAGTGCTTTTAATTTGCAGGTCAGATTCTGAGTGGTGGGAGCAATTCATCAAAGTAGTTTAAGTGGCAAGTTCAAGTCTATGTCAGGAAACCTGAGACTGAGGTGTACCCCATGAGACCATTTCCTGATCAACAGTGATGAGAAAAGTAATTTATCACATATTAGAGCAAACCAAATTGTGCAAACTAAGGACTTTAATAGAAAGAAATGCATCTTATAATTCATCCACATAACTTTTCACTTCTGAAACATAGATGTCTTCTTTGAAATTCTCTGAAAGACATTGCAATTCATGAAGGGTATAGGAAATGTTAAGAGAAAATGCTTGCCATATGATTCACTTTGGTAGTTCATATGCATAGTCTTTATTTATATCATCCCTTTTCAGAAGGGTCATGTTTTGTATTGTGCTGATTTTTATCATGTTTAAAAATCACGTCATGAGGAAGATGTTTTTTGAAGACAGCTGTTATAGTCTTTCAAAAGAGTGAACATAGGATACTGGCCACAACCCCAAAGAGTGGAGGAGGTAGTCCATGGCCAGCATACTCTCTTCCAACAGGAAGTATTATGTAACTGGCAATGTGGCTTTCAGAAAGGGGCTGAGTAGACATGCCCCTTATTTAAAATTGATGGACACTATTCTGTGAAAAACATACCGTAATAATCACGATGCTGCTGTCTATTCTGCTATGATCATATTAGACAGTATACTTTTATGAATGATTACTTGTAGTTATTATATTTAAGCAGTTAAAATGCTTGATGCTATTTACCTGAATGGGCTTAGTACTCTTTTGCAATTAGTGATTTGATTTCCTTCTTAAACCTTGATCAAATCTGCTATATGTTGTCCATACCTCTCAACTTCTCACAACAAGAAATCTGGACAAAGCCATTAATAAAAGTGGGACAAAGGCCCAAAATTAGGGAGAATTTTTTAATACTGGACTTAGAAACTCAGAAAGGTGGTAGAATAACAGGTTTTGCTTTAGCATGATTTTTTTAAAGGGTATGAAGTCTGAAACTCAAATGTATGTCATTATTTCCTAACTTCATTTTTTAATGATTTGCCACTAATTTGCCAAAAAAACACAATTTTATGAAAAATGGACCAAAAATATGAGCCAAAAATCTGGGCATTCTGCCAAAATCTGTGCAGTTGAGAGGTATGTGTTATACCATGTATTTGAAGTGTTTGGCTGCTTGTGACTGCCCTTAAAAAGGGACCTAACTCAGCAGGAACTGTCACATGCATTGTGTGTGAGTGCTGTTTCTTGAAGTAATCACTATGTCTGGGGTATGAGTCATATCACCAGTGGTTTGGTCTTCATTTTGCAGTAAAGGTATGAAATTAAATGCAAGTAACTACTCTGGAGCAAAGTATTAGTCTTGTGGCTAAATTGTGTAGTGTGAAATATTCCAAAGATCGTTTAGATGTGGACTGCACACACATTAAAGCAAAAGAGGACAGACAGAGAATGAGAGTGAGTGTGTGTGAGTCTGTCTCTCTGTCTGTCTGTATGGTTGCAATCTGTAAGACTGAATGCTCAGTTTAGTGAACTTACTTTTCTCTTGTTTTGCAGCCTGCTGGCTGCTGTGCATGCCAAAATTGTGGTACAGCAGAGTATGGAAATGTGTTCTTCTTTCACTGTTGTATGATTTCACATTAGTGTACATATATATATATATATATATATATATATATATATATATATATATCTATATCTATATATATATCTATATATATATATATATATATATATAGGGGTGGGGGTGCAGGGGGCTTACCTCCCTACACAAAAATCATACTTTTTTCTCTGTTTTTTAAGCTTCAGTCTAAAAAGATCATTCTTTGTGCTTATTCTTTTGAGCATTTGATGTTTGTTGATAGACATGCTTGCAGAGAGACAGAGAGGGAAAAAGAAAAGGTCTCTAGCTACACATCTGCAGTCTTTTTTAAATGCTTTTGATATTTCTAAGGCTTGACATGTGCTGTTAAAGATCTTGGTTTCTTTAGATGGCAAAATACAAAGAAACAAAAATCAACTTGCAAATCCAAACAATAGATGATGTCTATCTAATCAATTGTCAGTGAGACTGTGCAGAAGCTGGCCAGTTTCCTGTATACTCTGTGTATTTGAGGAGATCTCCTGCTGCTTAACCATTAGAGTTACTGCTTGCAGTCTGCGTCTCAGTTTCTGAACTAGATCATGTAGCACATTATGTCTGCTTACATCCTTTAGTCTTATACCACAATGGTTTTGGCTTGTTATTAGACAAATGATAAAAAAGAGTAAGGTTCATGTTTATAGTACTTCCATCTGAATCTTCTCTTAATTTTGTTATAGTCACAAAACAAATGATATTATTACATAATTTGTTTTGCTATTGTCACAAAACAAATTATGTAGTTATATCCCCTTCCAGAGATATAGGAAGGGAATTTGATGCCTGGTGCTACATGTCAAGTTCTGCACCCACTGCAGCTCCCTGGCCTCTGCCCAGCCAATATCTCTTCCGTCCTTGTGGTAAGACAAGCTTTGTGGCAATAAGCACATTACTGATGTACTGAAATTGTACTTCTCTGACTGGTTCTGTGATGTTGTGTGTGTGTGTGTGTGTGTGTGTGTGTGTGTGTGTGTGTGTGTGTGTGTGTGTGTGTGTGTGGGTCCTGAATGGAGCTGTAACATTTTGCATTGCAATTTACAGCAACAGAAAGCAACATTATACATTGTATCACTTTTCTGACTGAAACTGTGACCTGATGCTTTATATTTTGTAAGGCACAACAGATATTGTTGGCATATTATTATTCTGATGTTATAATTGTAATTCTGAAGTACTTGAATTGTACAGTTTCTAATCAGCTGAACAGTCTAGCTTGCCCATTTATATGAAAAACAGGAGGTGAATGATATGCAAAGTTTTCTCCTCCCCTGCATATCTGACTTCTAGTCTTTTTTCAAACCACTACTACTACTGCAAGTAGGTTGTTTAAAATATCCGCTATTTCACATCATCTACTATGAACCATGTGACCTTCATCTTGAGGCTATGTCATTTTCATCTCATTGGATCACTTTTTGAAAGATAGTAACCACTTGGTCTGTACTGAGATATTTGCATTTCTATCATGGCCCCTCTCCACTGTCTTTCTTTAAAACATCAGGCCCAATTCCAACAGTCTTGCTGTCAGTGTAAGTGACTACTTACACTAAGAGCAGCTATTTTTGAATTTGACCACACTATAAGCTTGTTTATAGATAAGCCTTACACCGAGAACAAGTCTTCAGAATCGAGGGAGACTTGGAGGAGGTCACTTATACTGAGAGTAGCTCTTTTGGAATTTGGCCTTATGGCTGCTAATCTGCTCCTAATAACAATCATCCATTATTTCTGTTGCTCCTCTATTCTGCATCTAACCAGTCTATCCAGTCCATGTACCTAGACAAACAGTAGAAAAAGAAATGTAAGAATTGATATTTTGAATAAATGTGTATTGCAAGTTGTCAGAAAAACTTCCAAATTAGGCGAAGATTCCATAGATTTTTGAAAGGCAAGAACATGAAAAAAGGCCTAGGCAAGAAAATGCCTCTTTATAAAATTTACTGCTACCATATCAAATGCCAGAATCATTAAAAAGGGAATAGGAATGAATGTGATTGTTTCTGATTTAGTAAAGTGTAATTCCAATATCTTTTTACAGTAACTATATATATATTTAAAAAATATCTATTCAATTTTAAGAAATGTTTTGGAAATATAGGGTGTTATGTATTATATGGAAGTGACTGTATCGCACAGTTTTATTGGGAACTTGGTGCTAATTAGCTGTTCAGAGTTTTATCCAAATGTACACACTTTTTCAAGTGCATATAGAATATTGTTGGAAGAATCACGACAATCATTGATGGCGTGAGTCCCAGCATCCTGAGAAATTCCTTGCTGAGACTATTGTCTGAAAGGGAAAGTATCAGGAATGGATCTAGTTATAGATTTACCTTTTTCCTGTGGTAGAAAATCTCATTGAACTGATGTGTCTAGGAGACATCAGAGGAAAACAATTGTGTGAAAAAGGGATAGGCGATGCTTTTGAATGTTCTCATGAAATTTCAGTATGTGAAGAAGATCTCTCACCCAAGTGAAAGATTCATGACTGTTTGAAAAAAACTACAAAATAAGCAAGTAGTCTAAATAATAGAAATGTGAATACCTTGCAGCTTGCAGTAGGCTCTGACTGGAACTAGACAATTTTAAATATCATTGTAGCAGTTGATAACACAATGAGTCATACAGACAACTGAAAGTGTGACGCAGATATAGAAAACTATAACAAATATCTAATATCTCGAGCTTTAAGAGTGGGATGGCAAGCATCTTTTAAATCTAAGGTCACCAAAAAAAGGTAAAAGGGGAATGAGACGTACCCAACTGTGAAAAGATAACCTTTTAAACTTGGTCACTATCACAAACTGGTTTTAAAAAGAATGACGTAGAACTTCTTTCTTTGCACCAGAAGTATTCTTTAGTAAAAACCTTATCCCAGTTGAAGAGGAGGGACCAGTTTTATTATCCCATTGTCAGCAGATGCTGAGTGACAGGTAGAAAAGAGAAGTTTGAATTATGAGTCATTTTCAGATCCCATTTGCCTGAAACTATCTATTGCTAAAGAGAGAACTGGAGGTTCAGGATTTTGAAAAGTATTACAGGCTTGTCAGGGTGGAATGGAGGGAAGGGATAATTTTGAAGATAGTCATTCAGTCTTGTTAGACAGTCCTTTACTCTGGGGTGGCTGTTCGTTTCTTATTGGAATGAATCTGTCCTTGCTTTTTAAATTCTGCTTACCAGCAGTTGACTATGCCAACTCAATTTTGTTGTGTGAAAATTCTGAGGCAGATTTAAACCTCTTTACAAACTTGGAGGAGGAAGGCTGAAAAATCATTAATTTAAGCTATTGCAAATATTCAATGTGATGTTCACTTTTCAAGTTTAGACTTCTATAAACAGCAATAAGCCTAATGCAACCCCATTACCAAATCTTAACTTAGTCAAGAGCTCTAATGTCAGAGTTAACATATCAACTTATTAAATTAACTACACGGAGGTGTATATTAAGAATAGAATACCTCTTCCAGATATATTTTTCCTCTCACAATGAAATTTCTGTAAATTTGTAAAATAAGTATACATTACATTCCAAGCTTCACTGATAATAATTTGGAACCCATTCACTGTCATACTTAATTTAAGTTTTTCTTTTTTCTTGCATACAGTATGTGCATTAGTGCCATAAGCCATACCTCTCAACTATCCAGATTTTCACAGAATGTCCAGATTTTTGCCTCTTATATTTGATCTGTTCCTCATAAGATTTGTGGTTGTCTGTCAAATCATTGGGATGATATGAGGACTGAAGTCACTAAATAATGATGTACATTTGAGTTTCAGACTTCAAATCCTTCAGAAAATTCATAGTAACACAAAAACATATTAGTCTAGCAATTTTCTGAGTTTATAAGAGCACTATTTAAAATCTGTCCCTATTTTAGGCCTCTGTCCCACCATTTTCTCAGGCTTTGTCCAGATTTCTTGCAATAAGAGGTTGAGATATATGCCACAAGCCCTTAAAGTGTGATCATATTTAAAGTATCTAGAACATGATCCAACCATCTTGCTGGCATTCCTAAAAAGTATTAACCAACTGCTTAAATGTATCCTACTAAAAGCTTGCCACCTTTAATGTTTAATTGAACCAACATTGACAAAACAACGGAGTGGAACAAAACACATTTTTGCAGGACTTGATTACCTCAGTTTTAAACCTTAGGCCGCACTTTCTTAGCCAGTAGAGACTTTGTAATCTGAAATCAAGCACACTGTAATATTTTCTTAACACCAACATCCACAACTGTTGGATATTTGGAGTAACTATCCACATACAGAAGATAATGATTCCTTCATATTGGAATAAATCAGTAACTTTCATCTTAGAATTAGTCTCAGTACTTTATGTGATATTAAACTGTAACTTGACTGCAAAAAGTATTGCAGATGTCACATTTCTAAACCAGTTATTCGGTTGTACTTGTATTTTCAGTCAAAAAATATCCCAAGCTTTTTATTTTAATTTTATGTTTAGTAATTCTAAAGGTAATTCCCAAATTTCATAAAGCATTAAGCCTTGTAGTTGACAAGGAATTAAGATTTATCTCCCTTGAACATTAAACCCTGTGTACATGACGTTTCATCTCAATAAGGACAATTACCTTGTATATGTATATTTGGATACACTGACTTTTTCTATCTTTCTACTCACAACAGTACTTTTTAACATTTTTAGTTATCTCTTATTTTTTCTAGTTCATTTGTTGAGATCATATAACCTATTAAGTGAAACAAGCAACTGGAAAAGTACAGTATGTTATATAGTCAGTAATGGCTCTGTTATAACTATTGCAAGCTGCTTGTAATAAACACAGCAAGCACCATGTAGCACTTACTAGCCCATGGTGACCTTTCATTACAGATGCAGATGCAGTATTGGGATTCATTTATGAAGCTGGGATATTTAAAGTTGAACTCTCCTGAATGTTGTTCAGCTCCTAGACTGACTTATTCTCTATAGCCAAGGCCTAATTAGGTCTCTGCTTCTCTCTCTCGCTCTTCTCTGCCATTTCATGATAATCCTTTCCTCAAACGACTTAAATGACATACCCTGTAGTCCCTTTACTGCAGTATAGTACCAAAGTAATTCAGCTCTCTTTCTGAGACATTTCAAGCAGGTTCTGCTATTGGCCAATCCCAAGCTCCTCCTGATTCTGGTGGACTCTGACCTCCAAGCAACAACACAGCCTTTTCATGCAACCTCACATTTTCTCTGTGTCACCTTAATGATAGGTACAAAATTAACCAAAAGCAAGTTGATGGCAAGCAATGCCTCTTGCATGTGCGTAACACCAAAATAATCTGAAGCAGATGTGCAATGGACTTATTTTAACAATGTATCCAAACCCCCCAAAAATCTATTAGTTTCAGAGAATCATTCTTTTCTACCTTTCTCTGTGAACTTGAGACTCTGCAAAGGTACCAGAGGTCAGCAAAAATCACCTGTGAGGTAGAAGGAAAGATGTATAACCAGACGATGAAGGAACTAAAGCTCTTATCACCTGGGATCAGAAAAGGCACTGGGACATGTTATCAAGGTAAAAGTCATGCTAGTAAATGTGAATGAATTATTATCAATAAGGAGGACAGTGGTGGAAATATGTGATATAGATAGAAGACTGTAACAATAGTCCAAATTCTAGATCTCTGAAAGCACTTTTT